>NC_141993.1:46353658-46683540 GCF_049901715.1 Pseudonaja textilis
TCTGTAAACTGCAGAGAGACGGCTGTAAAAGCCCTGTGAAGCAGTATATAAGTCTAAGTGCTATTGCTATCAATTAGTCACTAGATAATTTTTTATTTGCTGGCTGGATCTTGATATCATAGATGGGATATTGTTCTTGGCTTAGCAAAGCAATAGTCAGGTGAAAGAGGTTAACATTTACTTGTCCCATGTTCTATAAAATTGAAGATAAGAAGAAAAGGGGAAAATTAACTGGAAGAGTTGTCAGTGGATGTTCAAGCAGATAGTTCTGATGATCTTCCAATTCTTCATGGCTCTGAGACCCTCCAACCATCTCCTCTGCAATGAACATGTTCAAACCAGAGGTGGTATTCAGCAGGTTCTGACAAGTTCTGGAGAACCAGTAGCAGAAATTTTGACTAGTTCGGAGAACTGGCAAATATCACCTCTGACTGGCCCCATCTCCATCTATTCTCTGCCTCCCAAGTCCCAGCTGTTTGGCTGGGTCTTCTTTTGTTGCCCTGCACAGGAGAACGGAGCTGGAAAGCAGGTTAGCGGGGTGGGGAGGGAATGAGATGCTGCAGTAACCTTTCCATGCCATGACCACCAAGTCACGCCCACCAAGCCATGCCATGACTATCAAGCCATGCCCACAAAACTGGTAGTAAAAAAAAAAAGAATCTCACCACTAGTTAAAACTCTAAAACTTTAATTATGTTTAATTATACTGACTGGAAATTTCAATATGAAATTACTTTTTTATATACTGCATTTCTCTTTAATAATTTTTTTATTTGTAGGTAAAAATTTAGTATTATTTATTTTAAAAGGCTTTTCTCATTAAAAACCATCCCCAAAACTTCACAATTGCAAAGCAACTCCTTCACAATTGCAAAACTCCATGTTTTAAGATTGGCACAAGACTTGTTAAATTTTGCACTTGTTGACTGCCTAATCTGCTATTTCAGGCAGAAATAGCAACTTATTTTTTTAGAGCTGGATTGTAGGGAGAAACTCTGGGTGGAAAGACTAAGAACTCTGTAGCCAGGCAGACAGATGTCAGAAGGTTCAGTCTGGCTGGTAGCAGCCAATCATAATCTTCTTTTATTTGGAAGAAGAGGTTTGGCAGGGAGGTTTTTAAATTATTCCCTTCCCTATTTATAACAGAGATGCACAAAAAATAATGGCCACTGCATCTTTGCCAAATGCATATATTGTTTATATTTCAAGCTTAGTTATGTTCTGGTAGAACATTTACTGTATAATAATATGGCTGCCTGAGGCACCTTCTGTAATTAAGCTGAACTGCCAAACTCACTTGCTATCCATGGTACCAACCTGCTTATTTGCATTTAGAACTACAAAGTTATTTACAGATCTTTTTATTCAGCCATGTAGGAATAAACATGGCTCTTATTTTCTATTTCAGCTGTCCTGTAATTGAGCTCTCATGCATTTTCCAAAATCCTAAGGTATTCTTTTAGATAACTTTATTAGATCTAATAATTAAGATAGGAGAAACAAAACAGTAAAGTGAGGAAGAACAAAGATAAAAGTGCAGAAAGGCAGAAAAGAAGTATAAAGAAATGACTTTTTTTTTAATAATGATAAGTAGAAATTTAAATTGGCATCTTACTCAAAGACATGGGTGTCAATCTTTTGCTTGCCTGGTCTGAATTGAATAATGAGGAATTGTCTTGGACCACATAAAAATATATAACATAGTTTTAGAATATAAATCACATAATGTTAAACGTTTATGATTTTGTGGGGCCACATTACTACCTGTCCAAGGTCTCATGAAACACCCAGACCACAGCCTGGACACACCTGCTCTAAGGTTGCATTTTTTTTGTAGTCTGTTGTATTTGAATGTCCCCTGGTGCGTCACAATTGTCTGGGCTTCTGCTGTTTTGGGGTCAATGGGCAACTGTTGGTATGCCTGTGAGAGGTCTAGTTTTGTGAAGATTTTCCCCTCCCAAGGGAATGTAATAGATGCTGTACCAATGGAACCAGGTATCCGCTTTGTTGGAGCACGTGGTTACAAGTTGCTTTGTAGCCCCCACAGATGCACACCAACCCATCAGGTTTAATTGGTGTAACAATTGGGGTTTCCCACTTTGTATGGTCAATTGGTTCTAAAACCCGTTGTGCTATGAGCTTATCCAATTGCTCATCGATTTTTGGTTTTAGTGAGAAAGGAACCAGTCTCGCCTTTAATCTTATAGGGGTTATGTTCGGGTTTAGACTAAAAGAAATTGGGGGCCCTCGGTACTTGTCCAGTTCTCCATCGAACACATCCCAGAATTCTTCTATCAGGTCCTCTTCCCACTCTGTCTCAGTGATGCTGTTTATCCTTGTGACTTCGATTCCTAATGGTGCAAACCATTCGAGTCCCAATAGGCTGGGTCGATTTCAGTTAACTATGGTTAGTGGAAGGACTCTGGTGTATTTTTTGAATTTTACTTTGAATTGTCCAGTACCTACTGTTATGACGTCCCTTCAAAATTCAAACGAACAAAACAGAAAGCAGCCGTTTCACAATTAAATTAAACGGAAAGAAGTCTTACAAGATAACAGCTGGCAGAAACCACAGCATAAATCTTTACTCTGTCCGGCAAACCAGTCCTGGCAATAAATCTCCAGTCTCAGAGCTTCTTGCTGTAATGTCCTCACTCAAATAGTCACTTTGTTCCTGGCAAAATGTACCAGCCCAGCTCTCCTCATTCACTCCAGCTGATTTTGCCTTCTCAACCATCTTCTGTTTTTTACATTTAACCACAAATTTTCCAAGTTCTCATCTCCACTAGAAGACTCTCTCAAAACTTCCCTGTCAGCCATTCCCGGCTGTTGATCAGATAAGGAACCAGAGGAGGTCAAAGGTCCTGACAATTCTAATACATCAGTCTGTCGTCCTTTGTCACGTCCATCTCCTCATCCTGGTTACCAGTCCAATCACTGAGCCATGCCAGCTCATATTTTTCTGCCATGACCTCCTCACTTGAACTCATATCAGTCACAGGAGCTGAATCCAAGCCCGGAGCCACAACAACCTACTACAGGAATTTTGTTCCCTGGTAGTCTTTCAGCGTTAGTGTTTGTCTTTCAAGTCCTTCCTGGCTTATGTCTAGTATCAGTTTTTTTATGATGTCCCACGATACCATTGATAAGTATGAGCCTTAGTCCACTTCCATCCGGCACGGCTGGCCTCTATGGTGACCTGAACATATATTTTCCTGGCGTTTGTTGTGTTGGAGTGTCTGGTGGTCACTGTTTGGTGTGTTTCATCTCTTCCGTTGTTTGTCTCTTTTCCTCGCCTGTTTCTGTTTTCTTGGTTCCAGCGGCTCGCTGTTTGTTTCTTTCTCTCTTGGGGGGCGGTGTTCTATCTTTGTCTAGGGCTGTAGTTTTTTCTTGCTTGGCATGCCCTAGTAATATGTCCCCACCATTCACAACATTTGCATATTGCATCTAGGAAACGGCATTCAGAACGTGGATGGTTCCTGTCGCAACCGGCAAAATGAAATTCCTTCCTTTTTCCATTCTGGTCTCTTCTGCCCTTTTCCAAACCCTTTCTTTACCCCTTTTTCTTCATCGTCGTCTTCTGATGTGGACTTGATGTTCGCGTGGTGGGTTGTGGTGGTGTCTGGGGAGATTTCCGGTGATGCTTTGTTCATTTTCCGCATGGCAGCCTCCGATTTCTGCATTGCTTCTGCTGCAGTAGCTTCCTCTATTGCTTCTTGGAGCATTATTTTGGGTTTTGTTAAAATCGACCCTGTAGTATAAAATCCCTCAACCCCAGGACCACTCAGTCTCTCATGGCTTCATCCATATTTAGGAATTTGCACACCCCGGAACTGTCCCTCAGAGTACCAACAAAATCGCCGATGCTCTCGACTTCTTTTTGGTCGCGCCGATAAAATTCATATTTTGATGAGGCAGGAGACGGTTGGTGTGTAGTGAGCCCTCAATATTCTTTCCAGGTCTGGCCAGGCCATCATTTTCACATTGGTGGGTGCTGCTAATGCTTTGGCCATCTTGAATACCTTGGGCCCATGGGGAAGAAGGCTCTCTTCCTGTGTTCGGATATATTATGGAGATTGCTCCCTTTGAGGAACATGAGGAATTGGTCAATGTACAATTCCCAGTCTTCAGTTGCTGGATTGAACGGTGTAGGTGGCGTGTTGTTTCCTGCCATTTCATCTCGATGCTTTGCCGCTGTTCATCAGTCGCCATGTGCTCGCTGGTTCCCTTTGTCTCAGTATCCCACCTTCATCGCCACTGTTAAGTAACGGGAATGAGACTCAGGACACCAGCATGATTGTTAATTGTTTTTACTTCCTTTTAGGACTGAGCTCCGAAGAAACCTCAGCAGTCTTTTTTACAGTCGGGCTGCTCGCGGCTGTGGCGAGTGACAGCTCTTCAAATTTCCTGCAACCACAGACCAACCAATTGCAGGTAAGTATGCTAATACATAACAATATGTATGTATGTATGTATGTATGTATGTATGTATGTATGTATGTATGTATGCTATTTAGGTTTCTTCAGGTATTTTCCCATGTCTTAATATTTGTGCTTTTATTATAGCGAAGTTTTGGCAGAATCTCATCTGCCATCCTTAGGCTTGTGTATTGGGTTCTTTTTAATCATGTGTGACAGGCTTGGAAGCCGCTTTTTGTTTGAATTTGGAGCTGGCTTTCTGCCTTATTTGAATGGTTTTTTCCTCATCCTGATTGGCTGGGAGTCTAGGTCTGTTTTTATTGGTCTTCGAGTTGCTGTGCTCTTGATTGGTTGACAACATTGTGTTTTGTGCATTGGGGTTTCTTAGTGAAGCTTGGTTTCTTGTGAATGGCCGATATTTATTATGAAGCTAGGTTTTATTTGGGTAGCTAGCTGGGGTGTGTTTGGGCTGGAGGTATGGAGGGGGGGTGTTTGTGTCCAGCTGCTTGCCTGGATTGTGGTATAGAGATTTTTTTGTTTGTGAGTGCAGGCTTCCAGATGATTGATAATCTGGTGGAGTCATCTCTTCTATTCATACTAGTAGGTCTTTTATGAATTTATATGGCTTCTCTGATGATTCTGTAGCCGGGGTTTTCTATAGTAGCTAGGGTTTTGATGCCATTGAAGTCGATGCTATGACCTGTGGCTTTCATATGTTGGACTAGTGAGAAAGTGTGTTCCAGCTTTTTTATTGCATTCTTGTGTTCTTCAAGGCGGGTACTTATCCTTCTGTTGGTTTGTCCTATGTATGTGTGCCTTGTCTGCTAGGTGTTTGGTACTGGTAATTAGTGTTTTGGCTACGGAGTTTATTTGTACCCTGCACATCATGCCCTGCCACCATTCAAATAAAGCAGAAAGCCAGCACCAAATTCAAACAAAAAAAAAGGCTGCCAAGCCTGACACACACGATTAAAGAGAACCCAATACACAAGCCTGAGGATGGCAGATGAGATTCTGCTGAAATGTTGCTATAATAAAAGCACAAATATTAAGACATGGGAAAATATCCAAAATTTTGAGGGAAATTCTGATGAATTTCTGGTGATATTCTCTTAGACTTATCTGTCTTATGAGTCAGCATAAGAGCTGGAATCTCTTATTTTGCCACTCTTAGAATAATAACTTTCAGCCAATTAGATGTCTATAAACACATGTGAATTTCCTGGTCTTCAAAATAGGAACAGAGTTCTGTTTTGTTTTGTAACGTAAGAAATGGTGTAAGTTTGTCAAAGTTCCAAAGATTATGGCTATTGATTTCCACTTTTTAAACATCTTTTGGTTTTTATATCTTTTTTAACTGTTTCAAAACAGCTCTTTCAAGCAAGGTTAAAATGGATTTGCTTTTTATGTTTGCAGTTGAATGATTCTGATGCAGAAGGAGTATTTGTAAGATATTTGGTCAATTGATGGTATTTATGTCATGCTGTGTCCTCTTTTCCGTTGTTAAAATGAGTAGAGAAGAAATGACACAGCCAAATGCTCAGTCCCAGATGTAATTGTAAAATGTACTAGTGACAAACTTAAGATAAATCCTTTTCATTTTATAGGTAAAGACAAAGAGAGGAGGACAGGAAGAAAAAGGAGACAGATAAAAGGCTAATAGTCTGGTACGGTGATGTACAACCTTTTTCAAGGGCATGATTGCACCTATCTGTGAGAAATTGTGGGGTGTCTGGGAAAGCAGAAGCAAGTCAATTGACAGATACGTGATAATTGGCAATTACACCCAGGTGGGGAGACAACTGGGGAACAGCATCTTCTAGTCTTGAAGCTCCTTATTCTTCTACAACAAAGACCATTGGCTTCATGTCTAGGATTTAGGCCATGGTCATTGACCCACAAGGAAGTCCATTGACAGCGAAACAACTAACTATACCAGTAGCATATAGACAAATCAATAATATGAAATGATCCAGAGGTCATGAAACTATCCTTACCATTTTATTGGGAATAAGAATAGTACTCATCACTCCTTGAAAGGCTAAATAGTTGTGTGTGAGTATGTGAAAGCAACGTAATTAAAAAACCATTTTGATCTAGAGGTTAAAACACCAGTCTAGAAAACAGAAGACTGTGAGTTCTAGTTCTACGTTAGGCATGAAAGCTGACAGACAGGGTGACTTTTGGACAGTCATTTTTTTTCAGTCATGGGTGAAAAGACACACGGTCAATTCCTGTTGCAATCAATGGCTCAATCAGTCAGTTGTGGGGAAAACATTAGGAAGAAAAAGAAATACATCCAAATATATTGTGAAATTGTAATGACAGTTGTAATACATTTTTCATTTGTCACCAGATATTACGGGGCAATACTTATTTAAATAAGGAATTAAAAGTGTTTGATATAAATGTATCGAAGTATATTCTATCAGCATGCCCAACTATTTTGCACAATTAATGTGAAACAGCACTGGTTAAAGCCAATTATAGTTTTGTACCTTTAAAAATGTTACATAGGAAAGATAAAGCAAAGTAAATGAAACAGTGACTTTTACAACAGAAATATAACATCTGATAATACTATGGGATGATTTTGCTATGGCTTGTTCAAGTACTTCTACAATGGTTTCTGCTAACAAGATTATATTCCCTTCTTTGCCACTACTTATAGTACCACAAAATCACAAAATGTCTTTTTATAATGCCCATATACAAGCTCCCTTCATATAGATTGCTTTATTGTAGAGAAGACATTGAACCTACAGATGATGATGATTCAATCTACTCCAATTTGTGATAAATTTTGATTATTATTATTATTATTTTGCTTGTATTTGCCTAACTTCCCCAGTCTGCAGAAGACTAAATAACACTCTGTAGATAAGTCTTTCTCAACATGAGCAACTTTAAGATATGTGGACTTCAACTCCCAGAATTCTCTAGACAGTTTCTGGGAGTTGAAGTCCACTCATCTTAAAGTTGCTAAAATTGAGAAAGACTGATCTACAGAGTGTTACTTATCCTTCAGCAGATTGGGGAAGTTAGACAAATACAAGCCAAAAAAGAAATCAAACTTTATCACAAATTGGCCAGCAGGATCTTTGCCAGGTTGTGTATTCAGTTTAAGCAATGGCTAAATGTAATATTTTCTAAAAGCATCATAATTTAGTAATCAATTGAGACCCTGGTATGAATGGGACCAGGGATAGATAAAATATTAAAAGCCTAAGCTTCTTGGCCACTATGGTTTCCATCCAGCTGGGGATGAAAGAAAGACAAGCATACCTATTTTCTTTTTGAGGAAAAAACAATCATGTAGTTTCTAATTACACAAATAAATTCATGCCTAGTTTGTCCCAAGGAATGCAGTACAACAGGTTTACAGAAATCATCTTACATTTTAAAAAAAAAAACTTAAGAAAATTAGAGGTATTTAAATGAGAAATATGTTAGCATGGGACCCCATTCCCCTCAAAAAACTTTCTAAAAGCTTCCACTAATTTGTTTATGTGGTCACAAGGGAAAACATTTTTTTAGCTGTACAGAAGATTTTAGAACAAAGTAAAAAGAGAGACTAGTACTCAATCACATGTAGTGCACAATTACAAGCCAAAGAGGAGAGCTGAAGTCTTAATGTAACTATATTTTTCCAATAAAAATGTAGACACAGTTTATTGTGTAAAGCTATAGACCATCATAGAATGAAACACAGAGCCATAATAAAAAGTAAGAATTTAAACAACTTGCATAAAATCACTATATGATTTCTTAACAGCCAACAGAATGTGTTGCAAATAAAAAAAACATAAGGAGGTTTATCACATAATAGAAATATGATCTTGCAAAGTTTAATTAGTGCGGGATTTTCCAGAAGTTGTACATACCCACTCCAATACTGGTATTCTCAGGTATCTCCTCCCTGTATATTCTGAGAAACATCTAGAAGAATCTTCTTCAACATAGTTCTATTAGATAACAGATAATCAGAGTTGGAAGTGACCTTGTAGGTCATCTTGTCCAACCTCCTGCCCAAGCAGGAGACCCTACACCATTTCTGACAGATGGGAGTCCAATCTCTTCTTGAAAGTCTCAAGTGATGACACTCCCACAACTTCCAAGGGCAAGCTGTTCCATTGGTTGATTGTTTTCACTGTCAGAAAGTTTGTCCTTATTTCCAGGTTAGATCTCCCCTTGTTCAGTTTCATTATTCCTTGTCTGGCCTACAGGTGCTTTAGAAAATAGCTTGACCCCTTCCTCTCTGTGGCAGCCCTCAGATATTGGAACACTGTTATCATGTCTCCCCTGGTCCTTTTCTTCATTAGACTAGCCTTGTCCAATTCCTGTAACCATTCTTCGTATGTTTTAGTCTCCAGTCCCTAATCATCCTGGTTGTTCTTCTCTGTACTTTTTCTAGAGTCTCAACATCTTTTTATAGTGTAGTGACCAAAACTAGATGCAGTACTCTAGGTGTGGTCTTACTAAAGCTTTATAGAGTGGTATTAGTACCTCACTTGATCTTGATTGTATCCTTCTGTTAATGCAATTTAGGATTGCATTAGCTTTTTTGGTGGCGGCTGCATACTGCTGGCTCATATTTAGCTGGTTGTCCACTAACACTGCAAGATCCCTCTCACAGTTACTGCTATTGAGCCTGGTTTCACCCAGTCTGTATGTGTATGTGTACTTTTGGTTTTTCTTGCCTAAGTGTAGGACTTACTTTTCCCTACATTGAATTTCATTTTGCTAGATATGGCCCAGTGTTCTTGTCTGTCAAGATCCATCTGGATCTTGAGCCTATCTTCTTGGGTGTTAGCTATTCCTGCCAGCTTATAGTATCATCTGCAAATTTGATAAGTTCCCTTTCTATTCCCTCATCTATGTTGTTAATGAAGATATTGAAGAATACTGGGCCTAAGACGGAACCTTGTGGCACCCCATTGCTTACTTCCCTCGATGTAGACTTAGACCCATTAAGGACTACTCATTGACTACAGTTTGTCAGCCAGTTGGTGGTGATGCTATCTAGTCCACTTTTTTCTAGCTTACCAAAAAGTAGGTTGTGGTCTACTTTGTTGAATGCCTTGCTGAAATCTAAATATATTATGTCCACAGGATTTCGCTGGTCTACTAATTTAGTCACTGTGTCGAAGAATAAAATAAGATTGGTTTGGCATGATCTGTTTTTAACAAACCCATGCTGACTGCTAGTTATTACTTTACTTGTTTCTAGATGTTGGCAGATCTGATTTTTATTTACTTTTCCAGGGTCTTCCTGGGTATTGATGTTAGGCTGATTGGTCTGTAGTTTCCTGAGTTTGTTTTTTTCCCCTTTTTTGAAGATGGGAACCACATCAGCTCTTTTCCAGTCTTCTGGTAATTCCCCGGGTGCTCTGGGATTTTTGAAAGAGGTTCTGAGATGACTTCTGCCAGCTCCTTTAAAACTGTGATGTAATCTGTCAGGCCCTGGTGATTTGTATTTATCAAGATCAGACAGATGTTCTCTTATTATATTTTTGCTTATTTTAACTTTTATTTCTGGTCTGTCTATTACAGTTATGTTTTTGGTGGGTTGAGCTATAATATCATGTCACTAGGGCATGCTGGAGCCGTGACACCATGTGTTGTGCCATGTCAGACTGTGCTATAGAGTGGGGGAAATGCTGTTAACCACCCAACCTGGGGCTTCGACTGTTCCACGGAGATAACGAGCCTTGCTGACATCACACACAGAGCTGTTACAGCCTGTGGGCAGTTGTAGACAAAGTGATTTGGATGCTGCCTGTTGAACTAACGATTTCAAGAGGGGTGGAGGGTCACTTCATAGGCGTAAATACAATGTTGGAATATGATATTTGTACAAGTATAGTAAAGAGGGGTAAATAATTAATGGATAAAAAGCACAGTGTTTAGGGTGTTACATGGTGACCGGATGTGATCCAGTAGCATTTACTGGATGGTGGATAAACTCATTAAGTTATTAACTGGTGTATAAATACAGCTCTGGCTGTGAGGTGTGCAAGAGATGACTTTAATTCCTTTTGGTTACTCATTGTTACCTGAATCCGGAACATTGTATGGACGAATAAAGACTCATTTGATCATTACCTTGAGACCTTTGTTTCCATTCCTGCCTGGAATTCGGCGAAACAGCAGATTGTTTTTGCATGGAGACTGATGCAAAGTATGAGTTAAGCAGCTCTGCTTTCTCTCTGTTGCCTGTTACTTCCTTGCTGTCTTCTCTCCTTAGTGGACCTGCTGCTTCCTTGATCTATCAGGGTGGTTAGAATTGATGGGCCAATTATTGATGAGTCTTAGACTCTAGTAATCTGTGAGTAAATTAGTCTCTGTTACAATAGAAAGAGTCGAGTAGAATAAAGTAGAATTATCTTTCATCAATACTTTTAATCTAAAGAAAAACGTGTAACATCAAGAAAAGCATATAGTCCACAGTATCCTGATCAAATGACAGTTTGTTTTAATAAAGATATATTACCTTTTGTTAGAATAGCCAACTTGCTGGTGCTATGCAATCATGAGACAAGTTAAGTTACCATGACTTAAGAAAGATGACATCATCCCTTCCCTTTAGTTCGATAAGAAGATTTATGGTTCCTGATAAATATTTTTTAATCCCAACCCTCCAAATTTCTCAAATTTCTACTGTCCTCAGTAGTATTAAGCAAGCATCTTTAGGTCAAAGATTTTTAAGAATTCAATTTCTTATCTTGCTTTAAAACAAATTAACAAGCAAGACTTAAGGATCTTTCAGATGGATTTCTCACTGTTTCCAGACTTGTATGAAAACATTCCAAATGTTTGAAAGACAGTTGAAACCTAGACATCTGGAAAGTAGGCAGACTGGAAACAGAATGGGGAAACTTGCCACTGTCAACTCACTGCAGCCAACTCACCATGGCCAGCTCACTACAGGAGAACTTGCCACAGCCAACTTGCCATGGGACAACCTGCTGTGTGATCATTTAACAATTCTATTTAATTACTTAAAATAAATAAAACATTATTTTATTTTTATTAATAAAACATTATTTTGCTATTTACATTTCATTCTGTCCCTCCTATTGTATCCTTTCTTTTTAATTGTTCTATTCCACCATTTCTTTGATATTAGGGTAACTCTTGTCCTGTAGCAAGTTGTCCTGCGGCAAGTTAGGACCAGTTGTAAATGTTCATTTTTTCCCCCTAACCCAGCTACATACTATCACTATAATAAGCAAAAGCCCAACATCCATAGTCAATTTAGATTGACAGTCACTGTTTATAATAAAATACTTAGAATAAGTAATTGTTTATGCTTATTACAGAATCCTAGACTAAACTTGTATTCCCCATCACAAATGCAGCCTAATAAACTGCTGTGTGATTCCTTCCCATTTAAATTTAAACATTGTTAACTGAGATACTCAATTCATCAGTACAATTTATACAATAAAGCAATTTATTTCAAGCAATTAAGACCATCAGTGAGAAGGCTGAAAAGGCTCCATAGGACTGCAATTTTGGAATTGATAGATATAGAAAAAACTTTTTAAAATAGGAAGTCACATATAATCATTTATACTAAATTGAACTACTGCAAAGTATATTAAGGGATATAAACAGTTTGTATCCCAGGAAATCCATCACCAATAAGAACAGAATGGAGGTTTTGAATTCTAAAAAAAATAGTTGTGCATTTCTCCCAATTACAGTATATCAGATCCTTGGGCATTTTTTTAAAAAAATAGTATTATAACATAGTCTGAGCACTTCCATTTGGAGACTAAAATGAAATTATTAAAAAAAGAAAAACTGTTGGGTATAACAATGATACACCAACTAAGTTTGGGTGAATAAATATATAAACCAAGGTTTGGGTGTTTGTAACTTGTAGCTTTAAGCACCAAACTGCTTGTAATTAACTAATTAAGGGTGCGGTTACAAACGGCAATAAAAGGCAGTAAGAGAAACGTAATCTCTCTGCTTGATCTCTGCTTGATTTCTGCTTGCTACTGTTTGTTAGCTACTATTTGCTACAACTGTTTGAATACCTGAACGAAAGGACTACTTCATTGATGTGCTGATATCCTGTGAATACTCAGCGTTGTCTTCAAAAGGAAAGGTATCAGAGGAGAAGATATCTTTACAAGCAGATAAGGATATAGAACTGACTAGTACATGGACTAAGTTACTGAATGGATATATTTGTGAATGACATATGGACTGATTGACAATGTTTAAACTCGAATTGGATTAAACAACTATTTAAACTACAAACAGTGTTTGTCATCAGTGTGTGTAAACCCTAGGGCCCTTCCTCTCTCATTTGGCTGCCTGGCTTGACTGCTGCTGCACATTCTGTTTTTGGGGGTTCGTCCCCAAACACTAACATTGGTTATGGGCCCAGTGAGCACAGTCTAACTTACCATGATATAGCAGTGAGAGTTGGTGTGAGTTGCACATTACTGTAAAAACAAACTGTTTTTCATTGATTTTTAAATAGTTGTTTACCTGAAGAGCAATGGCACAAGTAAATTTGCCTAATCTGTCCATGATATCCAGACTAGATGGAACAAACTATGTTTCATGGTCAATGAAATGTAGTTTACTTCTACGAAGAGAAGGTTTGTGGGACATAATAACAAACCCACCAGATGTGACTAACTTAGATCCTGATGTTGAGGAGGATAACAAAAAGATACAAGACTATAAACGAAAGAATGAGCAGGCTTTATGCATCATAGGACTGTCTCTCTCTGACCAGCAACTTATCCATATCCGTGGAGAGGAAAACGCTGCGAACTGCTGGGAGAACCTCAGGAAGATATATGTTCGGGACAGTGTAGGAGCTCATATATATCTTACACGCAAACTATTTCGAACAGGTAAAATAAATGTATCCATTTATTGCATAGGCGTTTGGGGCATGTAAATTTTAAAATGCTAAAACGTACAGTAGAGTTATCTGATGGAATAAGGTTAAAACCCTGTGATAAATATTTGCGTTGTAATGTCTGCTGTGAAGATAAGAGTAAAATATTGCCTGCAAATAGGCTAAATGGTTTCAAAACTAAAGAACCTTTAGAAGTAGTATTTGCAGACATTATAGGTCCAAAGAAACCCAGTATGGGGGGTGCTCGATATATACTGAGCATTATGGACCATTATTCTAGATATGGGTTTTGCTACCTAATGAAGAGCAAAACTGAAACATATCAACATTTCTTCGACTGGTTTAAATTTGCAGAAAGAAAGACTAAACGGCAATTGATAACCCTAGTGACAGATAATGGTACGGAATTTGTTAACAGCAAATTCCAGAATAGATTAAAGGTAGCTGGAATAGAGCACAAGAAATCTGCACCATACAGACCACAACACAACGCATTTATAGAGAGAAGAGGCCAAACACTACAGGCAATGGTTAGAACAATGTTAACTGATTCTGGATTACCTGATTCTTTGTGGGGGGAGGCCACAATGTGTGCTAATAACATATTGAACAACGTTGTTAACACAACTACTGATGAAATACCATTCACCATGTGGCATGGCAGGAAGCCTGATCTGAGTTACCTGCACACATTTGGTGCACCAGCATGGGTGCATATCCCTACACAACTCAGGCGTAAAGGGCAACACAGAGCTAAACAATTATTCTTCGTTGGTTACCAAGCAAACCATAGGGCATATAGATTTTGGGAGAAAGGCACATCTAAGGTGTTATGCAGTGCCAATGCCCAATTTCTAGAGCACGTAGGATGGGATAAGTTAGAACAGGATAACAATAAAGAAGTGATTATTGAATCCTACAGAAATCCCATTAAGTATCCCTGTAACTTTAAGAATAAAGTAAAGAGAGAAATACAGGCAGAGATAGAGCCCATAAAGGAAGAAATAGTACCAATAGCTGAGCAAGCTGAGGAACATGAACAGGTAGTAATTCAAAAAAGTCCTCATACAAGCCCTGTAATTCCCAGAAGAACTACACAAATATCTAGACCGCCTGATAGATACCAGGCTAACACAGTGTGCCAGATTAATAAAGATCCATATACTGTAGATGAAATAAAAATGTATCCTACTAAAGATAAGGAAAGTTGGTATGCAGCAATGAATAGGGAATTGAAATCCTTAAAGGATATGAAAGTATATGAAAATGCGAGATTACCTGTTGATATAAAACCCATTGGCTGCAAATGGATTTTTAAGATAAAAACTGAAAAAGATGATAATATAATCTATAAGGCACGATTAGTAGCCCAAGGCTTTAGACAAAATGCCCATGACTATGACGAGGTATTTGCACCTAGCCTTAAAGCAGCAACATTAAGGGCAGCTTTAGTGTGGGAAGCAAGTAAGAAATATATAGTCAACCATCTAGATGTAGAAACTGCTTACTTGCACGCTCCACTAAGACATACTGTATACATGAAAAAACCTATTGGATTTAAAGGTGAAAATAATAATGATTATTGGTTGTTAAAAAAGAGCCTCTATGGTCTTAAACAATCAGGCTATGAATGGAACCAGTATATTGTAAAGGAACTAAACAATATAGGGTTTAAAGCTGGTTTAGCCGATCCATGTCTATTTAAAAGGGAGACAAATGGGAAAATATCATTATTACTATTATTTACGGATGATATTGCTCTGATTACAGAAACTAATGATGAAGCTAATAAAATAATAGCATCATTAGCTAAGAAAATAAAAATCAAGCAATTAGGGGAGATAAAGAAATATCTAGGTTTGAATATACTGAAAACACAGAAAGGTTTTAAGATATCTCAGGAGGATAAGATATCTAAATTGCTAATAGATTATAAGATGGAACTTTGTAAGACTGCAAAGACTCCAATGAGTCAGGATATTTGCAAAATGGATGCTCAAAGTCCCAAGTTTGATAAGGTAATATATCAATCTTTGATTGGTAGCTTATCATACATTAGCAATTGGTCAAGGCCAGATATAGCTAATGGTGTTAATCAACTGGCACGACATAATAATGATCCACTACAATGTCATTGGAAAGCATTAAAGAGAATTTTGAGATATCTTAAAGGAACATTACACCATGCACTGTATCTAGAACCAAAAGGTAATCTAATACTAAGTGCTTATGCAGATGCTAGTTTTGCATCAGAAAGAGACACAAGAAAGTCGACTTCGGGAACAGCCATAATGCTGGGTAAAACATTAATAGGTTGGAAGTCAATAAGACAACAGCATATAAGTTTGTCCACTATGGAAGCAGAATTCTCCTGTTTGTCGTTATTATGTACTGAATTAATCATGTATAAGCAGATGATGAGTGACATGGGATTAACTGTAAATTATCCTATAATTGTACATGAAGATAATCAGGCAGCAATTCAAATGGCCACAAATATTGCAGTAAAAACTAGGAGCAAGCATACAGATTTAGGGTACTTAAATGTTAGACAATCTGTAAAAAGTAATCTGATACAGCTGGAGTACTGTATGTCGGAGGACAATATAGCTGATAACTTTACTAAAGCCCAAGGTGCCATTAAGCACCAAGAGAGTTGTGTAAAGTATGGTTTTAGATTGTAAGGGTATTATATATTTATATCACCCAAAAGGGGAGAATGTTGGGTATAACAATGATACACCAACTAAGTTTGGGTGAATAAATATATAAACCAAGGTTTGGGTGTTTGTAACTTGTAGCTTTAAGCACCAAACTGCTTGTAATTAACTAATTAAGGGTGCGGTTACAAACGGCAATAAAAGGCAGTAAGAGAAACGTAATCTCTCTGCTTGATCTCTGCTTGATTTCTGCTTGCTACTGTTTGTTTGCTACTATTTGCTACAACTGTTTGAATACCTGAACGAAAGGACTACTTCATTGATGTGCTGATATCCTGTGAATACTCAGCGTTGTCTTCAAAAGGAAAGGTATCAGAGGAGAAGATATCTTTACAAGCAGATAAGGATATAGAACTGACTAGTACATGGACTAAGTTACTGAATGGATATATTTGTGAATGACATATGGACTGATTGACAATGTTTAAACTCGAATTGGATTAAACAACTATTTAAACTACAAACAGTGTTTGTCATCAGTGTATGTAAACCCTAGGGCCCTTCCTCTCTCGTTTGGCTGCCTGGCTTGACTGCTGCTGCACATTCTCCCCAAACACTAACATAAACAGTAACAGAATATTTCTGTTTTTGTAGGGTTAGCATGAGGACAATCCTATGAAACTATATAAAACAATAATACTTGGCAATGCAGATAGGAGTATCCATTTGGGTTGCAAAAATGCAATCACTATGGGATAGCAAAGAGATACAAGCATCGTTAACCCTTTGCTGCCATCTAATGCCCATCTGGCATTTTGCAGCCCACTTATAGCTTTAATATAGGAAAAGTTCATACAACTAGTTCTGCTACCTGCCTAATATTCCAAAGTAAAACATATGCATTAAATTCAGTAAATGAATTGGGTAATAATTTTAAAACGTTTGATTCAGTTCAACAAGAGAGCCCAATTAAATGGACGAGGGCATTTTGAAAAAACCCTAAAATCTACCTAATATCATTGATAATGAAGGATATGCTTTTCCCTTTTTATCAAATCTTTTCTTACTCTCCTCTCCTTACACTCTTGCATTGCTATGCTGGCTGGAGAATTCTGGGAGTTGAAGTCCACAACTCTTAGAGTTGCTAAGTTTGGAGACCTCTGCTCTAGGTGAGGGGTTGCCAATCTTTTGGACCTCAGTGACCACCAAACTCATAATTTTAGATCCCAGGGACCGGTTCTGTGGGCATGGCCTAATTTGTGGGTGTGGCTTGGTGGTCATGTGACTGCCTGGGCATGGCTTGTATGTAAATATTATAAATATTTATATAAATATTGATTTTTTTTATTAAAAAAGCAACTTTTACCCAAAATCAGGCAAAGCAGGCAGATTTAGTTGCTCACAGAATAACAGATTCATTCAGCAATCTATCTATCTGCCATTGGCTAGCTCAGTCTGTCATATAAAATTTGCTTGCAAAAAAGCTCATAAAATTAACTCACAACACACCATGTATGTAAATATTGATTTTTTTATTTTTAAAAAAGAGCAACTTTTACCCAAAATCAGGCAAAGCAGGCAGATTGAGTTGCTTACAGAATCATTCAGTGATCTATCTATCTGCCATCGGCTAGCTCAGTCTCTCAAATTTGCTTGCCATGAATCTGCACTGAATTTGTTTGCAAGCAAAACTTCAGTCCGAAGGGAGGTCCGGCTGTACCTAAAAGCAGAACCAAAGATTTGAAGACTGTCCACAGAGAAAAAAATTCAACCACTTTTTGCTTCCTAGCTAATCTAAATCTCCAGGCAGAGCAGTACAGATGATGGTCGGAAAAAGGAAAAATAGCAATTTAGCAGGCAAGTTTGTCGGGTAAGGAGTGAGTGGGCAGGGAGAGTTCCCATGGGCCATGTGGGCGGCACAGCCCGGTGTTTCTGCACAACCTGGATAAATTGCTTTGGGGGGGTGCTCTGGGGGTGAGATTTCTCTATGGCCCACCCAAATTTTCTCACAGCACACCAGTGGGATGCGGCCCACCAGTTGGTGACCACTGTTCTAGGTAATCTTATCCATTGGGTCCCCCAACTGTCTGGAGTAGCTTTATTCCTGATGCACAGGAACAGACCAAATTAAGTTTGCCAGAAATGTCTATTATTTTGCTTGACAATGGATCAAGCCAGTGGTGGTATTTAAATTTTTTTTACTACTTGGCTTGGTGGGTGTGGTGTGGCTTGGTGGACATGGCTTGGTGGGCATGGCAGGAGAAGGATACTGTAAAACTCCAATTTCCACCCCACTCCAGGGAAAGGATACTGTAAAATCCTCATTCCCTCCCCACCCCACTAACCTGCTTTCCCGCTCCATTCTCCTGTGCAGGGCAACAAAAGAAGATCCAGCCGATCAGCTGGGACTCAGAGAATAGATGGGTGAGGGGCCAATCAGATGTGATATTTACCGGTTCTCCAAACTACTCAAAATTTCTGCTACCAGTTCTCCAAAACCTGTCAAAACTGGCTGAATAGCAACTCTGGATCAAGCCAAATATCAAGTACTACCTTTGAAAGGATATTTTCTAATCTTGCACCACAAATAAAGGGAGGTGTATTATTTCTATAATGGCAAATACCTAGGTAACAAGAGAAGATTGTTTTATACTGCTCAGCTAATGAATGCATAACTTTGCTGAATACTATGAAAGGAATAAACCATGCATATGATTTATGAAGCTGAATTGCAACTTTAGGATTGAAAGCATGGAGAATTATAGAATGGAACACTTTGCGTGATATGTTTTAAAACTGTTCTAATTGTTATGGTCAGCTCAACCTTTAAGTAGAATAAGACCATTAGGCAGTTACCCCAGAAAGACAATAATTGGGTATTATGAAATGAAGATTAGGAAATTGCTGGCTATTTTATATATTTCCTGACAGACAGAAAAAGAAGAGTTCATGGAATTTGCTGGTACTAGTTTATCCTTATTCATTCTGAAAAAGGGAAGACATTACAAAGCTATCATTAACTATAGTCAATCCTGCAGCCTTAAAGATAGGAATCATCATAGCATGTCAAGAACTTTATACATTAATTCCACACTGCATTGTAAATCTAGGGATTACACTGGACTTTGGGGGAGTCTTAATCCCTGCCCAATTAAGATCTGAACTATGTGGGTAACAATGAACTATGCCCATACAATCACACTGCCTACACTACTTCGCATATCATTCACAATGTGGAGATAGTAAAACTGTTGTTTTCTTCCCATGCAAGAAACATTTGAAATTAAAACAAATCTTCTTAACACTACACAGTGAAAATTATTTTGAATCTCTCAGCATGAATGAAGTTAATTGATGATATAAAATGCTACCAAATAGTGCAACAATAATTTCCTAGATTTCTCCACTGTTACCTATAGATATCTATAAATTTGCACTTCTAAAAAAAAGTACATCATCAAAGTAAAGAAGAGACCCAATGGGTAGCTATATATAAAGCCTGGTTAGTACCGTGTTTCTCATATAATAAGTCTGGGTCTTATTTTTTTTTGAGCCTCGAAAAAATGGCTAGGCCGTCTTTTCAGGGGTGACTTAATTCCCCCCCCCCTTTGCATCTTTGGGCGGGCAGCGACGGCTTGGATGTTGACCTCGGCGTTGGTGGGGCACTTCGTATCAGGGTCAACGCAGGCAGCACCATATCCGGTTGTGCAACAAAAGTACTTCCTAACAGCAAGCCCCCCCACCCACCATTCCCCCCATTTCGCATGTTTTTAAAAAGGCCTTAATTTGGGGGGAGGGGCTTAATTTCATTTCATGCCTATAAAACATGCTGGGACTTCCTATTGGGGGAGGCCATATTGTTGGAGAAACAGGGTAGTTTCTTATAGTCCAAGTTGAAACATAAAGAACTTCATACAGTATGAACAAATGTCAGGTAATATCAGAAAAGATATTGCTTCATTGTCCAAAGAAATGTTCTAAATCCCTCTGCAGTTATCTATGTTATTAAACCAAATAGCAGTTTGACTTCCATGAGTTCGATTGAGCTCAGTGCTAGTGATTCTTCAAAGTAAACATGAAAGATAATACAGTAGAAATCTCAATTACAAAAAGACATCAGCTGTGGCAGTGGAAAGCAATCATCACTTTTTCTTAAAAATAATTTTCTGAAAACCAGGAACAAATTTGTGTTCTATGAATATGAATGCTGTGTTCTGGTTTAATAGATTGATAGTTAAATGTGCAGTATGACATTTCAGTTGTTTATACAACAACAAAGACTATTGTTTATTAATATGTAAATTTAACCTATTCCTATACTTATAATTTAATAACATAGATTGCTTCAGTTTGACGGCAATTCTAGCTAGCAAACAAGAGCAGACCTGGTTGATGTGACTTCTAGAAATTCTCAAAAAAAATGACAGAAATGGGACTGTTTTGAATAATTTAGCTGAATTAGAATGCCACCTATCCTGGAGGTGAAGACAAAAGCATCAGATAAAGATGTTAGCAATGATTCTCTCTCTGATAACTATTAAGTGTGTCTCTGAAAAATGGGGATCTTTATGAGTTAATGTCACAGTTCCCAGCAACCCCAGCCAGTGTGTCCAATGATGAGAGATAATAAAAATTGTTTTTATGCAATACATGAAGCAAAGTGTATTCTCTACGTATTTCTCTATACTTTCCTTCTTTTTTCTTTCTGAGAAACGGTTGTCACATTGTAAGGGTCTATGAAGATTTAAATCTCAATAACCTTTTACATTGTTCCTTTGCAATAAACAAGAAACCAGACCTTGCTTCATGAGGTCAGCAGAATGCCCATCCCCAAACAGTATGCACCATTTTTAATTATGGTTCAAACATGATGTGTATCCTCTTTTGCCTTCATTTGTTGTTCTAAAGACTGTGAGAGCTTTGTTCTATTTCACCTTTGTCTGAGAAGAAACATATGTGATGAGTGGTATGCACATTAATAAATAAAAAAACTGTATTCAATCCTTTATTTCTCTTGAATTCAAAACCAGGGATATAAAAAGTTGTAAACCCTACAGGTCAAAAGTTGGACATTCTTGACTTTCCTAATAATCTTCCATCTATTTGGAAAGCATGCTGCTCACTGCTGATTGGGAAATGGCTGACCTACAACTAAAGCTTTGTTTGTCAATGCAATGAGATAATCTTCGCACATAATATAAATTAAGCAATTACACTATGCTACAACCTATTCACTTTTATGTGCATATCTAAACGATTATTGCTGTTCTCTGCATAATGGTTTTTGCTACATGGGATGCCTCATTTATTTATTTTCTTGGCGAGCATTCTTGTCTGTGGAGAAATAGGGAAAGGGGGAAAAAGCTTTAGGCAATTATTGTTGTCACTGATGCTATTTTCACAAAGGAAAGCTTATGAAGCTTTTAAAAAAACAGGCTTACATGAATGCAAAACTAAAATAGTAGAGAATTCTCCCCTCCCCCTTATTCATTTCCCTGGGAAGAAGGGAGGGAGGGGAAAATGAGAAAAGAATATGCCAATGAAATATAATTTTAAACAGCAGATAATATCAAACAAAATAAATCCATGTTAGCATGGGACAACAAAAAACATCATACGGTCTCTGGCAAGGAAATTAAATGAGACAATTTAATGAAGCATAAAATCTTGTTGGGGAAAATGGATCTTTTCATAAATAAAAGTTAGATTTTTAATATTAAAAAGGAGAAAATAGATTAAATTTTGTGATGCTGAAATTGTTCAATACATTTTACCACCTCAGCAGAGATCCAAACTGTCCGTAAATTTATTTACTTGTATAAGTTATGTGTGTTTCTAAATTGTAATTTAGCAATAATGGATAGGAAATAGGCAATTATGGAGAGACAAACTATAGTTGGCCACCAAGGAGCCTTCTAAAATAACCTCACTATTGCAGATAGAGAAAATCATTTTTTTTAATTTACATAGTCGTGTTTACACAGGGTAACTTAAAAAAATGACTAGGCACATGCAAAGAAAAGCTCCATAAAGTTTTGTGAAACTGCTTTATCAAGGGGCTCAATTTTCTCACTACCACCTTCTACAAATAACAGATATAGGTGGACCCACTACAAAAACTGCTGCAGGCACAGCTAGTTTTGCTAACTTTCCCAGAACTAGACCATGGTTAATAGTATCAATAAATAATACAAGACATCCATAGCGCCAAACCAATTTCAGAGCTAAACTGTGTTTGAAATGGAATTAGAACATTGCTTTTATCTAAGAACATTTGAAGCTGATTAGTCACTTGTTCATGCACTTTACTTGGGAAGGGAGTGCTAGTCAGAAGACTACAAATGTTTATATTTTCTGGATTAAGTTATTTTCTTTTCCAAAAGTGGATTTGCTGTTGGTTCCTTTACTGAAACTGAAAATCATGCCTGTGGATAACTGAAGGAATGACTGATTAATTGTATTTTATATTGCTGTAATGTATGCCAGCTTTTGCTGAACTAAGAACTAGGGAGAAATTTCTTAACAATAAGAACAATTAACCAGTGGAATGGCTTGCCTTCAGAAGTTGTAGGTACTCCCACATGGGAGGTTTTCAAGAAGAGATTGGACAGCCACTTATCCGGAATGATATGTGGAGTCTCCTGCTTATGCAGGAGGTTGAACTAGAAACCCTCCCAGGTCCTTTCCAACTCTGTTATTCTGTTATCTCCATCTTCATGGATATAGGCCATATGGAACAAAAATTGAGTTATCTCAATTGAGCTATCTTAAAACATTATTCTTGTCCACATCTTCAGAACTTAAAAATTGAAAAATTATCCAAAGTTTTCTCACAAATAAAGCCCTAGACATTTTTGCAGACTGAACTCCTCAAACTTCAGAGTCTAAAAGCCTATCTGCAT
Organism: Pseudonaja textilis; assembly: GCF_049901715.1. Lineage (NCBI taxonomy): Eukaryota > Metazoa > Chordata > Lepidosauria > Squamata > Elapidae > Pseudonaja > Pseudonaja textilis. The sequence goes on from NC_141993.1 coordinate 46,376,530, forward strand.
GCCACCCTTAAGTTGTTTCTATTCTTTGTCCCTGTCAGCTTCAACCACAGCTGGCAAACTATTTGATCTGAACTGCAGGCTACCATGTCCTCCCCTTGGACAGCTCCACAGCTGTGTTCCTTCCCATTTTCTCAGAAAAATCAATTTTCTTCCTGCAGGCAGTTCCTACAGGGCATATATAATTTGTATCTTGTGCATGTGTGTGTGTGTGTGTTAAAGTTAAAATAAAATTTAACTTTATATCTACCCATTTAGAAAAACAAAATCACATATATGCAGTCATACAGTCATAATAGCCTGTTTTTTTTAAAAAAAATGTTTTGCTGTTCTGTTAGATTCTACCATTTTAAAGCTTCTTTTCAGTTTCAGAGGTAATAACTACTTTCATTTTAATTTAAAAACAAATAAATTAATAAATTAAACTCTGCATCATTTATGCAGTTATTAGGATATTAACTCAAGGCTGAAGAAATGATGAAATGATCTGTGAATCAAATTACAAAGAAAAGAAAAAGCTCAGTAAGTAGTGTAAAGAAAGAATAGCAATTTTAAAAACTAGTAGGTTTCAAACTAGAACATTCTATACATAAGACAAGTGCCATACTATTGTGGTATTAGAGAACTATATTTAGGACCAGCTTTTGAAGACATTAGATACTATGGCACCCATTAAATCAGTCAAGGGGGCATTCCTGTGTTTTTAAAGTAGTCAATCAATGTGCAGAGATTAGCCCAGAAAAATGTCATGTGCTGCAGGCAGAACAGTCTGTATTTCTAGAGGCAACCAAAGCAGAGAAAGGATACTTCAAAATCACAGCAGGAAAACACCCCTAGAGGTTGTTTGTGGAGCGGGTGAGTAGTGAGTTCAGGGCAATGTCATCCATTCCTGCCACCCAGAAAAGATTGCCATTCCAGACCAACAATGTGACAAGCTGGCTAGGCAGACAAACCCACAATCAAGAGAAATACATCCCAGGTTCTATAGATTTGACTTGACTTCCTTGGTTTTATAAATAAAATCCATGTTCAAGGCTGCATGTTACCAAGTTGCCCCTTGTCTTTCAAAACTGGCACAAAAATTATTGTTCTGTATTTCTAGGCTTTACGTGAGAAGATCCAAAGCATTTCCTTTTTGTTTTGTTCAAGCTGGGCTGAAGGCAAAAATTCTGGGGTAAAATTGCTAAAGGCTACAATTCGACATACTAGGAGAGGTCAGGAGTTCAAGCTGACTGGTGACAAGCTATTATAATTATCTTTTGATATGGGGCCATTGGTGGAATGTCTGCCAGCAAAATTTGTAAATTATCCCCCCTCCTAGTTTGTAATACAGGATTTCTAACATGACAAATCAGGCTGCTGGCATTCTTCTGGCTATCAACCCTGCTTTTGTTGTAGACTTGCCTTATTTCCTTCACTGTGGTTCTTCTGTGCGAGTAGAGATAAGTAACTGAAATAAGACAGAACATGAGAGGATACAATGGTGAAGGAGAAAAATTGTTCCTTATTTCTGTCACCACCTTAGAATAGGATTTATAAAGAGTCTTTACTGGTATCAGATCAAACTTGAGATGAATTTTCCTTCATCTGCATTCTAGCTATCTCCTAATTTACTTCACTGACCTTTGATGGGAAGTATATCAGTGGTATCGAGCTTTTATACAGTGGGAGAGGATTATTAAGAGCACCTTCGCCCAACAAAGGAGCAACAAGGACATTGACAGAAGTATCCATCTTACTAGCTGGAAATTACTTCAGCGGACTCCATTAGGTCCCAGGGATAGGTCAAAATACCGGGAAACAAAATAAATATTCCAAGTCTAAACCTCAATATGTGGTATGTCCATAATAAAATCTTCCAATTTCAAAACATTATTGTCCTGCCCAATTCAACAAGGAAACACACATACATACACAAAAACCCATAGATCCAGGATGTTGTGGCAGGACAATGAAAGCAGACACATAGTTGTGATGAAGTTAAGCTGCTCCTACATGAATACTGAAATCCATCCATGCCAGAATTCTGGGGGATCTTAGCGCAAGATCTATCAGAGAAGGAAAAGCTACTTTTCAGCAAAAGGAAGTAAGGCACATGAGCAGAATATTCAGGTGGTCCAAATATCTAACATCAGATACAAATACTCTCAGTTGGCTCTAGAATGGGCAGGAATCCTGGAGAAGAAAGAACATTCCTAGAGATCACAATCACTTTCTCTTCCAGTTTTTTTTTAATTTGATCTGTTACTGAATCCCCATAGAGATTCAGCTGAGTGAAATTTCAAGCTCTCCAACTGTAAACTGTATAAATCATGCCAGTCCTCTCACCCCTAATCAAAACCTCTCCCACCCCCACCACCACACACACACATTCCATTATTAATTTATTGAAATGTAACAAGGAGGAGGCCACAAGTTAGGCCAGGATAATATAGTATAAATTAGAAAATTTTCAAGCATGTGAACTAAAATGAGAACAAAGAATCCTCAACCCCACTCCTGCCAATATAAATTAAATACCATTAGCAGTGTATATGTCCAATAAATAAAATGTTGTGCTGCCACTTCTTTCAAGCCTTTTATGACTTTCAACTTATCCTTTGCAGACTTCTTAGAGGCAGGTAAGGTCAATATCCAAGTGGATGAGGCTTTTCTCAAAATCTGCAGGAGAGTAATCTCTATGTATGTTTTTTTTTCTCAAAAAAACATACATAGAGATTACTCTCCTGTAGATTTTTGGTAATTTTTGACTTAGATCCTGAGCCAGCAGGACTACTTGAAAATAAAAGAAGGAACATCAGATCCTTCATCCTTTCTCATTTCCATTTCAAATCCAACCAGGATGATGGAAGTTGCAAACCCAGTTCAGTCTACGGCTGTAAATTACATTTATATGTTGCTTCAGTCCTGACTGGAAACATTTACTCAAGGATTGTTGCTTTGTAACTGCCTTGATTGTGCCTGAATGATTGTGACATCTATATGAAATTTTTCATGACATGCAGATATGCAAAGCAAATAAAGAAGCAACAAATACATTTAGGATGCATATGAGGCATATCTACTAATTTTATAATATAAAAAAATAACATAAAGTAAGTGGCTGTACTGAGAGTTATTTTTAAGCAACATTTCATGGCAGTTTTCCAGAATGTCCATTTTTCCTATCCCACTTTATTGCCAAGGTCTGGAAAGTTAATTGTATGACTTCTGCCTGACTGGCGAGGAAATTTGACAGTGTTGAGAAAGGTTATCAGAGATAAAAAGCAAGCAAACAAGATGTCAATCAAAGTCTTCAGCTACTTCATCAAAAAGCAACAAACGCCATCTATAATCCTCCTTGCTGTTTTGTGAGAAGTTTCCGGAGCTGGGTTGAAAGATCAAAAAAGAAGGGTGGAGTAGTTCATTATATTATTTCTTAAAGATAGTCCTGGCCAAGACTATGTAGAGGTTAAAGCTTGAAATCCCAGACAAACTGTTCCATGCCACTGCCTCAGCTTTGAAAATACCATTGAAAAAAGAGTTTTCATGAAATGTCCAGCAAAATAATACTTGGACAGGGATTAAAGAATTAATATTATAGTACTTTTTGGAAGTTATATACACACAAATCATAAAATTTTAAAAGCCTCAAACTTTCTTATATTTACCTAATTGGTAGAAATCCATTTGTTTGTATTGATGAGATTATATCAGAGTGGATTTCAGAGGTTGTATTTTTCTTTCTCTGTCTGGATGGTACTGGAAATCTATCAAGTGCACATTTTCTCTATATTGAATATTTACAATTGAAAGAATGTTCATCTTCCTTAACAGTAGATCAGTAGATGCACAGTAGAACAGTAGATCAAAGCCCAACAGTTCCAAAAGAAAAGAATTCATTAAATCAAAATCATGCAAACACCTGGTGGTCTGATTCCTTAACTCTTTGCACAGATTTCAGAGTCTGGAAACAGAATCAAGAACAGGTAACTCCTGGAAAAACTTTCCGATGCTGGGTTTTTGTTTTTGTCTTGCTTTTATTCATTTCTTAGGCAATTGCTAAATATGTAGAAGCCCTGCTATGAAACATTTGCACTGTAGATCATGATGATTCCATGAACAAAACTGAATTATTTTTATTTTTCTCTTAATTCCATAAGTGAATTGTATTTGTGTATGCAACAAAAAAGTGAAATATTGACTATGCCACAGAGATATATAAGGTCCATGACTAAGAGCTTTGGGGAAATTTAATATCTTTTCAAAACTAATAGTAGACCAGTAATATTTCAATGTTTCAATTTCTGTATTCGGTAGCATAATTACATGGCACACCCATTAAGGGTATGTAGAGTTAAGTGAATGCACTTTGTTGTATACTTGCTTGACACCTTAAATCCACTGACAGATATTGCTGGCAATAAGCTAAATTAACTCATTATTCTGACTCAGTATTCAGCAACTTCCTATGTTTTAAAAGTTCTTTACCTTTGCTTATAGGAGGGATGCATAATTTTTTATTGCTTTAAACAACTATGAAACAAGAGATAGGAATACAAATAAAGACAAGAAACAAATAAAACAAATACATTAAGTAAATTATAAGTATTAGGGACACTATATAAAATGTTCAGTTTTTAACAAAAACTGTTCAAATAAATTTCAATTTTGCCATATGGAACGATATTGTTCACTCTTTTCTTAACAGCAAAGAACCAGTTCAAATACTGAAATATGACATAGTTCATCAAGCCAGCTTTTGACATCTGCTAAATGAGTATCTTTCCAGGAACAAAGGACTTTTTAGCAACAATGCAAGCACAGACCAGGTATAAAGTTCTTCATAAATAATACATCCAAAATTTTAAATTCCACATTGATACAACCACAAGAATCTGGTTTGTCACAATAAGCAAATTAAACCCAATTCAAGCAAACTAAAGCAACCTCATAACATAACCAAGGCAGATACTATATCTTCAAATATACTACATCTTCAGCTTAGAAGATAAATGGTCAACCTTCCTGAGAGATACATGTGGGGTATTTATAGGGATCTTACACTTGGAAAAAAGAAGTAGATGAGATACAAGACCTGGAGAACACTTCAACTTTATTTAATCACACGTTGTTAATTAAAATCCTAATTTAATTCTGGAAATTGTTCCATATGACAAGATCCAGAGTGGGGCCCAATATTTGAGTTTTCAAAAATATTTTATTCTCTAATTTCTGACTTTTCCACATTACCATTATTCCCTGTGTAATTTTTCTCACTCCCATCATGTTAAAAGTAAAAGAAATTGATAATATTTGATGAGGCTCTGGGATTTCAGGAATTTGGGTTGTATACCCTGGTACATCATATCTTGAAATGTGTTTATGGCTTTAGAGCTCTGAAAAGTGGATTGTTGTTGTTTTACATCATTTTTGTCTACTTTCCAATTAGCTGCAAGTTTATGTTTGAGGATGGTATCCACTCCTCTTCTTTGTCATGTGATATACAGTATATTTAGCTTGTGTACAATGATAAGCATTGTACCTTCTGGATTTTTTCGTACTCATTGTAAATTCATTATATTCATCTTGGTTGCTCAAAAAGCCATCCATCCAGTGTAGATAAGCCAGTTACATAGGCCATTGCATGCAAAGGTATATATTGCCCTAGACATGATTTAATTTAAAATATAGTGAAAATTGTGTTCATGAAGATTATGCTCAGGAACAATTAGGAAGAAGATTATGACTGCATCTACAGATATGGCTGTGACAATAACTGGATTCCTATAAAAGATGGAATGAAAACTGAGCTGAGAGCCAAGCTTGGAGGTTTCAAGTAACATCAGGCTAAATGAGCAACTGTTCATTTTCAAGGCCAACCAAGCACTACACAAAGGGTTTTTTCTGTTTGCAGCCTATAGTTGCTCAACTCCCAACATAAACATAAAGCCAGTTTAGGAAACCCATCTCCAGATTTCAATCTCTTTTACTGCTTTGGCTATGGTGATGCCCTGATGTTCTGCCCATGCTGTATTTTTTGAGGCCCCTGTTGCCCATTTCTTTACCCATCATAGGTCAGTTAAAAAAATTACTGGTTTATCTAAAACAGAAGAGGAAATTGGCAGAATTTGTATCACTTTCATAAGTTATTGTTTCTTAAGGACAGCTCCATAGTTTCACTAATTCATGGGTTGACTTGTTATGCAATTCACTATAGAGATGAAGGGCCAATGATTGAAGGGAAGGGATGCTCCTATACAGTGCATGGTAGTCAGCTGACATGGATAAATCAGGAAATGGAAGATATCTTCCTAATCAACTATGGGCAGTGGTGGGAGGAGAAAGAAATGGGGTTATCTTGCATTCCTGCCCTTGAGAAATGATTGGTAGAAATTATCCTCTCACATGGTCAAGCTGGTTATTGTGGAAGAAATAATGACATGTTTGAACCACTAGGGCATAAGAGAATTGGCAGTGAGAACTCAATCGTATGGCTTTTTTCTGGTCCTAGATAATAATTCTTATCTGGCCAAACAATATTTCTGAGGTTTCCACTAAGACCTGATCATTTTAATTGCTGATGAACGGTCTCATGGCAATGTAAAGAGAGGCATGGCTCCATCAATCAAGTAGCCAATGCCTTGCTCCAAAGTTAAAACAAAATGGCTTCCCAAAGGGACCAGCTAGCCCAAGTGATGAGTCATATAGGTCTCAACAGGTTGGAGAAAACCAATTCCCAAAAGGAAGGCCCAGGCCGACTCTCCTGCTCCTCCAACATTGTCTATGTCAGATACATAATAGGAATCCAAGCCTATTTACTGCCCTCCTCAGTCAATGTGAACTTTATACCTCTCTGGGACCAGAAGATTTCCCATTGATCAGGCCCTCATAGGATTTGTAATGAGCCTAATATCTGAAGGATCTGTAAAGTATAGAGTTCAAGCCAGCCCAGATAAAGAGAGTCACCTTAATTTTGTGACATGCCTGATAGATATGAGACAAACAAATGACTGGCTGGTTCATCAGCTTTGACAAAGGTGACATTTTTGTGTGGTATGTGACAGTTTAGATTGCTAGCTAAGGACACAAGCTGGAAAGAAAAATGCTTAATTGGCTAGTTCAAAGAGGAACTATCAGATGAAAATGGAGATGAGCAAATACATTGAATATTATGTATTGAAAATAAGAAGAAGAAATTGAAGAGACAGATGAGAAGGCAAGACACTAGTTTACATTTTCTTGCCCTCTTTTCCCATTCTCCTGCACATATGAGAGATTTTAGAAGTTGAACCTTTTCAGCAAGTCTTATTGACCTGAGAACAATTATGCTATTGCACATAAGTTCGACTAGGGGGAAGGGGAAAACCTTGTACTTCCAGATAAGGTACTTTAGAATAAAGGAAGTGGGGGAATAGTGTGAGAAATAAGCTGAGAGACAGCTATTTTCAGAACAGGGAAACATTCAATCAACATTCAGTTTCAAGGCCACTACATGCCATGAAAAATTCCATTAATTCATGGGAGAGGAGGAGCAGACATTACTACTGTGGGTATAAGAAGTATTTACTATCAACTGATAGTATTTTTCCATCCACAATAAAGATTCTTTTCTAGCTAAACTGCCTCAGTGAGGTTTCTAACTTAGGAATTAGGTGTAGTCAAGTAAGAATCAAGACATCTGTGATTTCTTGTCAAGTCCTAGTCGTAAAATCTGATAAAAATAGAGTTTTGTGCAGCTGCAACTATACCTATAGAAAGCCATCTAATTCTTTCCAGTTCTATATAAATAGCTTGGATTATTTATTTATTTTTACTTGCTCATAATGTATTTTCATCCTGTGAACATACCTAGGGTGTGTTTCTATCAGAAATGTTATAAAAAAAAATCCAAGCTTCAAATGTAAAATGAGAAAATAAGATTCAATATCTCTTACCAACCCATCTGCATCATCAACCATAGTAGATGTTCAACATGTTTCTAAATAAAGTATTCTAATATAAGCCTCAGCAGATGGCAACATCTGGGCAGCTTTTTCTGATCTCAGATGTTAAGCCAGGTTGGCTCTGAGAATGGGACCACATGAGAATTTCTGTGCTGCTAAATCAGACTAGACTATGAAAACGCATTCCAGAAGAGGGCAATGGCAAACCATGTTGGCAGTATTACCAATAAAACCGCATGGAATCAAGTTCCACTCAAGGATATCTTTCTCTCGCCTCTCCACTTCTAAAATTTTCAATATATTTCACTCCTTAAGAAAGAATATGTAAATTAAGTACTGTAATGAAAAAGTCTTACTGCTATTCTAGGTTATTTTTAACCTGACATTTCTCTGATGCTGATGTTCCTTAATTGATGATGTTGCCTGGAAATATTATCTGGTATTTATAGCTTCCTAATTATCTGGGCACTACTAACAAGCTGCTAACGGATGAGGAAAGACTTTCCAGATCCAGATCTTTCTCTTGAATCAACACAGTGCTATTAAGCCATTCACATTTGCTAATGGACCTCGGCTACACCCTTCCTCTGCCCTCCCCACATTAAATAATGTATTCTTCTGCCCAAATTCAATTGCCCTTGGAGGAGACGCTGAAAGAATTAAGTAAAATAATGATTTTCTCTGGAATAGAGATGCAGCCAAATTTCTGTCCCTTTTGACAATGTCCCTTCTTTTTCTCAACACTGTTTTTCAAAGAAAATTCAAATAGCATGCAAGGAAGATGTCAGGCCTTCCCCCACCCCAGCGTGGTTGGGAATAGCTGCTATTAGAATAGTAAGTTGTCTAGGGAAGAATGCCACTGAAGTGAGATAATTAGTTTTAAACTGGCAGAAATATAACAAATTTCTGGGTTCTTTTTCCTCTACTGAGAAAATAGAAGTTAGCTGAAATAAACATTCACAAAAGAGAGACAGGCAAGTTTTCAGACTTCCCATGGCTTCATTTCTGCAGCCTCTCTTGAGGATCGCAAGAAATGCTGCTTAAATTTGGAAATGTTTTGAAAAGGGAGAAAAGCTCCATGGAACAGTTTTGTATTAAGAGAATCCGAATCTTCCTCAAAACCAACTGAGTTTGGTTTTGGTTTTACAGTACTTAATTTTGAGAAAATCAAGTACAGCATTTTAGATCCACTCCCTCTAGTGATGACTCTTTTCTTACCTTCTGGCCTTTAGAAGCTGAAAAAAAAATTAAATGGCAACCTAATACTAATCTTTTTCTTTATACTTAAAGGTGTCACATTTATAAATCTATTTAGCCCTTGTTAAGAACTAATATTAGTCTCCTGGGCATCCTGAATAATTGCATAAGCTATTATTATGTCTGAACGTCTAAGAAGCTGTGTAAGACCAATTGTTCTGTCCTGAAATCAAAATGCTAAATCATTCTTACCCTTCTATCTTAGAAAGTTCACAGAACAAGTAGAATGGACCTAAGGAACAGGGTTAATGCATAAGGAAAATCAGGCGTCCCTTTCTAGAATTTGCATCTACTTCTCATAAAATTTCATTAACTCCTTTTGAGAATATGACATGCTCCATAAATCATGACAAATCCTGTATTGAGTAGCAAGTCATTTCTTTTTAAAGGTTCATCATCCCTTCACAGTGGGCAGAGTATTCCATGCAGCTAAAGAACCATTTTTTATCACTGATGATAACACTCTACATATTTATGCTTGTGTTTATATAAATATGAAAAATAAAAATGAATTACCATGAGAACTTAAACTTTTCTTGCATAGGTTAAATGATTGGTAATATTAACAAATTAGAAACTGCAGAATGCCAACCCCCAAGTTACGCATTGAGTAGCAAAATGCCACTAGGTTCCTTTTGTAATTGGAGAGCAATTGTCTACATTAAAAAAGAAACAATCACTTAGAATTACTGCTTGTCAGAGAGCTGCACATTGCCTTTGGTGGCACTTGCAAGCAAACCCTCTTTCCTTGAGTGTCTGCTGAAACTTGCAAGTGATTAGAATCAAAGGAAATGTCTTTTCTCCCTTCCTGGATGAACCAGTGTTGCCTTGCGTAGAAACAACCTGAAATGTATAGACACTGTTCTGCAGTCTCTGATGTACCCTGCTAATTTAAGATTACTCTCTTGAGGAAAATATAAACAGCCTAGCCTTAAATGTATTCACCCAGAATGGGGAAGCAGATTCTTGAAAGCCATATAAACATAAGTGCTCAATGGTCAGCTGCCTTTACTGGACAGCGCAATAATCACAATGCTTACTGTGGCCATACTGCCACAGGAGATGAATTGTATGATGGTATAATTAATTTGTGCAGAATCATAAACTCAAGGACAGGACTGAGCGGAACAGAATAGATCGAATTTTATGAACTCTCTCTCTCGAACACAACATTCCATGAACAGTAATTTGAAGGAAGTCATTGAAATATAGTGCAAACAATGAAAGGATTTGTGCATTTTTATGGAGTAATGTCATGCTGCAAGGGAACTTTGGGAGTTATAATATTAACACAGCTGGATAAAATCAGGTTAGAAAAGGCTGTTTAAGAGAATTAAAATTTAAATTGCAGTTGTGCATAACAATACAAATAAAGAGGGTTTTCAATGTGCATCACTATAGCAATGCCTTTATATAACCAAATGCTATATAACTATTTCATTGAGTTCAACAACATCTGTTTTCAGATAAGAATGTATAGCTTGCTTGCTTTCTTCAACACAGAGAAAGAAAATTTTAGAAGCAATTAATGATTACATCTCTTCGCAAAAGTACTAGAAGAATTGGTAGAGTCACCTTTCTGGAAATTTATTAATTTTATTTATTTATTGGACTTTAAAACTACCCATCTCCCTAATAGAGAAACTCTAACAGTATTCTGAACATCTAGCAGATAAAGTTACTAAGATTCATTCAGAGCTGGATTTTGACTGAGCAAATAGTTTTGAAGTGATAGAACCACATTCTTCTCTGGTTATCTTGGTTGAGTTTGAGCCTACCATCTCAATATTAGATTCATGGCTGCTTGTGAAGGACATCCAGGAGGTAATATATAGATAACTCCAATTGGTAAAATCTGGGGAGGAGGGAAAGAGAAAAAGAGGGACTCCTATCATGAAGGAAGTGGAGATATGCCCTTTCTTCAAGAAACCTTCTCCATTCTCAACTATTCTAGGCAATTTTCATTCAGTTTCCTCTATTCTCTTTCTACGGAAGGTTGCTGAAAAGTTGGATGAGCTACAGCTTTGGAAGGTCCTAGGAGACATAGTATTCCATTGATTTTCATCATTTCTCTGTGGTTGAGCCAGTCAATGTTGATAGGGTATAAAGATCCAGCCAAAGAATTCTCAGTTTTGGACTATACCAAGTATACCATGCTTAACCTTCCTGTTTAAAATCTACATAAGGCTACTGGGTGACATCTTCTATTGGTTTGATATCTGGCAACATCGATTATCCATTACATATCATCCCCCATTTATCCAGATGATGCTATTCAAATCTTATATCAATGTCTAGATAGGAACAAACACCTGGTTCCTGACCAGGTTGAGTTGCTGCAGTTACTTAGATCGCAAGTCTATGCTTCCATCTCTGACCTTAGTGGGATTGCAGTCTCCTCTTCAGGAAGACAGTTCAGGGTTGTTGAGTTAAGAGCCTTGGTGACACAGTGGTTAGAATGCGGTATTCTGCCAGCTGCCAGCAGTTCGATCCTAACTGATTCAAGGTTGACTCAATCTTCCATCCTTCCAAACTCAGTAAAATGAGGGCCCAGATTGTTGGGGGCCATATGTATGTAAGCCACTTAGAGATGTTGTAAAGCACTATAAAGCAGTATATAAATCTAAGTGCTATTGCTATTGCTATTCTTCTTGGACTCACAACTCCTGCCTCAGAAGCAGGAGTTTGCATCAATTCATCCAGTGTACTATTGGCACCAATTCCTAAACCAGGAAACACTTAAGACAGTCACTCATATGTTGGTCACCTCATAATTGGACTAATGTAGGGACTTCTACATGGATCTGCCACTGAAGTTCATTTAGAAGCTGCATGGATAATTATGGACATGTAGCAGGTCTGTTGATCCTTCTGGTTGCCAGTAGGCATCTGGGAACAATCCAATATGATTGTTATAATCTCTGATGGCTTTTAGAGTCTAAGACCTGTTTTTAAAGCACGACCTGTCCCCGGTAGTTTCTGCCCATTCATGTGATCTGTCAAGTAAACAAGATATAGTAGGTCTTTTCAATTAAACAATGCAGAGCCTAGGAAGGGGGGCTTCTTTTCATGCCATCTGCCCTAGAACAAGTCTTCCCTGCCTCAAATTCATATGGGTTTCACCCTGTCCCTGTTTAACATCGGAAAGAACTGACATTGGAAAGAACAGTGTTGTTTCCATCACTCCAGTAGCATCAGACACCCTGAAAAGCTGAAGCAGATTGCTAGATTCATCAAATAGCATTCTGAAGAAATAAAAATATTTAGCCATGATTTTGCACTAATTTTTTATTTATTTTTCTGTGCTGTGCATCTCTAATATTTTCATTGTTCTGTAAAAATTGAAAGTGAGTTTGGCTTTTCTCCAACCACCAGGCTATGAGTGAAGATAATATTTTTAAAGAATGTCCTAATAATATATAATAATGATTTGAAAATCATAACCAGCCCCATTTTTACAAGACTTTGAACCAAAGGAAAAAATGTGCCATTGTATTTTATCTTGTATGTTTCTTTTAAATAGCTTTTTAAAAGCATGAACAGGACAGATTTTGAATTTATATTTACATTATAATACATATGATTAATAAGGGATTCTATGTTTTTGTTTCCTTTTTTTAAATGTTTCATTATCTTTATCTCTGGTCAAGGTAGTTTATCATCTATAGGAATCCAGTATTAAAAGTCATAATTGAAACCATCTTAGATCACATTTAAAACAGGCTAGAACCCAAGTAAGCTTTGCAGAGAGAAAGCTGCTATTATAAGTTGCAGTTAAGGCACTTAAACAAGAAGAGAATAGACACTGCATGCTTTTAAAGAAATAGTGAGTGACAAGTGTGTCTATTCAAGGGCAATAGACAGTTACTATTTCACAGCTGCTCCAATAAGGTATATATACAGGAAACTTAAATACATACACCAAACTTAAAGAATCAAGAACCATCCCACCCTTAAAAGGACCAAATGGGAAAGACTGCAACAATGAACCTTTTAAGGCCAATCTCTTCAACACTCTCTTCAGTTCAGTCTTTGTAAACAGCAATGGTTCATGCCCCACATTTCCTAATCGTACACAACTAACTGTAATGACCTACTACATACTGACTTTTCAGAAGATAACGTAGAAAAGGCACTATGGATTATGTTCATACTTCTTAAAAAAGGTCTCCTCTGCCATAGCGGAACACCTAAGCATTATATATGAGATATCATTCAGAACCAGCTCCTTACCAAACCTAAGGTCCTTAGCTACAGTCATCCCTATCTTCAAAAAAGGTGAGCCCAGCCTGGTTGAAAACTACAAATCAATCTCACTGTGTTGTGTCACATGCACCGTCATGGAATCAATCATTAACCAATTCATCACCCTCCACTTAGAGTCAAACAACCTACTCTCCAAAAAACAATTTGGTTTCAGGAAAAAATTGTCCTGCAATCTACAACTCCTACACTGCAAAAACATATGAACTACTCTACTTAACCAGGGTAAAGCTATAGACACAATTTACATAGACTTCTGCAAAGCCTTTGATTCAATGGTGCATGACAAACTACTGTTAAAACTAAACACTTACGGCATTCCTGGATCTCTCCATAAGTGGATTACTGCATTCCTGTCAAACAGGCAACAAATTGTAAAAATAGGGAGTGCTATATCAAACCCTGCTCCAGTTAACAGTAGTGTCCCCCAAGGCAGGGTTCTAGGACCCACACTCTTTATACTCTCTATAAATGGCCTTTGCGATCACCTTATAAGCAACTGCACCCTCTTTGCAGATGATGTAAAACTTTTTTTTTTTTTTGAGATTTTGAGCTTGGACAACTTTGAACTATGCCTCCTATGGTTAGACTTAAGCGTAGCACACAAAATTATCTGCTACAATGTCCTACCAGTCAATGACTACTTCAGCTTCAACCCCAACAATACAAGAGCACACAACAGATACAAACTCAATGTAAACCGCTTCAAACTTGATTGCAGAAAGTACGACTTCAGCAACAGAGTGGTCAATGCCTGGAATGCACTACCTGACTCTATTGTTACATCTTCTAACCCCAACTCCTTTAACCTCAAACTAACCACTATTGACCTCACTCCATTCCTAAGTGGTCTGTAAGGAGTGTGCATAAGTGCACCATCGTGCCTACCAGAGGTGGTATTCAACTGGTTCGCCCCAGCTCGGGCGAACCAGTAGCAGTGATTTGGTGTGGGTTGCCAAACCGGTGGCAACCCCTGGCTGGCCACACCCCCAACCTGGTTGCCTGGTCACTCACTTGCCCCGGTCACTCTCCTAGCTTTCCCTACCACATGGTGGCTAGGCGCAGCTCAGGTGGATGTCCCGCAGCTGCTGCACATGCACACTGTGAGTGCAGCCGCTACATATGCAGTGCGCATATGCAGCGGCCCTGGGACATCCACCCACCTGCCTATCCATCCGGAGCATGCTTCTCCAGGTGGACGTGCCTCCTTGAGCTTGGCCTGGCCTGGCACAGCTAGCCTGTAGGTGGCCACATGTCCAGCCATCCCTTCTGCAGTGCCAGAAGCAGCTCCCAAACGGCTGACTACTCTCTTCCTCCTCAGCCATATAGAACAAGCAGGCAGAGAAGGAAGGGAGCAGCCGTCCATCTGGTTACACTGAAAAAGGGGTGGCTGGGACCAAAAAAAAGCTGTTTCCAACCACCTCTTTCAGAGTGCTGTACCAGCAGGCTCAATGGGGTAGACCTGTGTGGCTGGTGGCTGGGGATGCGGCAGTGGTGGCAGCAGGTTGGAGAAGCGCAGCAAAGCCTCTTGAAGAAGCCTATAGCCACTGAGTGTTTTTTTCAGTGTGGAAGGAAGGAAGGTAAGGTTTCAGGCAGTTGAGAAAGCTGCCTGGCCCAGAGCTGCTGATGCGGGAGGGCGAAGCTGCAGCACACGCCTCACTTGAACTTCCCAGCCCCAAAAGCGGGAGGGGAGGAAGGCTTTTTCAGGCAATGCAAGACAGGAGACTGGCTGGGATGAACCCTTGTAATGAGAGATTCTGCCAGGCACTTGGAAGCCTGTGTGTGTTTCAGATGGGTCTCCTTTGCTAGAAGGAAAGGAGAGAGGAAGAGAGAGGGAAAGAGAGAGGAAGAGAGGAAGAGAGAGAGAAAGAGAGAGACAGAGAGAAAGAGAGAGGGAGGGAGAGAGAAAGAGAAAGAGAGAAGAAAGAGAAGAGAGAAGAAAGAATAGAAAGAGAAAAGGGAAAGAAAGAAAAAGAGACAAAGGAAGAAAAAGGATAGACAAAGAAAATTGGGATGGAAGGAAGGGAGAGAAAGAAAGAAAGAAAGAAAGAAAGAAAGAAAGAAAGAAAGAAAGAAAGAAAGAAAGAAAGAAAGAAAGAAAGAAAGAAAGAAAGAAAGAGGGAGGGAGGGGGAGGAGAAAATGAAAGATATATAGATGAATGGATGGATAGATACATGGAAGGAGGGAAGGAGGGAGAGAGAGAAAAAGGAGAGGAAGGAAGGACACAAACCCTGGCTCCCGAGGACTCTTTGAAACAGCACAGCAATCTAGAGCTGCAAGGGATCTTGGAGATAATCTTCTAGTCAAACTTGGCAAGTTTAAGACTTGTGGACTTCAAATCCCAGAATTCCTGAGGTAATATGACTGAAGGAGGAATTCTGGGAGTTGAAGTCCACAAGTCTTAAAGCTGTCAAGTTTGAAGACCCCTGTTCTAGTCCAACCCCCTGCTCAGGCAGGAAAACTCTGAGGATGCCAAAATCTGACTAGAGGTCCTGGGAAAGGTGTCAGAATAACAGAATAACACTTAGAAGGGACCTTGGGGGGAACTCTATACCATTTCAGAGAAATGGCTGTCCAATCTTTTGTTAAAAATTCCCAGTATTGGAGCACCCAGAACTTCTGGTGGCAAGCAATTCCACTGGTTAATTGTTCTCATTGTCAGGAAGTTTCTCCTTACTTTTAGGCTGCTTCTCTTTCTGTTCAGTTTCCATCCTTCTGGTGCTTTGGAAAATAATTGTTTGCCTTCTGGTGCTTTGGAAAATATATTGCCCCCCCGCTTTCTTTCTGGCAGCTCCCTAAAAGCCTGTTGCCTATCACCTTCTTGGGAAAAGCATATGAGCCATTTCCTCCTTTCAGTGGTCCATGAAATTACATCTATAGTACGTAGATAATAAAGTCCAAAAAAGGTGAACAACATTTTTACAGAACTATAGATAAGCTGAGGCTGGGTGTGACAAGGGAATGGCTGGAAGGGGAGGAGCCAGGCGAGGCACCCCTTGACATGAGTGACATTGAGTTGGCCACACCCACCCACATGACCACCAAGCCACGCCCACCCAGTCACCTGACCCCCAAGCCACGCCCACCAAATAAGCCACGTCCACAGAACTGGTAGTAAAAAAAATTGAATTCTATCATTGGTTCCTACTGTCCCTGTCCTATTGTCCCCATTTATTCGTACCTATTTCCTGTATTCTTACTCATGTTTATACTTATATCTATTATCTTGTAAGCGATTGACAAATCAAATAAATAAATAAATAAATGTCAGAAATGTGGAAAACATGGTCATTTTACCACAAGTGGTAGATTTGTAAGAAAGCAAGAAAATTCTGAGTCTAAACACATACAGAGATACAAATAATTTTAAACATCACTATACAGTTAAAACCAATTTTTCCCCATTGGAATTGATGAATAATCATGTAGAAAAAGAAACTCATAGAAGATTGTTTCTGCTTAAATGCAGTAAGAATATTATATGCATGAAGAGTTTGGTGAAATGACATAATTTGTAGAGATAGTAAAATTGATTTGTTTGATTAGAGAGAAGACAGAAGGTATATTTATTAGTGACTAGAAACCCTTTTTGTTGAAAATGGAAGAAAATGAGCTGTTGATTAATGGGTTTGATAGGTAGAAAGGGTAAAATATGGGAAGAAAGGAATTATGATGTAACCTTAAAGAGAGAGTAGAGGTGATAAACTTACTTGTAACTGCTATAAAGATCGGAAGCTGCTTCTTTATACTATTTTCTTTTTTTCTTTTTCTCTTTTCTTAAATTTACACCACTTATTATTGTGTACTTTTCTTCAATAAAAATATTTTTAAAACAAATAAGCATACAGGAAGATAATGCAGATGACATCTGAAACTAACTTGATCAAAGAGCTTACTTTTTGCACATGGCAAAAATTGTACTTTCTAGGAATACTTTCAAACAACTCTCTGCTGAATGTGAACACCCTTTGACACCCAAGACTCACATGAAAAGCTTATGGAATTATCTTCATGTGTAATTGTTAGGGATTAGCAAAAATTCTACATTCCCAATGAAAACAGGAAGAGTTGAATCATCTAGTCAAATGCCTCTACAATACCAGTAGGTTGTACTCTTGTAATTATTTTACTTATTGTATTTGTGTTAGGTAACAGTGAGATCTCAGAACAAGCCCAATTCTTTCTTATTCTTCTCCTCAGAAATTATAATAACAGATAGGGTAGCAATTCATGGTGACTGGTACTGGTCTGTAGCCTTCCAGAAAAATTGTCAAAAGACAAGTTAATTTGAAGAATATGTTCGATATTTTAACAAAAACATTAATTGGAAGTGAGTTGTTCTTTGTTCAGTACTCAGCTATTTTGTCCTATGAGATGCTAACTGTAAGGAATATGAAATTAGGATCTGTCTTCTTTTTAAAGAACATATTAATATTCTGCATTTATTCCAGGATAGGCTATCTAAAGGTTACACTGCCAAACAAAAAATGAATCTTAACCCATAAACAGGATTTCTTTCAAAAGTTCTTTTTAAACAATTCTGTAGGCTGCCTTGCAAAAAATTCATTCATTCATTCATTCAATTTCTATAGCTGGCCAGCTTAGTCCACAACTCTGGATCGCTTACAATTCAAAAAATATATTACAAATAAAAATATTACAAATAATTTGAACAATAAAAGCAATCTTCAATATGGACTAGCCTACCCATGATTTCAACCAGGAGATTTAACTGGATCACTTTATTTACTTATTATAGTACTAGCTAGTTGCAAAAAAAAACCAAAAAACAAAAAATAGAGTCAGGCAGTAAATGTTGTTGCTTGAACTGTTCTCATATACCCAAGGCACCAAATTAGAAGGACACTGATGTACTGCAAGTAAGGTGTTCTTTCTGGTGCCATGCTGAGCTGTACCTGGTCCTCACCAAATTTTTTATAACTTTTTCCTGGGCACTTGCTGAGTTTATTTCCAAAGTACCCTTCAGGAATCCACAAAAAAAAAAAAAGATCCCACACTGGTGATGGTGACAATGTGTATAATACATTTGTGTACCAATTTTCTTTAGTAGTAAAACACCACTAAATTGCCATTTCTGAAATCTAAAAAAATATGCACAAAATGGCACTCACACATGACAATTATTAATTCTTTGTATTAAAACTACAATCTACTATAAACTATTAAATTATAAAAGCACACTAATAGGCACTAACTTAAATAAAATAAGACACAAAAATTGATTGTAGATAAGGAATGGTGAAAGTATATGTATGGAGGATGAACATCATAATGTAATTTTTGCAGGCAAATTGGTCTCAAACTTACATTGCTCTAATTTCAACATGCACAGCACTTTGACTGTGTAATCTTGTTTTCATTCCATCTATTTCTTATATGAAAAATAGCTATGATGATGACATTATTATTTTTGCTATATAGCAATTTTGTTGTCCTAAAGGGTTTTTTTAGAAAACAATTTTCTATATTCCAATTCTAATTTCTATATAAAATTGAATACTGGGTAAATCAAATCTGCTACTGAAATTAGAGGAGGGAAATCATTAGACAGAAGGCATGGGTGAGTTTAAGATGAAACCATCTAAAACAGCAGAGAAAAAGAAGTACTCCTATTAATATATTTTTGAGAGTAACAATGGGTAAATAGCTTTGGTGGCACAGTGGTTAGAATGCAGTATTGCAAGCTTTTCACTGCTGACTGTTAAGAGTTCAATTCTGTCCAGCTCAAGGTTGACTCAGCCTTCCAACCTTCTAATGTTGGTATAATGAGGACCCAGATTTTTGGAGGAGACAATATGTTGATGTTGTAAACCACTTACAGAGGGCTGTAAAGCACTATGAAGCAGTATATAAGTTTAAGTGCTATTTAAGTGCTGGAGCTAAGCTTTGTGACAGCTGAATTTTAAAGCTGACAGGATGCCTTACACATTGGACTTCTGGATTCTACTCTTCTTCAATGAAACCCTGAAATCAGAAGAATCCCAACTGGACCAAATGTAAGAAAGGTGAATATAATAACATCAGAAGAAAAAGTATGTCCACCATCAATAATAACTGAATTGCAAACAGTGCAAAAATAATGCATAGTATTGCACATAAAATTGAACATTATATTTACTCAAAATTCATAGAATTCAGTGATACCATTTCTTGGATGTGAATGTGTAGAAATGTGATCCATGTTTTTTCAAAGATATTTTCTTTTTCAGAAGAATTGTAACTTGCAGAACAATTATTACCAACTCAGGTCTATATTAATCCCATCCTCTCATCTTCCTAATTCTAGTAGTCCATTTCTTTATTGGGAGACAAATGTTTTAGTTGATCTCTAAATTATCTGGAGATTTCATAAAAATATTAAAATAGTCCTGCTAGATTAGGCCAAAGGCTGATTTCAAAGGCATTCTAGAAGTGTTTGATCATGGACACTACCATCTTAAGTCTTTTGAAATGTGTACTATCTGTGTCTCAAGTTTGTTTGGCAGCCAGATTTTGCATTTAATACCTTGACTGCTTCCACTGCACATTAAAAGCAAATATGCTGATAACATATTATTTATTTATTGTTATTTATTTATTTTGTCGATCATGTGTTAGATAACAGATATAAGTATAAACATGATTATTAATACATGAAATGGATATGAATAAAAGGGAACAATTGGAAAGTAGGCATGCTGGTGCGCTTATGCATGCCCCCCTACAGACCTCTTAGGAATGGGGTGAGGTCAACAGTCGACAGTCTAAGGTTATAGTTTTGGGGGTTTGTGCAAGAAATCATAGAGTCACGTAGTGTATTCCAGGCATTGATCACTCTGATGCTGAAGTTGCATTTCCTGCAATCGAGTTTGGTGTGGTTTACCTTAAGCCTGTATCTATTGTATGCACATGTTTTTGTGGTTGAAGCTGAAGTCGTCATTGATGGGTAGGACATCGCAATAGATAATTTTATGAACTACATTTAGGTCAGACCAAAGGCAGTGTAGTTCTAAGTTGTCTAAGCCTACAATTTCAAGTCTGGTGGCATAAGGTATTCTGTTGCAAGTAGAGGAGTGGAGGATTCTTCTCGTAAAATATCTCTGGACTCTCTGAATTGTATTAATGTCCAATGTGCGGTGCGGGTTCCATACAGATGAGACAGATGTATTCGAGAATTGGTCTAGCAATTGTTTTGTATGCTCTAGTTAGTAGTACAATATTACCAGAGAAAAAGCTATGCAGGATTAGGTTAACAACTCTTAATGCCTTTTTGGCAATGTTGTTACAGTGCTACAGTTAAAGACTCTGGCACTTAGATCATTAAAAATGTGTACTCCAAGGTCCTTTACAGAGTAAGGGTCATGTACAAGGTAATGTCCATCCAGCTTCTATTTTATTTTCTGACTTTTTGCCAATATGTAAGACAGAGCATTTATTGGTTGAGATTTGAAGTTGCCACTTGTTCTATTGCCACTATTCTGACACATAGTCAAGGTCTTTTTGAAGAGTAGCAGCATTATCAGTGGTATTGAATAGTTTTACATCATCAGCGAAGAGAATGCAGTTGTTTTTAAAATGATCACAAAGGTCATTTATGTAAAGTATAAAGAGAGTTGGTCCTAGAATACTGCCTTGGGTGATACCGCTGTTAACAGGTACAGAATTTGATAGGGTGTTCCCTATTTTGACCATTTGTTGCCTGTTTGATAGGAATGCAGCTATCCAATTATGCAGGGGTTCAGAGATGCCATAAGATTTTAGTTTTAGAAGTAGTTTGTTGTGTACTACGAAACATGTCATATGGTTCCTTTTTGCTATTTGATTTACTATTTTTAATTCAATGTAAGTACATCCAATGTAAGTACTTCTTTTTTTAAAAAAAATCAGGAAATAGTCTCCTAATGTTCTCTAAACTTAAGGTTTCAGAGTTTATTTAGATTAGAGTTATGAGTCAATGTGACCAAAAAAACTTTTAAAAAAAATCTTTCTGATTTTTAAAAACAGCTTTCTGATTATAAATGTTGACATAGTCTTTTGAGTAAAAAAGTGAGGTCATAAAGTCTTAGAATACTTTGACAATCTGAATTAAATACTGCCAACTAAATGAGACCCCAAACTGATATTTACATCATCATTTCTTGAGAGAGAAATGCAGGAATGGAACCAAGTGTTTCAACACTATATACTAGATTTAATATTTCTACTGACCTGCCCAAAATGATGTGTACACATTGTGTCCTAATTTAAGATGAGCTTTGCAATTTTTAAATTATGTCTTGTTCAAATATTAAAGAGGATAATTTTAAATAAAGGAAAAGAAGCCTATTCACCTGATTTTAAGAAATAAATCCAGGATATAAGTCTGTAATCTATTTTTGAAAAGTAGCTGTGTTCTAAAAATAAGATGACCTAATAAGTTGCGATATGATCTAGACAATAATGGAAAGAATGGAATTAAATTCATGTAATTGTTTATACTTGTTATATGCATATTTTTCTTGCTATTTTTTAAAAATTTTGCTATATTTTAATCACTATAATATAGTTAACATTTTGGTTCTCTCAATAATCACTATTTATCACTATTAGTCACTTTTAAGCACATATTTAAGTCAATTCTACCTTTATCCACAAAATGTGTTTCTCTTCCATATCATCGTCTAATCTTTCAATAATGGCAAAAATCTTTAAGAGTATCTTCTTATTTTTACATATAATCAATTCATCCATTATTTTATTTGCTTCTGTTGCCCTCTAGTGTCCAACCTTCAACAACCTAACTTATCACATTTTTCCCTAAAGAAACCAAGCAGTCACAATTTCCCATGGTTAGAATTTTATAATTAATTTCAATTCACTTTTCAAAAGCAGAACCCTAAACACTATTTTTGCTGTATTGCCAAAAATAATATTCTTCCAAGTCCTTAAAATTGTATTTAAAACTTCTTTCACTAAGAAGAAAACTCACCCAATGAATACAGTAAAAACTTGCAATCCAAAGAATCTTAATATTTTCAAAACAATAAAAAGATAATTCAAAAAATGATTATGAAATGAGGCTTGGTCAAGCTTGCTGTCCTTAAAAGACTATGATATGACTGTGAGCTTAGATGGTATCCTTGACTCTTAGCTGATCATAAATTGTGTTTCCTGCAATCTACTATCAAGAAGCATCTGCCAGAGTCCATTTGATTATCTCATGATTTATTTATTTATTTTGTCGATTTCTTATAAGATAATAGGTATAAGTAAAAACATAATTATGAATACATGGCTACATATAAGAAAAATAAAAGAAACAATAGGACAGGGACAGTAGGCACAATGGTGCGCTTATGCACACCCCCTACAGACCTCTTAGGAAAGGGGTGAGGTCAATAGTAGACAGTCTAAGGTTAAGGTTTTTGGCATTTGGAGAAGAAACCACAGAGTCAGGTAGAGTATTCCAGACATTGACCACTCTGTTGCTGAAGTTGTATTTCCTGCAATCAAGTCTGGTGTGATTAACCTTGAGTTTGTGTCTATTGTTTGCTCTTGAGTTGTTATAGTTGAAGCTGAAGTATTCATTGACAGGTAGGACATTGCAATGTATGATTTTATATACTATACTTAGATCGGACCAAAAGCGGCATAGTTCTAGATTTTCTAGGTCTAGAATTTCGAGTCTGGTGGCATAAGGTATTCTGCAACGAGTAGAGGAGTAGAGAACTCTTCTTGTGAAATATTTCTGGACTTTCTCAACTGTGCTAATATCAGATACTTAATGTGGGTTCCACACTGATGAGCTGTATTCGAGTATTGGTCTACCAAATATTTTGTGTGCTCTAGTTAGTAGCATGATATTATTACCAGAGAAAAAGCTACATAAGATTAGGTTAACAATTCTTAACGCCTTTTTGGCTATGTAGTTACAGTGGGCTCTAGCACTTAGATCATTAGAAATGAGTACTCCAAGATCCTTGACAGAGTTTGGATCATAAACAAGATCTTAACTATTCTGCCTGTATTTTATTTTCTGATATATATTTTTTGCCAATATGTAGGACAGAACATTTATTTGTTGAGATTTGAAGTTGCCATTTGTTTGACCATTCTGATACATAGTCAAGGTCTTTTTGAAGGGTAGCAGTATTGTCTGTGGTGTTGAATAGCTTTACATCATCAGCAAAGAGAACGCAGCTGCTCTTGGTATGATCACAGTGGTCATTTATGTAGAGTATGAAAAGAGTTGGTCCTAGAACATTGCCTTGGGGGACACCACTGTTGACAGTTACAGAATTTGATAGGATGCTCCCAATTTTGACCATGGTTGTCTGTTTGATAGGAATGCTTCTATCCAGTTATGTAGGTGTCCAGACATACCATAAGATTTTAGTTTTAGGAGTAGTTTGTCGTGTACTACTGAATCAAAGGCTTTACTAGGTCTATGTAGATTGTGTCTATTGATTTGCCCTGATTAAGTTGTGTAGTCCATATGTTTTTGCAGTGTAAGAGTTGCAGATTACATGATAGTTTTTTCCTGAAACCAAATTGTTTATTAGAGAGTAGGTTGTTTGGTTCTAAGTGGAAGATGATGGATTAGTTAATGATCTCGCCTTTCTTCAGAAATCAAATATAAGCAGCAAAAATGAGACATTTTCACCAAGAAAAGTGCAAACTGCCACCTTTCTGTATTTGATTTAGTGGAAAGGGAACAGGGACAAGTGTGATTTCCTCACAAATTAAATATTGCTACTGTGCTGCATATTTGTGCTTTCAGTGCTTGTTGTATATGACTCTCAAGGAGATTTTACCATGAAATCAAACAAGACTGTATATCTGATATATTTGCAATTTACAGTTTTGAAACAACTAGACAGTTCTTCCTTTTGATTCTGCCTGATTTGTGCTATGCCAAGATTCAGTGACAATTCTTCCTTTTGCATTATCAGGTTTTCTCATATCAGATAACTCTCAGGGGAACTGTCTGTAAGATCTGGTTTCCAACATGTTGCTTTAAATTTCAAACTCTATTATTATTTGTCAGTGAGAAATCTCTATTAATACATTAAGTTCTATGTCCTTTTCTGACTGCAAGGCTAACAAATGGGAGTCCAAATCTGGACAATACTGTACATCTATTAAAATGCAAAATAATTATCTTCATATACTTCAGTATTTACTTTATAGCAGCCTTTCCAATCCCCTGAGAGCTTATTTACTTTTCAGTTGCACTATGCTATGCCTTTTGGAGCATGTATCTTTGTTTTTAATTCAACATTGGAGCAATTGCTCCTCTAGCCATGTTGATCTTGAATTCAGATTGTCACCACCCTTATTGGCTCCTGAAGTAAGGCTTCTTTGAGGTTTCTCTTTCAAAGAATGCATCTTTTCCCATCCTTTGAGCTTAGCTCCAGCCTTCTCGTGATTTAACTATTTCTTCCTTCCTTCCATTCCAATCTTCATTTTGGCCAGTTCTCCCTTCATTTGCACTTTAATGTACTGGATAGGTTCTTTATCTCTGTGGAGAAAATGCCATTAGATATAATTTGCATATAAAACTTATTTGTTTTCTGGCTTCAAAAGCAGATGCTTCTGTTTACTTCTAGAGCCTTCTTTCTAGGCATGTACTTTGCAAATACAAAGGGTATGAATCATGCTGCCTTGTGCAGTCTGCATCTTCATTCCTTGATGTTATTTCTCAAACAGCACAAAGAAAGAAAAAACATCCATTAAAATTTTGCCTATTTACCCTTCCCCTGCCAAACCTGGAATCATTGTACTTGACTTTTATAACCCTTCATTCCTATTATCTAGTAGCAAGATGTTCCAGGGGTAGATACTGTGACTTTGAAGACCTGTTCCCTGGGTCTCATCAAGTAGTATTGTAGTCAGGATTGGAGCTGCTAAACACACACACAATCACAAACAAATCCAGTAGTTAAACAAATGGAGGATTTTATTCTGGACATTGTGTCTACCAGTGAAGTAGTAGTGAATATACAGAGGTGAAAATATTATTTACAAAACTAGCTTGTGCTTCTTTGTACGTACAAAATACTGTAATATAAGGAAGCACTCTTCAACCTTTGCAGACCAGTGGGGTGGGGGGAGAGGAGATGGTTCTGTGTGAGCAGTGGGCAAGTACGCACCAGTTCCATTGTCACAAGCAGCAGGCATGCACACATGCTGTTCACACAAATGGAACTGTGCGTGCATGCTTGCTTGTCACTTCCGCAGCCCAGTTCTGAATGGACTATGGCCCACTAGTGGGCTGTGACCCAGGGTTGGGGACCCCTGGTATAAGAAGCTTACCAAATCAAGTCTTTTCAAGTTCTCTTTCCCTTACCTTTATTACACCTCTTTCCCATCCTTATCTCAATTGCTGATATTGGAATATCTATGAGTTTTCTTCAAACTGCCTTGCCATTTTAAAAAAAGCCTTTGATTCACAGAGTCCTACTGCCTACACTCTGAATCTCCTTATAAAACATGGTTCATTCTTCTGGTCTTTCCTCATAAGTCTCTCCAGATTCTTCCTCCTGGTCTACCTTCTCATCCCAAAGCTGAAATCTCTGGCCAACTAGATTGTTCTTTCACTCCCTGCAAGTTAATGAGGTCGTAACCTCAGCAGCAGCATATACTGCAGCATCTGCAATTTAACCGCCCTCTTCCTCTTTGTCTTTTTATATGTTATATCTAAGGCATTATGTGCCACTTTACAAGTGCATTCTAACATGTTTCCCCTTTTTCCCTACCGCTTTTGGTTTGGGGCTGCTGAGTAATCTGACTTCTCCAAAAAAAAAAATCCATGATCTTGACAGAGACTTAGCCATGTTCTTCAAGCCAGGCCCTTCACCTTGCAAAAATAAGCCAAATTGCTTAGAAATAACAAGGTCAATAATATGTTTAGTTTAGTTTATTGTCATTGTGCCTCATACAATGAAATTAAATACCACCTTCAGTGTACATTATTACTATGAAAATTAACATAAATACACATTCTTCACATTCTGTACGTTGAATTGAAAACCCCTGATATTGCACTATACAGTAGAATTCAACAGAGCTACTGCCCTGGGATAGAAGCTGTTTTTCAGCCTATTTTATTATTCTGTACCATCTGCCAGATGGTAATAGTTCAAAAAAAGGGTTCCCAGGATGAGATGGATCTTTGAGAATGTCTTGAACTTTCTTAAGGCAGCAGGAGCTATAAAGCTCTTCCAAAGAGGGGAGATGGCAACCAATGATCTTCTGGGCAATGACATTAACCCTCTGGAGTGCTGTCCTTTCTTTCCTATATTTATCTAATATTAAACAATAGTGTTTTACCAGTTGAGCTTAATCAGTAAGTATACATAAGGAATGAGTATTTAGTGAAGAACCCTGTCTAAAAATATTAGAATATTTCATTGCACATTGACATTTGTGTGTGTGTTTGTGTGTGTGTTTGTGTGACTTTATGTCATTGATGGCTCCTGGTGACATGTCCCTGAAGCCTTGGTGCAAGAATTACAAAAGTGGTTTGTCATTGCCTGCTTCCTAGAGCTGAGGGAAAGTGATTATTCCAAGTCATCAAGCTGGCTTTAGGTCTAAGATGGACTAGAACTCACAAAGACATGGTATATTTCATTTTCCAAAAATTACTGAATATTAATGACATATGCTTTGTTGTTTTCTAAACTGTTTTTTAATATATCCAGAATGGTGAGATGGTTAGCATATTAACCAGAAAGACATTTAAGACACAGACAGCTGCATAAATTGGCATTGGGCCATCAACTAAAGCAGAATGTTATATGCCAGTAGCTCAACAGCTGGACTTACCATATATGTATGTTTTTCATTAATCTCAAATGACGTGTTATGTTAGAAATTCAACAATCATAGATGTGTCTCCCAAAAAGCAATTATCTCTTTTCTGCACCTGCTACTGTACATTCAACTAACTACCCTGTTTCCCCCCACAAAATGAGACCCACCCTGAAAGTAAGTCCTAGTTAATTTTTACATCCAATATAAACCCTACCCCTAAAATAAGCCCTAATTAAGATACCACCCAGCCGAGTGCATGGGTAAAAATGAGGATGAGGGGGTGGAGCTGCCTTTACCTTTAGTACTTACCTTTGGACAGTTTTTGCCAGACACCTGCCTTGCTGGCCCATTTCTTCTGCAGCCGGCAAGGTTGGCAAGGCTTTCCTGAAGGCCTCTGTAGTTGATACAAAGCTTCAGGTCGATTTGGAGTTCTGATATCAGCTGCAGAGGAATTCAGGAAAGCCTTGCTGGCTGAAGAACAAGTTCCTCTGAAGGCTTCTGACAGCAAAAAGGGTTAGGGTTAGGGTTAGGGCAAGTAAGGTTAGTCAGTGGGTGACATTTGCTGGAAATAAAACCTGGTGTCCTTTTTGACATAAAAAAAATATAAGACAGGGTCTTATTTTTGAGAAAACATGGTAAATAGATGCAAAAAACATCCCACCTCAATTGTTAATAACCAGTATAGGTTTGTGGGTAACCATTCTTCAGCTTGTTTTACTCACTTAGAACAACAAACATTCCTAAGGAATTGAGCTATGCAATCATTATTCCATTTCACTAAAAGGGAGGAAAGCAGATCTATTCTGCTAGCTGTAATTAATATGCTTATGATCAATATCTCTATTGGAAATTACTTGATTTATCGGAATGAGTAACTTTTTTCAAAAAAGCAACTTTGACTGTCTCTTTTTAATAAAATAAATATTATTCTTCTACCACTACCCCATAATACTCTTTATTTTAAATCTGTTTTTAACACAATCATGCAAAAAATATAAATTACCTTTTTCAAAGGATAATTTTTTCTCGTTCATCAACTACTCAAAAATGCTTCCTTATGAATCAGATATAACTACTTGGGTTATGGATCATATGTAATTCAATGAAGAACAGAGTGAATCAGGGGTACATTTTCACCTTTAATTTTTTTAAAATTTTGTATTGGTAAAAGTCATTGGTTAAATATCTCATTGATCCAACTCACCAATAGACTTTTACATCTGTTATTGTACACAGGTCATGCAGCTATCCTTTCCATTTCATTGGGAATTAAAATAGTACCTAGCCACATTGAAAGGCTAAATTTTATGATTGAATATGATTGAATATGATTGTGATTTTGTGTATGTGTATGTGTATGCACATGCAAGGAATCTAATAAAAAAAGTAAAGTAGGAGAGCCAATTTGTTCTAGAGCAGGAGTGTAAACTTGTGTTGTCACAGTGTCATCACATCACATATCACAACTTTTTCTCCATCCCTAAACTAAGTGTGGGAGTGGCCAGCATATGACACATCCGGCCTGTGGGCCACTAGTTTGACAACCCTGGTCTAGAGGTTAAGGTACCAGGCTAGAAACTAGGAGACCATGACTTCTAGTCTCGCCTTGAGTGTGAAAACTGGCTGGGTGATTTTGGACCAGTTGCTCATCATTCAGGCTTGCCAGTTGATTAATTCCTGTCACAACCAAATGGATCAATACTTGGTTGATCTGAAAAGAACAGACTCTGAATTTGTATATAAAGCACTAGGAAGAAAAAAAAATCCAATAAGCACAAAATACTCCAAATATTTGAGATGTTGTTCTATGCATCAGTGAGGAGTGGGTACGTTCCAAATGTATTTTTGTAAATAAATACAGCATATATTTAGTGTGGATGCCATTAAAAAGTTATCGAAGGATGTTATTATATACCCTCTGCCTTAAAGCCAGCATGATTGCCATAGGTATCAAGTTTTAAAGACTCATATATCCTATGGAACATGGAAGCTAAAGATGTACCTTGGTATTCTTACTATTGCAGTTCCCAGGTACGTGCTAAATGTGTTAGTATACTGGGAGACAGAATTAAAGGAAGTAGGGATCTGATTTTTGTTTTTCATCTTTGACTAAAATTTGCTTTCACATCATTTAGATTACCACTTTAATTGTACAAAAGGATTCTATGTTTATACAGAAGAGAATCTAAATGGAAACAACTCCATTTTATGGTTTCTCTCCTGAATTTGTTATGAAACATGCCAAAACAATTTAAATGTCTGGGATTACAATGTGCAAGGCATCATTCCTATGAGTTTTTGAAACTCCTTGATAAAAGGACTTTTTTCACCTTTGGACCAGGTTGCAACCTGGCATCAGCCTGGATTGAACAGCTTTTGTGAGAAGAGCATAGATCTTGCATAGATCTTGTTCTGACCTAGGCTTCCCAAGATCATAAAGCAGACTCCTCATCTTGATAAAACCCCTTTATTTAGGTTAAAGTGAATTCCTCTCCAGCAAAGTCCTGGCAAACAGTCTTTCAAGAGATTTTACAATTACAGACCTTTATCAGGCTTGGATAGTTGCCAGGCCAATATCTTCCAAATGCCATGCTGTAGCAGCAATTACTTGGCAAGAAATCATAAGCACACAATCATGCCTACTTTCCCTGTCCTGTTGTCCCCAGTTATTAGTTCCTATTTCTTACATTTAAACTTCTGTTTGTTCATATTTATATTGTATTGTAAGCTTTTGACAAAATAAATAAATAAAATAAATAAATAAATAAGTCAGGAACAGATCTGCACTCTAATGAATTGAACTAATTGTCTCCTGCAAACACCACTCCCCTTTTGCTTCTCTTTATTCCCTATGTGAGGAGCCAATTACCATTCACCTAAGCACTCCCCAGACTCCAGGACTGGCCCATGTTCCTCCCCAGCCTCTTCATTGTCTGAGTCTGCTGCCAGCTCTGCTGGCCGCTGGCAGGCCACAACTTATCTATCTATTGCAGTAGTTGTGTCCATTCCTGGATTCAGGCACTTTTCAGAGACTCACTTATGCACTAGTAACCTCATGATTGTTATTGCACTGTACTCTACATGAGACCCTTGAAGCTTGTCCAGAAGATAACAGGTGAAGGCAGTGCTGTATTGTCCATGCGTCATTGCTATTTCATTAGTTGCTCTGGTTGCTAGTTGCCTTTCAGATACAATTCAAGTGGCTAAGAAGCCCTTAATGTTTTAGAGCCAGGTCATTTGCAAAATTACTCTCTCTAATAAAAAATCAGGCAGATTGTGTGCACTCCAAATGACCTCAATTAAACAATGTTTTCTCTCAGGACCAAGGAAGTGTGCTATGTACCATATCTGTTGCCCACAGTTCCCACCCTGATTTTTTTTTAAAGTTTTATTGTTTTTCTAAGACAAACATAAACAAACACAGCATAAAAACATCAAACCATCTTCCATATATGTACATACAGTGTGTCAGTTGGTTTACAAATTGTTTTGTGCTTCCACTTCGTAGTGTTCAATTAGAATTACATTGTATATGTTCTCATATTGTCAATCAAATATTCCTAAATACATTAATATCATTATTAATCAATCATTTGACTATACTATTATTCATTCATGTTTTATGAAATAATCCATATTTTACTTAATTTATTTTATGACAGTTCATATTTCCATCTCAAATCTATCCTATAATCATTTTGTAGATATAATTAAAAAATACATCTTTATATATTCATTATGTTCTAAAAATTGACATATTTCATTACCATTTTTTATTGTCTAACCATTGATAGAATAGATCCCAAATTTTATTAAATTGTTTATCTTCTTTTTCTCTGATTTCAAATGTCAATCTACTCATTCCAGCACATTCCATTATTTTCTTAATAACTTCCTCTTGTGTTGGTATTTTCTCATTTTTCCAGTTTTTAGCAAATACGATCCTAGCCGCTGTTAATACATTTACAATCAAATATTTCAATTCTTTACTATATTTTTCAGGTATAATTCCCAATAAAAATATCTCTGGTTTCAGGTCTATATGCTTTTTTGTCATTTTTTTCCAACCATGTGTGGATTTTAGTCCAATACTTTTTGGCATCCATGCACATCCACCACATATGGTAATATGAGCCAAGTATCTGATGACATTTCAACATTTTTCAGACTTGTTCTTGAACATTCTTGCTATTCTTGTTGGGGAAAAATGCCACCTGTAAAACATCTTATACAAATTTTCTTTATATGCTGTTAACATTGTCATTTTATAATTTTGAAACCACAATTTTTGCCATTTTGTCTAAATCAATCCCATATCCAAAAGTCTTCCCCCAAGCAATCATTGTTCCTTTAACTTGTTCTTCTTCTAGTTTAATTTCTAATAAATATCCATACAGTTTTTTAATCACCTTTTCATCAGTACCTGTCAAAATCTTATCTAAATCAATCAATTTATCATAGAAACCTTCTGTTTTAGAATCTTTATCATACCTAGAATGTATTTGTGCATATGAAAACCAATTCATTTTTATACCTTGTTCCTCTAGTTTTTGCATAGATTTAAGTTCACCCTTTTCATTCAATATTTCACCATATCTAACTGTTTGTTCCTTTTTGTATATTATAGGATAAGAAAATGCTTCAATAGTCAATAGCCAGACCGGAATTTTCAAATAACATTGCCTTTTAGTCTTCTCCCAATTTAACCACAGAGACTCCTGTATATAATGCCTTCTAAAATACCCCTGTGTTTTATTTCCTTTATACCATAAAAAAGCATGCCACCCCAACAACAGATCATGTCCTTCTAATGTCAACAATCTAGCATTTCTTAATGTTATCCATTCCTTGACCTACAAATTTGATGTGGGTCAACTCCCAATTAGGCAAACCAAATCCTCCTCTTATTCTAGCTTCTTGCAAAAGTTTTAATTTTATTCTCGTTTTCTTACCTTGCCATATATATTTCAACATGACTTTATTTAAATCTTCAAAATAGTCATTTCCAAGACTAATTGGAATTGTTTGGAACAAATATAAAATTCTGGGTAATATATTCATCTTGATTGTTGATATTTTCCCTATTAATGACAATTGTAAATTTTCCCATTTTGCCAAATCTAGCGCTATCTGCTGTTTAAGTTTAATATAGTTATTCTCTTTTAGTGTACTACATCTTGCTGTCAAATGTATCCCCAAATACTTGATCTTATTTGTGACCTGGATTTTCAATACATCTGCCAATTCTTCCTTTTGTCTTGATAACATATTCTTTGTCAAAATCCTTGTTTTGTCTTTATTTATTTTCAAACCAGCCACCTTCCCATATACCTCTATCTTTTCTATCAATTTTAATGCTGTTTCTAGTGGGTCTTCTAAAATAAAAACCAGATCATCTGCAAATGCTTGCAACTTAAATTCTTCTTTTTTAATTTTCATCCCTTTTATATCCTTTTCTTCTCTAATATTTCTGTTTAGCACTTCCAAGGTTAAAACAAACAACAAAGCTAACAGTGGGCACCCTTGTCTTGTTCCTTTTCTTATATCAATAGAGTTTGTCATTTCTCCCTCTATCATTACCTTTGCAGTTTGGTTATGATATACAGCTTCTATTGCTTGGATGAATTTTTTACCAAAGCCCATCTGTTCCAGCTGTAATAACATGAATCGCCAATTCACATTGTCAAATGCCTTCTGTGCATCTAAAAATATCAAAGCCATTTGTTTTTCAGGGTGTGCCTCATAGTATTCCAAAGTGTCCAAGATTACTCTCATATTGTCTTTAATTTGTCTCTTTGGCAGAAATCCATTTTGATCAGAATGAATTAAATTATTTAGGTATATTTTAAGTCTTTCTGCCAATACTGAAGCAAAATTTTTATAATCTGCGTTTAGTAGGGAAATAGGTCTATAGTTCTTGATTTGTAATAGGTCAGCCTCCTCTTTTGGGACAAGTGTAATATAAGCTTCTGACCATGATTTAGGCACCTTTTTCTTTAACATAACTTCATTCAAAACTTGTAGCAATGGAAGATTCAACGATTCTTGTAGTGTCTTGTAAAATTCTGCCGGAAGTCCATCTGGGCCTGGTGCCTTTCCATTGTTTTGCTTCTTAAGTGCTTCAGTTAACTCCATCATCGTTATATTGCTTTCTAACATTATTGCAATCTCTTTATGTATCTGGGGTAGATTAGCATTCTGTAAGTACTGTTTAACTCTTTAATCATCAATATTCTCTTGTGTGCATAGTTTTCCATAATAGTCTCGTATAATTTCCTTCTTCCCTTTACTTTCATAGCAAACTTGGCCTTGATCATCTATTAATTGCAATATTTTCCTTGATTCTTTCTCCTTTCTCAGTTTATATGCTAACCATTTTACCTGGTTTATTTGCATCTTCAAAATAGTTCTGTTTTGCACCTCTGATTTTCTGTGCTAATTCTTTTTCCATTAATCCCATTTTATGTTTAATTGTGTCCATTTTTAACTTAATGTCCTTTTTCTGTGGCATTTTCTGTAACTCTTTTTCAAGTCCTTTATACTCATCCTCTAATGTCTTAAAGACTAGTCTTTTCATGGTATTTCTTTTCCTTGTATAGTCTATTATCAAGCCTCTGGCATATGCCTTCATTGTATCCCATACGTTCTGGATTGATGTGTCTTCTTTTTTATTTTCTTTTTTAAAAAAGCCAGTTCTTTCTTCATCCTCTGTATGAAGTCTTTTTCTTTTAGTATAGAATTATTTAACGTCCATCTAGATCTTCTTCTTTGTCCTTTCCATTTAATTGTCAATGGATTATGATCTGCCCAAGTATTAGTTTCAATATTTATTTCTTGGATATTAGCTAACAATTCTGTTGACATCCATATCATATCTATTCTGGACCATGATAAATGTCTGTTTGAATAGAAGGTGTATTGTTTAATCTTAGCATTTCTTTCTCTCCATGTATCTTTTAAATTTATTTCATCTATCATTTTAAAAAAGGATTTAGGGAGAATCTTTCTATTTTGCTTTATTGTTTTCTGTGTTGTATAGTCCAATTTATTGTCTACAATTCCATTGAAGTCTCCCATCATAACTATATTAGCATAGTCCAGTTCAATTATTTTCATATGTAATTTTCTATATAATTCTTCTTGATTGTCGTTCGGGGCATAGATTACAATCAAGAGTGTTTTCATATTATTGTCCATTATTTCCAACATTAGTAATCTTCCATCGTCATCAATATAAATCAATTTCACTGGGATAATATCTTTAATGTATAAAACCACTCCTCTTTTCTTGCATTGTGTCAAAGAAGTAAATATTTTCCCTAACTTTGGCTGTATGAACAGTTGTTCATGTTGCTTTTTAATATGTACTCAAATTTTATCAAATTTTAATTTCTCTAATTTATGGAAAGTTCTCCTTTTTTAACAGCTGAGTTAAGTCCGTTTATGTTAATAGTAATCAGTTTTTTCTCTTCCATGATTATACTTTATAGGTGGGTTTGGCAGCTCTCATAGATCTTGGTTCATGTTGCTCTTTAACTTCCACCTTTTTGCCTACTGCACTTCTTCTTTTTCAGTCGCTATTTGGCAGTCCTTTTGGAATTCAGTTAGAGACATTTCTTTTTCTGTCTCCTACTCTTTCTCTCCAAAATATTCTTTATAAAATAATTCAGCTTTCACAATTGAGTCAATTCTATGTCTCTGTTCTTGCCATATGAACATTAAACCTTCTGGAATCAGCCATCTATAATTCACCTCTTTTTTAAGTAGAATTTTAGTCAGGAATTGGTATTCTCTTCTCATCTCTCTCACTCTTCTGGATATTTGTTTCAGGACCATAATCTCCTTATCTTTATATTTCAATGTTTCTTGCCACTTGCAATATTTGCGTTTTAATGGCTTTCTTTGTAAATCTGATGTGAACTTCTCTTGATAAGCTATTTCTCATTGCATATCTTGTGAAGATTCAAAAAACCTCATCTATTCCATCCATCATCTTCTCTTTAGTTATTTCCAGAGCTTCAGCCAAGATTTCTATCATTATCTCAGCTAGGTTTTGTCCCTTTTCTTCTTCTATGTTTTGGAATCTGAGATAAAATTCTGATCTGTCCATCTCCCATCTCATCATCCCACTTTTATCTTATTCAACCACAGTTAATCTGCTATCAATATCTCCAATCTTCTTATCCCTTTGTTTATCTTCTTCTTCAATTTTTTGGAATCTCTCATCATATTTCATCATCATTTGTTGAATGTTCTCCACCTTTTCATCAGTTTTTCTTATTCTTTGTTCAATATTCTCTTTTCAATATTCTCTGTTTTTGTTTGTATATTTTGAATTCCTTGCATAATCATCTGCAGCGTCAACTTTTCCTGTTCTTTTTCATGTTGTAACATTGTCTGTATTGAGCGTTGTCCTCCAGATGGTGAAGAGGAAGAAGTAGAAGTTGAAGAACCAGCCACTGTTTGTTTCCTGCTCATTTCAAACAATTCAAAATCTTCAGGTTCTTCTAGACCTTAAAACACTTGTGAGATAACCAATTGTAATTCCAAGTAAAAATAATGGAAAAATAATAATAAAAGGGACAAATAATAATAATAATAATAAAAGAAAAATTTCTTCAGGCTCTTGTATACTTAATCAAATCGATTAGTTAAATAGCAGTAAAAAGCTCAAAAAAAAAGAAGAAAAAACATAAACTGAAAAAGAAAAAAAATCTTAAAGTCTTGCAGGAGGCGGAAAAATAGAAAGTAAAAAACTAAAGAAGAAAAAAAGGGAGTTCTTCAGGTTCTTCAACACCTTAATCCAATTAAGAAGGCCCAGGGATATGTTCACTACTGAGATTCATAGCATCCTTGGGATGCTATGAAATGTTCCAAATGTTCATGATGTTTTTCTTCTGATTTTATTGTTCTTCACTTTTAAAATATAAGCCACTCAGAATTATCTAGCATTGAGTGGCCTCTAATCTTCATTAAATACATGAATAAATATGTGAATAAATAAATAAGGTGAGTTTTTTTTCCTGTATGAAATCTAAAAGACATGAAAGCTAATTGCATATTGAATTATGGTTGGTAAGGAATTACATTTTATTCAGATCTTTTTCTTCTTTCTATCCCCAAGTTGTGTGTTTCATCTTTTGGTTACCAAACTTTATTTATTTTTCACATTTCTGACCCACCCATCCCCCTCAAAATGAACGTGATAGGAACAGATTAAAAGAAACTTATACAGAAATAGAAAAGGCTCCCCATATTCTTCAAAAGAAAAGTAGGGAAATATAACACAAAAATGCTGACAATGTCTTTCTGGTTGTTATGTGCATCAATAGGATGAAAGTCCCATTATTGTCTAAAAGCTGTTCAGCTTTTGTTATTAAGTAGAAAAAAATAAAATGATAATTATTGTGGGCCAGCATCATTGTCACACATATCAAAAGTTAATTATTTGTTCACAACTAATCAATACCCTGATGATGTATCAAATTCTCGAATTTTATCTCTGCCCCTTTTAATGAAGTTGCTATGTCATTGAAGACTGAATTGTGTTGCCCGTCCCTACTGTGTCTTTATACTACTATGAAGAAACATTTTCCCATTAAAGTTCTCCTCTGAATAGCAAATTCCATTCAGACAAAAAGTAATTATGAACATTCTAACAAACAGCAGGAGAAAAGATGAGTAAGCAATTACTGTGCAGAACTATAATTCCATAATCAGAAATATTACTGGGAAACAGAGCAGGGAAGATGTTTACTGAAATAAGTAAGGATCAGTAGATTTCATTATCATACCTAAAAAATCTAAAATCAATACTCTTAATTTTTTTTGTAAATTGACATGTCTATTTTTCTATAGAATTCAATATAAGCAATTACTGTTTTAGCCTCCTTTCCATTAAGTACAATCCATCCTTTCCTTGAGAGCTTATCACCATCACCAATGCAATTTTGTATTCCAAGTATTTACACAATCTGCTACAGTCACTAGAAACTACAAAGCCTGCAACATGAATATCTTGTTATTTGTGATAGCATTTTTTTTTAATTCTAAGTATATAAAGTAAGAAATGAATGACATAGAAATGATTGTATGATATTTAAAATAACAGTGCTGTCTTTGTTTTTAGGTGTTCCAGAAAATATAAAAGCCAAAGGAATAATTTGAAATTATAGGTATTATCTTTATGTTATACAGTAGGGGTTTTTTTAAATCAAGAAACAAAAGTGACACTACTAACCAGTATGATTTGCACTTTTTCAGTGGTTTCATTTCGGTTAAAAGTAAATGCTATTACTTAGATGCAACTCTCTTCTATTTAACATGTCAATAAAATGCACATGATTTGAAAATTACTCAGAGAAGTTTTGGTAAGTTCAGTACCTTATTTGTCTTTGCCAAATAAAAAAGATGTAATCTATGAAATACAGGTAGCTCTCGACTTATGACCACAATTGAGCCCAGAATTTATGTTGTTAAGCGTAAAGTGAGTTTTGCCCCATTTTACGACTTTCTTTCCACATTTGTTGAGTGAATCACTGCAGTTGTTAAATTAGTAACCTGGTTGTTAAGTGAATCTGACTTCTCCATTGACCTTGTTTGACAGAAGGTCACAAAACTCTAGGATACTGTGACTGTCATAAATATTAATCAGTTGTCAAGCATCCAAACAGGAATTAAGTGACTGTATCAGAAGTGAGCCCTACAAAACACAGTGAATTTTTTTTCTTATCAAATTATGTTAATCTCTAGATATTTACATGTGATTCCACTCCTCATTCTGTTATAGTCTCTTTATTTTTATAACCTTTCCCAGTTTTGGTTTTCATCCCTCAGTTCTTATATCTTTATATATCCTCAGGTCTATTCAATCACATTCAGTATTCTCTCAACTTCAATCTCATTCCCCCAACAGATAGTACAATACACTCTTTTTCTTCCAAGTCCTTTCTCAAAAATTACCTTTTTAATAAAATCCTTCTCAGAGTCCTGTGGTTTTCATGTCAAATTGAAATAATAGTCAAAAGACTGAAACAACTGCACATTCTTCTCCCATTTACCTTGGCAACCATTTCATATTTTACATGAGGCAAATAGATTATGAACACCTCAGGAAAGGGATTTGTCCTCTGACATTTTATGAAATGTTACAATTCTCATGATACTGTATTATGCATATCTATGATCAGAACTGGCCACATACTACCTGATATAATTGATGCATTGTGGTCAAATATGATTTTATTCTTACTTCCCTCTTTTCAGCCTCATTCCTTATTCCACTATTGGACCCAGTTTGTTCTTCCCTGATAACATGCATGAAAAAATTTCTAAATAAACATTTGATTGTCCAATTGATGTACAAGTATTAATATTTAATAGAAGTCATAGTTGAAACTTCAAGGACAGACATCATTTTGGCTTCAGACAGGAATCTCAAAATTATTCTTTTAGGCATTCATTCCAACAATTAAAAAACAAACTGATACAATCAGTTAATCACTTATATTTTATACCACTGATTTGTATCATAATTGTATTAAATGTTTTCCAGTGTGGACAAAATTTAATCAGCATGTGTATGTATGTATGTGTTTATGTGTGACTAGGTATGTGTATGTATATTTGTGTGCAAGTTTGTGTATCTGTGTAGGCACAGAGATAACATAAAAGAAAATGCTTATGTATGAAAGTATTGCATTATAGGTTTAAGTCATAAATAAAATGTATGAAATTAGCTTCAAATTTTAAAAATCCAAGGTATTCAAAGAAGAACAAGTAAGAAAGATACCAAAGATATGTTTGTTCGAACAATATTTAGTTCAAGGTTAAAATTGCTGGACTACATTAGGATTCTAGTCAGATATGTATATTAGATATTTGCTTAATAGGTTCAGGAACCTAGAAAGCACTACAAAAGGTTTCTCCCCACTGAAAAATAGCTCTGAGATGCATAAAGATTAAAAGTTCTCTTCTTCTACCTTGCTCTTCAAATTTGTAATAAAAATGTTTTAAAAACATTAACCCATAACATTCAAAACTTCAGAAACAATAAATGAGTATACATTAATAAAATATTTTTTCAGCATCAAAACAGTTTACAGTATAATGCAGTAAAGTGCAGTTTGATTAAATATACATTCAGACTTTAAAATGTATTATCTTGATTCATAAATATAAATCTAATGCTAGGGCTGAACTCTGATAGTCATATATCATTTTTATAGAACAGTGTGTGCATTAATAATTCATCATGTATTAAAAAGAGTTCAGAGAAATCCTTGTCCATGCAATTTCTCCACTGAGAAATTACTGAGATAATCTTTGCAGGTCAAGCATATGTTGTTTTAAGTCTTATATTTTATTTCCCTGGCAATAATAATGATGAATTTTGATATACTATTTATCATTAAATTATAACCTCAACATTTTGAAAGTTCTCTGATTTAATTACATTCCAACAAACAACAGATGTAAGAATATAAGGATTCACAGAATGTCATATTTCGTATTCACTTTCCAGACCTACTCCCAATTGCACCCCCCAAAATAAATTTCAGTCATACACACTTCATTATTTTTCTAGCCATCTGAGCTGAGAAAAATCACAACCTCAACTTCTACTTAACATGGGCAGAAGAATAGTGAAATAGTGTACCAATGGATGTTAAAAATAAAAAAAAACAGAGACAATAGGAATTGTTTTTTATATGTTTCTGCCAGTTTTTCAACCAAACAACCTTCTAAAGTGGTGGTTCTCATCCTGTTGTCTTCAGATCCTTGAGGTGGTGGGATGAAATTATCACAGGGGCTCTGTGAAGGCTTGAAGAAGTGTTATGAATTTAAATATTTTGTTACGTCTTGGGGGTCTGTGGCCATGATCCATGGCTACAAATGTTAAAGAGGGTCCATGGTGAAGAGAAGGTTGAGAACCACTGTTCTAAAATATTGTGCTATAGACATTTAAAGAGCATTACTAAATCTAATGTCGTGTATGTGTAGACTGGAATAAAGAGGACAAGGATAGTTAAACATCTTAAAGAACATGTTGGTTGGATATTTTAGGAAATGTTTAGAAAAGTTGGCTATTTTTGTTATGCTGAAAGTTCAAAATCATAGAGAGGAATATAGTTTGTCTTATTGTTCTGTTTTCATTCAATAATTACACATTTGTTAATATGATCTGATAAGAAGAATGAACTAAATATGTTAATGAATTATATAATGAGACTTTGGAATTAATTAATATATCAGAACACTGACTCTGTGATACATCTAGGAATATTGTTGTGAAAATTAACAGATCAGGGTAGTTGTATTTGACAAAGAAAATGAAATAAATGGGTTTAAGCTATGCCTATAGAACAAAAGAGTAGACCAAGCAATTCTCTATTTTGATGAAATGTCTATCAACAGTGGGAACAATTTGTCAACTATTGTGACAAAAATAGCTAAAATTATGAGGTCTGTTGTGAAGAATAAATCAAAAACATAGAAAATAATTGCATATAACAATATGCTTCTGCCAATTTGTTAGATAAAAGAGAAAGTTGGTTAAATCATGAGAAAATTGAACGCAATATGCAAGGAATATTATTGACTTGTGTAATAAATAAAAAGGTACATGGAGGTATAGTAAACCTCATGC
The DNA here is from genome assembly GCF_049901715.1 of Pseudonaja textilis. Classification (NCBI taxonomy): domain Eukaryota; kingdom Metazoa; phylum Chordata; class Lepidosauria; order Squamata; family Elapidae; genus Pseudonaja; species Pseudonaja textilis. Next base: position 46,417,415 of record NC_141993.1, read on the forward strand.
ATTTATCACATGCCTTTAATTTCTTTGGCTTCTTATTCCTTGCTTTCTTCTCTTTCCATCATAGTTTACCTTGAAAAAAATGGCAAACTAAGAAGGTATATATTTGTATTTATCAAGAGCAGTAGTATAAATATCCTTACCTTCTTCTCAAAAAACCACTGCAAAATAATTCAATTATTACCATCCATTTACCAACCTTTCATGTTTTTTACAAAAGATGATGGGCACACAATTACAGGTGGTCCTCAACATACAACCATAATGGAACTTGCCCATTATAATTGTATGTTGTGATGGCTGTAAATTGGGTGGGTCACATGACCAACCCAATTTTACCATTTTTTTGGCAGTTATTAAGCAAATGCTGCAGTCATTAAGTGAACCCATTGCCATGCAGCTGGTAATAAGTTGAGGACTACCTGTATAAGGACATCCGGGGAAACAGATTATCTGGACTGTTATCTGTCAGAATTTAGGCCGATGTATGGGAGTATGAGACACCCTGAGTTAGTCATGCTGTTTGACAATCTCTGATAAGACTGGAAGTAGCCAAGTGCAACCCTCTTGATCTTGAATGCAATCCTCTTGATTTATCAATGTCATCTAATACCATTAATTTAATTATCTTGCTGGACCAGCTACAAGGCTTGAGAATAGGATCCATACATATGCCTATTTAACATTTTTTAATGAAACTATATTGCATAAACAAAAGGCTCGCATTTAGAGCTGTTTATATCATTTTATTAAATGTTTTTAAATAAGAATTATTAAAATCTAAATTAGAAGAGGAAAAATGAAAAGGAAACAGTAGAAGATAAAGCTAAAAGTGAAGAAATTAGAAAAAATATATAAACAATAAAGACATAAAGAAGTAGCTTCCTATATTCTCCACAAACGTTATTAGTAAACTAGTATTATAATGCTGCTGCATAACTTGATTTCTGGTCTTGTTCTTGACAAAGTATGCAACATCTCTTGGAATATTTCTTAGTTTTGCAAAGCATGTATTAATTATATAAAATTTATCAATTACTGTCTTAGTGTCTTCTTCCTCCCAATCCAAGTAATTGATAGAGACTTAACAACTTTTTGCCTAGCATCTTCTCCATATTATCTAATATCTTCTCCATGAATTACTCTAAATCTTAAACAAAATTCTTTTTCTCTCAATTGCAGTAATGCCAAATTGCCCAAGTTTTTCTCTAGCTATTTATAATTTACTTTCCAAATTTTCCACTTCATCAGTAGTTGTTTTCAGTTTCCAGTCAGTTACTCTAGAGATTCTTCAATCTTCTTAATTTCTACTTTAATATCTTTTTTTTATTTCTGAAAATCCTTCTTTCATTTCTTTTTTGAAAACATCCAAACTCTTGGAAACCATTTTCAGTCATTCTTTTGCCAAATTCCACAAACATTTTCTGCAATAAATCTGGTGAAATGCCCTTATCTATAAATTGCTCTAGTGAAATTTCCTATCCTTCTCTTCATTTGACAGTTTTTCTTGTGGTTGCCATAATGAGAAAGTGAAAAATATTCAGTTACTGTTATAACAAGCAGATTTCCCCTTTTTATTTTTTGCATTTCCCTATCTTTAACACTTTAATCCATATTAGCTCTCCCGAAGTACAATCAAACAGTTTAGCTCATACTACTCTTCTCTTCTTATTTTGTAAAATTCACCAATTATCTATAGTCCTTAAAAATAAACCATCAATATTCACATAGAAGTCCAGTTTGTCTAATTAATTTTGCTTTTTAAAGGTATGTTTATGTTTTAAAAATTCTTTTGTTTTCTAAAATTATTGTCCTTTAATTAGTTTAAAACTTTCTTGAATCACAATAGTAAGATTTTTTGCTTTTAAATTAAAATCCTTTAAGATAGGAGTTTTTCCCATTCTTAATTCAAAAAAGAACATAAATCATTGAGAGGTTTTCATCTTCCCTGATGTTCAGAATCCCTTCTTGGGTTCTAAATTAAAGTCTCTTTTTGCTGGTTATACATTGTAAAGACTGCAAACCAGTTAAGAATATGTAATAATTCTCAAAGCTATGAAGCCACTCAACTGGTAACTAGCCACAAGAAACTCAGTTCCTGTCATCTGCTCTCCAGAACATAAATGGGAGATCCTCCAGTCTCTCTTTTTCTCCCAGGAGATTTTCATTACCTGGCTTCTGGCCATCAAATTTCCCCATAGAGTTGTCCTCATTCATCACAACCAGTCATACATCTTCTTTTGGAAGACATATATAGTATTATAAACAATGGATGGTTTGCATTAAAATATTTCAATAACTTTAATGACTCAGTATAGTTATTTAATATCCTAAATGATCTCTTTTTCTTGTTTTCTAAAAATAAAAAAGCTTTTTTGCTTTCTTTTAAGATTAACATTACAAGTTATAGCAACAAATGAGCTGCTCTTAACAATTGACAATTCCCCATAACCTAAATGCCTTAGATATTTATTGTGAGAATGAAATATTACTGTTCTTATATGCTTTTGGTGAATGTATGTGTATAGAGTGAGCAAAAATATTGGTCCTAAGTAAACAACAAGATAGAAAGGTATAAAACCTACCATTGTCTCAACAAGATAAGCAGCCCCAAACTGTGTATAAAATGTTATTTTCTACCTTTTTGAGCTATTTCCCCTTTCTCCATTTTCAGTGACATACCTGCACTACAAAACCTTTAAGCCAGTACTATTTCACTCAAACAGAATGACCACAATCAACTGTGTATAGCCTCTGTTTGTACGGGGTCATATTAGCTGCAAAATTTATATACTACCCTGTTCTGCCATCCTATTTCATTTGCCAACATTCACTCATTTGTTTTCAGTTTATAGACAGGTCAATCTCTACAAACACATTTTTGACTGATCTTTCCTCCCATAGAAATATAGGCATAAGAAGTTTCTATTCTCTCTCTCTCTCGCTCGCTCTCTCTCTCGCTCTCTCTCGCTCTCCCTCCCTCCCTCCCTATCATTTTAATTATCTCAAATACAAGATAGGCTGGAAAAAAACAATAATCTGAAAAGTATTTTTTCAATAATTTTGCAAAGAGTACATAATGCTTGCCAATGCCATTCACCATCAGTAATTGGAATCATCCACTTGTTTCTGTTTACATTGTAACTTCATCCTTATGCTCAGTGTAATTTTTTTCACCTAATATTTTATTATTACCTTTATTGTCAGAGTACAACATGTGTACAATGAGATTGGCTGAGCCTCCCTTCGTGCACTCCCCATACACACACAACTCATAGTGAGGACAGAAGTCCCTAACCCAGTTTCAATCTTATTATATTATGTGACCTTGTTGCACAATGCGCTGGCCTCACAAGTCTGTCATACTATGTTGACATCAAGTAATTTTCCGTTCAGAAGTCTGACAGCCCACGGGTAGAAACTGTTCTTCAGCCTATGGGTGCAGCTGGCTATGCTTCTATGTGTCCAGGTTACTTCTATAATACATGGGGTACATAAGAAAGGCATCAATACTGTGTATTAAAAATCTGAAACAGATGTCTATACTATGCATTTATACACAATAATTGTCATTTAACTTGTATTTAAAATTAATTGCAGATTCAAGCAAAGCACCCATAAGAGTCAGCTTCCTTTTGTACATCAATCCTACTTTTTTTTTTAGATTTGCTAAGAACTATCTGTTGAACATTCAAATAGGAGTGAAGTCTGATGCAAGACTTCATTCATTGGTTCATTTTCCAGGTAGGAAAATGAAGAAGTGTCAGTAGCTGAAGTGCCAGACAGCTCCTGTTAAAGGGAGCTGCTAAGGCGCACCTTTTTGAGTTTTTTTTACCAGAGCTGAAATAAAGAGCTGTTCCACTATGTCTGGTGACTTGCCTCTTCTCTCCACCCACTTATCTAATTGATACAATTGATACAATTAATATGAGTTATTTTGGTTGGCATACACCAATGCATAGAACGTTCCAGACATTTTACAGTCATTTATATCTGAACTAATGGATCCTTTCTCTTTATCATATAATACAATTATCAACATTCTAATGAATTCCTACTGCAAAGAATTAGGAATAGTAAAACTACTGAATTTAAAGAATATATATTCTTAAAGGAGAATTCTGGAAATCGTACACAGAATACTTCAAAAAAAGTATTCTCTTGTTTGTTCCCTTTGTTAGCGCACCCCAGAGGTCCTATTTGAGGGATCGCCACTCCCACTATAAGCTTGCCTAATTACTGAAGTCCTATGGAAGATGCCCCTATTGTCAGATACTTGGCTACCTGATATATAGGGAAGGATCTTCTCCAGGGTGGTTCTGAAACTATGGAAAGGAGTGCAGTTTCAAAATGCTCTGGATTTTTTCAGACTTTTAACATAATATTTTCATCTCTAAATAATCTTCAAAGCATATTTTAACAAATTTATAAACAAGAAAATGCTATTTAATTCCAAAGCTTGAGGATCCAACTGCAAGTGTATCAATCCTTGTAAACATTCCAAAGATGTGTTTACAACATAACCACTTTGTGTATAGACTTGTGTGTGCAATCTTGCTCTTTACAGCTCGCTGACATTCTACACCTGGAAATTGTGTCTTTTTTTTTTTTCAAAGCCTATGTAATTGGTTTTGTGAGGTTTATCTTCTTCAAGCCTGAAAATTTCCTGAACTATAAATTGTTCTTTTAAAAAAACAGCACAATACTGTTCTCACATCATTCACATTCTCAACTGAGCTTCCTAACGTATCATTTAAAACATGATACAAGAAAAACTACAGAGGAGTTATAATCCATCTGTCTGTGGAAACAGTCTTTGTGTTTTGTATCACTTGTCAGTGACACTCCATCTCGCTTATATTATTTTGTCTGTCAAGATCAATGAAGAGAGAGCAGCAATGTGTTTATGTAAGCAACAAGTTAAATATTGTACCACTCTATACTGCACTAGTAAGGCTTGGAATACTTGGAATATTGTGTCCAATTCCCCACAAAGAGAAGACTAAGGGTGATAGCCATCTTCCAATATTTCAAGGCCTGTCACAGGAAAGAGATGGGTTGGTTTATTCTCCAACACACCAGAGGGCAGGACAAGAAGCAATGGATGGAAGCTTGTCAGAAGGAAATCTAACCAAGGAGAAATTTCCTGACGGTGAGAACAATTAGACAATGCAATAGCTTGCCTCCTGGAATTGTGGGTGCTCCACTACTGAAGTTTTCAAGAAAAGATTGAACAACTATTTGTCTGGGGTGGAATAAGGATTCCTACCTTGGGCTTTGGGTTGGACTAGTATACCTCCAAAGTCACTTCCAGCCCTATGGTTCTATATTTAAATCCCATAAGCCTATACCATGGGGAATCTGCTGGGCACCGAATTTCATTATTAATATACAATGCATTACAAAAATATTATAATGGCAAAATTTTAATATGTTACAGTCCAACATGGCTTCCTAAAAATATGACTGACAGCTACTGGTATGTAAGTCCTTGTGAGTAGCATACTGCATTGTCTTTAATCTACTTTAGAGTGGGTATATCATTTTTCTGATTCCATTATCCATCCATAGTCAAATCAGGATGTAAGACTCACTGGTTTGTTGCTGAGGCTTAAATCTTGCTGCTTTCTAACTCACTCTTGTTTACCTAATTATCACTCTGGTTCCATTTTAGTACTTTGTTATTCTTAAGTTTTTGAGTGCAATCTCTTCCTGTTTCAATTGATTAAAAACAGCTTATAGTTGTACACAATCTGCTGTATACATGCAATATAAAAGCTTTTTATAGATACTCAATAGAATGGAGAATGCCACTTATGCCACTCAGACATTTCAGATTGAGGCAGAAGAGATCCAGACGTTGATATCACTTTTCATTTGGTTTTAAACCACACAAGAACACATAATGCGTTAATGGAATTCCTTCAACTTTACCTTGTCTACTTAAGCTTGATCTCTCCTTTTATTTAGCATATAATAGCACCAATTTCACCTTAGAAACCCTGGAATTAATCTAGTAAGGATTGGTATATTTCTGATATGTATCTGTTTCTCAGATCTGCTTCATCTTATCTCTGCATCGATTTTAATTATTATTTCAAAACAATATCAAGTGATGGGGATGAATAGGACAATGAACAATAGAGGTTGAAAAAAATAAAGTCTAGAAGCTGAATTTTTTTTCTTACTGTGGATCCTAAACTTAGACAGCAAATTAGGGGATTCAGTTTGTTTTGCATCTTACTTGGCAGGGAATGGTGAAAAATAACAGGACAGTTCCTCCCCATTGTCCCATTTATAGAAACCAACTGTTGTCTGCAGAAACCATTGTGATATATAGCATTTTAGTTCTTTTTTTCTTCTTCACTGTTTTTATATATGTAAAATAAATTAGGTATCTATTTCTAAACTGTAGTGTTTTCATATAAAATAGTAATATATAGGCATGTGAAAAAGTAGGGAGACTCTCACTTAAATTTCTGACATTTTCAAAATATTACAACTTATGAATGCTTAATTTTCATTTCAACAATACTGATAGCTAAAGGGGATATAAGATATTCCCTGTACCATTTACATTTGTAGTCCATTGTTTAATATAAATAAACATGAGTACAAATTTCATGTGCAGAAAAACTAAGTATTGTACATCCATATACAGTATCTCAAATACCTAAAATTAGAATCAACTACACCAGATTAGATGCAAATGATTAAAACATTAGAGAGGAAAGAAATGGTATATGAGTTAATTTTTTGTTGAATAAATGATTGCAGAGTCACATTATCATAAGTTTTTTTTAGTTACATTACCTTTATAAACTGTTTACAGATAAACTATTGATATATCCAGATATTTAAAAAATAAAAACTATATAATGTGAGCTTACTTCTCACATGATTGTAGTGATACTATTGTATTGCTATTTGGTTTTTATATGATACCATAGTTAATTTTTGGTTAATTGTAATGTTTTCTTTGGGTATAGTGAATTCTAGTCATACTGTAGGCACAAAGTAGCTGGGTGACCTTTGGCCAGTCATTCTCTCTCAGCCCTAGGAAGCAGCTAATGGCAAACTATTTCTGAAAAATCTTGCCAAGGAAATTGCAAGAGCTTGTCCGGGAAGTCAGCAGGATTCAAGACACACACAGAGATTTTTTTTTTCAAGTTCAAATTAAAATTTAAAAACAAAAAAGCTACTCTATTAAATACTAATTACTGCTTGCTTCATTTTTGTTGCTGTTGTTTTAAAACATCGGTCCTTTAAGATAAAAGGTGTCGGCCTCAGTCTCTAAAATCAGCCTAATTTGATCTTCTAAAATAAATGATAGTTAAAAATCAGAAAGCCAGTTCAGACTAAAGTGCACTTCACTAACTGAAAAAGTTGACTCTTAAAAGTTTTGGAGATTGGAGCCATTGAAGAAAATTTAATGTTTTTAAGCATTTGAAAAAAGTCAAGGCTTACTGGTTGTCTTTTTTCTTTCCTTTTGTATGTAGAATCGGGAAGCAATTCATTTCTTTATCAGGTTTATGAACAGAAAAACAAAAAAGAATATAGCATACTTATACACCCACCAAGTTATTCCAATTTTAAGGTAAATAACATTATGCAAGCCATATCAAAACAATATGAAGTAGTAAGCCTAAGAAATCAAGGTCAGGAGAGAAAAGAAAAGGAATTCTAAATAAAACTATGCACCAACATCATTCACTTCATCTTTGCATACCTTTCTACACTTCAATCAATTTTTTGTTCCTTTATACATTTGTTTCAATCTTTATTAAGACCTCATCCGGCTAACCAAAGCAGGAAGTATACTACAAAGGCAACCAACGCACACTTTCACTCCGACCATGTTTTTGCAATTGAATGCAAGCTTGGATCTCTAAACTAAGCACTATCTTGCAGATAAATGTACCATTGTTCTCACAAACTAGAATCTGAATGCAATACACTGACACTCAGTGTCAGATAAGGATAATTAAAGAGAATGCTTCAAAATAAATCAAAGGGCACAAAGAAGGTTAAGAATTTTGAAACAAAAATATGTATAAAAAAATAGTCTGGAGGAAAGGGACTAAGATTTTTGTAACGGATTCTACCACGACGAGGATTATATACAGAAATGTAGGTCATATGAATTTATCCAATGTTGGCTATTTTAAACCTACTTTATTTTTAAAATAAAAACATGTCAATCTATGGGACAATCTATGGGTTTTTTCAACTCTGTTGCTACTGTTTGAGGTTCAGATACCAATATCTTCTAATCAGATTATTGTTCCAGAATTTTCAGGCTTCTTGGCAGTAATTCCAGTGCAAGCATTTCAACCTTGTGATTTCTTCTTTAAAATTAATATTTCTAAAAACCAGATTAATTTAAATGAAATGGATTCACAAGGGACTTGCTGTTAAGAGTTTGTGGCATATTCCTAAAAGGAAAAAAAAATCTCAAGTCTAACATTTCATTTTACAAATCTATTAATCAAATTAAATAGTATCCTACAAATAAGACCTCCGCTGCTGAAGGAAAAACAGGTGAACAAAATTCTTCAAATGATGACCAATACACATATATCGAAAATCACTATTGTGATTTTACCTCATTTAAAATATATAAACTAAGTTCAAAGCAAACATGGGAGGGACAAAATGAGTTAGATAAATATCAAATTGCCATCTAAAGAAACTAGTAGGTTTGTTATAGCAAATGTGCTAGTTGAACTCTTCCAGAGTATTTGAAACCTACTTTCAAAGGAAAATTAAGGAAATTAGGCAATAATTTGCATACTATAATTTAAATCTGCATTCATATTTTAATTGACTACATTAGGGAAATATCCCATTCAACAAGAAAAAGTAGATTTATAAACTGCTTTCAAATGGATTATGTGACAATAAAACTGTAATTTTCAAGTGTTAAGCAAACATATTTTTAAAAAAGTGTTCCTTCAATCTTTATGGGGTAAGTTCAAATATGGAGGTTTTAGTACCCATTCCATAACTAAATAATAGACCCAAGTACCATTTCTATCGAAATATCCCATCCCCTTTTCTAAATGTCAAAACTTAAAATAATAAAATTTATATAAGCTAAGTTGAGGGATAAATGTCACAGTGTTCCTATTAATATATTGGAGCAAGCAATAAAGAATCTTGTGAACTTTAAGAATATATTACTGTGGCATGAGATTTTATCTTGCCTACACAAACGTATGCCAAGTTAAACTATTAGTCATTGTTAGAGTTTACATTATTTTGTCATCATGTAATCATAAACCTTAGTATATTCTTCCAAATTAGAGCACTTTTTACAAATTTGCTAATATCATTAAAGTAAATCAAATATGATAAAAATATGAAGAAAAATGATAGTTCTGAGTTTATAAGATGATGACTTTAAAAAGTGAAGGTTCTCACAGTAGATTGAATTGAAAAAGAACTAAATTCATTATCACTTAATCATCAAAGCAAAGAAAGAATGGACATGTCAACATACACTAAATGTGCTATTTCATTTATATGATCGTCATTATTGTACAATTGCTTAGACAATGTAAACGGCTATCTATTTTACTTGTGTGTGTGTGTTTTCTTATGTTTTCGTGGGTATTTATATGTATGGTATTTAGCTTTGTTTGGGTATTTTCCCACGTCTTTATAGTTGTGTATAGCTTTTAAAGTTGTAGTAATGTTTTGGCAGAATCTCTTCTGCCATCATCAGGCTTGTGTATTGAGTTCATCTTAGTCATGTGTGTCGGGCTTTGGCAGCCGTTTCTGTTTTAAATTTGGTGCTAGCCTTGTGCTTTGTTAGAATGGTTTTTTTCTTCATCCTGATTGGTTGGGAGTCTTGGTCTGTTTTGGCAGATGAGATTCTGCCGAAACAGCACTACAACTTTAAAAGCACAACTATAAAGATGTGGAAAAATACCCGAACAAAGCTAAATAACATACATACATACATACATACATACATACATACATACATACATTATTTTTACAGTTTTTCATTTTGGATCAAACTCAACAAATTGCTGATGAATTTGTTTATTACTTTGTCCCCCACTAGTAAGGAAAGATATTAATTTACTTCTTCCAGAAATATCTACAAACAAAACTTTGGGTGTCATATTGGGCAATTTCATTCCATTAGCCATACAATTTAGACACTTCAAAAATGAAAGCTGAATCCCAATGTTTTCAATTCAGGTTAATGGGACTAAATCTAAAAGTTATAAATTATGCATTGAGAATATTTTCTTCTGAAGCTGCTAATCCCTCAAAACAGGATACAAGAATTATATGGTTCATCTTTTGCTGATGCAGTAGTAAATATATTGAGATCGTTACAAGTATATTTATCAAAACCTTAGATACCCAAGGCTATGTAATACTCTTCAGGAAGTAAGATACATGATTTGGGGAGTTTAATAATTATTGTTTTTGAACTATTCCTAACTAATCTACTGCCTAATATTAAAGTAATTTGTTTCTATGAATAAAGAATGAATAGAATAGAATAGAATAGAATAGAATAGAATAGAATAGAATAGAATAGAATAGAATAGGAATACTTTATTGGCCAAGTGTGATTGGACACACAAGGAATTTGTCTTGGTGTAAATACTGCCGGTATACATAAAGAAAAGGTACATTCATTAAGAATCAAGAATCATAACGTACAACACTTAATTATAGTCATAGGGTACAATCAACAATCAAATCATACTAGGAAACAGTCAAGTTGGGGGGATGGGTAATAAGGAGTGGTGAGAAGATTAACAGTAATAGTAGTGTACACTTTTTAAATAGTTGAACAGCGTTGAGGGAATTAGTTATTTAGCAGAGTGATGGCTTTCGGGAAAAAACTGTTCTTGTATCTAGTTCTTTTGATATGCAGTGCTCTATAGCATCATTTTGAGGGAAGGAGTTGAAACAGTTTATGTCCGGGATGTGAGGGGTCTGTAAATATTTTCACAGCCCTCTTTTTGACTTGTGCAGTACACAGGTCCTCAACTGAAGGCGTGTGGGTAGTAATTGTTTTTTCTGCAGTCCTAATTATGCTCTGAAGTCTGTTTCTGTCCTGTTGAGTTGCAGAACCAAACCAGACAGTTATAGAGGTGCAGATGATAGACTCGATAATTCCTTTGTAGAACTGTATCAGCAATTCCTTGGGCAGTTTGAGCTTTCTGAGTTGGTGCAGGAAGAACAATCTTTGTTGTGCTTTTTTTATGACGTTTTTGATGTTAGGTGTACATTTTAGGCCATGTAATATAGTAGAACCTAGAAATTTAAAAGTCTCTACTGTTGATACTGTGTTGTCTACTACTGTAAGAGGTGGTAGTATGGGAGGGTTTTTTCTAAAGTCTACCATTTCTACGGTTTTGAGTGTTCAGTTCCAGATTGTACCACGAGGCAAGTTGTATAACCTCCTGTCTGTATGCAGATTCATCGTTGTGTCGAATGAGACCAATCACTGTTGTGTCATCAGCAAACTTCAGTATTTCAACAGGTGGATTATTTGAGATACAGTCATTGGTATATAAGGAGAAGTGGAGATAGCACACAGCCTTGAGGGGGGCCCTGTGCTGATTGTACATCGGATGTAATTCCGCCTAGCTTCACCTGCTGCTTCCTATCTGTTAGGAAGCTTATGATCCACTTACAAGTGTGTTCAGGTACCACTAGTTGGTTTAATTTACTTAGAAGAGTGTCTGGAATGATGGTATTGAATACTGAACTGAAGTCTACAAAGAGGACCCTTGCATAGGTATTTGGAGATTCAAAGTGTTGTAGGATGTAACGCAGAGCCATGTTAACAGCATCATCTGTCGATCTATTTGCTCGGTATGCAAACTGTAAGGGATCTAACAGCAGATCCGTGATGGTTTTCAGGTGGGACAGTACAAGCCTTTCAAAGATTTTCATAACTACAGATGTTAGAGCAACTGGTCTGTAGTCATTCAGTTAATATATTCAGTTAATATTCTCCACAATAGTTTTAACATTTAACTCTGTATTCTTCCCAAAACTATGACCTTTCCAAAAGATTGGTTTTTTTAAAAGAAAAAAAAGTATTTATCATAATTTTTTCTTTGGATTTAATTTTCAGCCTTAAGGGAGGAAGAAACATTTTCACCACAAAGCCACATTCAAAGCAGTTTATTTTAACACACATTTCAGCACCTCATATACTGATTCCATCATATGACTTGCTACTGAATGATAAAATCTCATAAGTAAAGAAGTTTGGGTATAGAAAGCCATATATTTCATGCCTAAGCAAGTTTTAAAGTTTTCTTTAAGCTTTCTCACATGTTCCTATCTGCCTAATAAATTTTGTTATTGCATATTACACATGACTACATTGCTATAACTTAATGTTGTTGTATGAAATTTATAAAATTGAATTTTTATATTTTCTTAAGATATTAATAATGTAAATATGTTTCCTGGGATGTAAATTCAAGAAGAGGTAGTCAGAAACAGTAAAGCTTTAAAACAACTGCATTCATTACATCCAATCCTCAGCAATTTTTTTGCAATCAATTTTTGCAAAATTGACTTCAAGAGAACTAACTTCCAAACCAAGCATGTTTTAAAATGCAGTATAAGATTATGTTGCTGTTATTATTTTTTTTAAAAAAAGCATACTTCACTGATATCAATACATAAGATGTAGAATTCTTATGGGTAGACTCCAATTCACATGACCTTGCTGTGCCAGAGTTGTATAAAACGAACACAGAGATCTTTTTGGAAACCAATAATATATGAAAAAGCAATATATTGTAGGGGATGCCACAACATGTGACATTATGTCTTGATGCTTTAGTTATGCCACAATTTTGGGAGGTGGGTTGCTTAGTGGGAAACCACCTCCAGTGAAGCGTGGAACTCTGGCTCTTTGTCCTGAGAAGTCATGTTCTATGTTACTCAAGGCTTTCTCTTTTTCCCTTGGAGATGAAGAAAAACAAAAGAGAAAGGAAATAAAGAAATCAGATGTATATTCATAATGGCAAATATTCTATCAAAAGATCATTTAAAATATGTTGATGAAATACATTAATTTTTTAAGCACCCACAATTAGACATCTGTTTGAATCTAATTAAGTAACTGCTGATTGAAATGTATTAAAAATTGGGAATGAATCACTCTCCTACTGTTAACCCCTTGAAATCATTTCTCATTAGAAGCTGAATAATGGTAAGTTAATTGTAAACTTTGTAATTCAGAAATTCTAATCTTAATACCACTTTCAAAATAAGTATTTTTTTTTTCAAATGATCATAAAGCACAAAACAGAATGCGTGTGTGTGTAACACATTTTGTATTAATTTCATGTGTTCCTTTAGACAAAACCAAGACTATGTATATAATTCTAAACTGTTATGTTCTCCATAATATATACCATAGGATGAATAAATACAGCTTAAATTTACCAGGCTAAAGAGAAAAAAACAATTTGAATGTTTATTCAGCCATTTAATGAGTACTAAGTAGAGCAATGTAAGGAACCAATTTTTGTACATAGAGATGCATGACTGCACAAATGCTACAGAATGTTCTGTGAAATTCATTAAACCAATGAAAAATTATATGACCTTAATATAAAAGCTGTGAGACTAAAACTGAATTCAACATGCAGCCAGCTAAGTTAAAAAAAAAAAACTATATTGTTTTCTGCATAGTGTTCCAATAAAACTTAAATCACTTCCTAACAGCCAAAATATCTCTCATGATTTTAAATAAACTTGCATAATATTGAAAAATTAGAGACTGCTTGTGTGTAATATGCAAACATGCATGTCCAAGTAAAATCTTTATAAGTGGTCAATTAAATTGTATAGGGCAGTTGGTGTATTTTTCCATCTATAAGATGCCACCCTTGTATAGAACTTCCCCCACTTTCCTTACTCAAAATTCAAAAATCAATATTTTAAACATTAAATAGAAGACATTTAGCTTGCAAAGTAAGACATTTGCTTATTGGTACTGGGGGGTTTTTTCTACATTTTATGTAGCTGATGTCAGTAACATAAGGCTCATGATTGGAGGAAACCTGTTAGCTTGTTTCTGCAATCAGAAGTTTCACTCATGAGACTAGTTTGCAGAGAGAAGATATGGCAGTTCTCATAAATGTGGTTCTCTTCTTGGCCCCCCATATATAAGACGCCCCTCCATTTTTAGGTAAATATTTTAAAGAAAAAGTATCCTCTTATACATGGAAAAATAAGGTACTTTATTTTGCTATTTCTATCTGAAAACTGGTGCAATTAGAATATTTGGGGGAAAAAAACTACTGTAAACTTGTGAAATTATGCAATAAAATTAATCCTCAGCAATGGACAAAAAGGCACATCTCTGATTGCTTGCCAGCCAACATCCTCGTGCCTCTTTAATTGTCATGAAGAAATGAATCAGGGCTGATTCACACATTTTGAAACCACCTGTTCTGTTTATCACAAGAGTTGCAGAGAGCATCGGCCCTCTGCAAAGCAAAGTTCTGTGGTTTCTACCAAATTGTAGTATTTCTCTTATATTCTGAGTTTGAACTAAATAGTTAAAGTAGAAAACAGAAATATTCTCAGCAGAGAACATTTTGGAAGAATACTTTACTTTTTGTAATAGTGTCTACTTTTTGTAATACTTTCATTTGGTGAAAACTCAGTATTTGCAAATCTATACAAAAGATTGAAAAGTTGCTTAGTCTTACACCACAAGTGAATTCTGTAGATGCATAAAAATTCAAATGTAAATACATTCTCATCAATATAGATATGTAATGGTATTATAATTTGGAGTATGATAAAACAAATAAATAGATTAAAAACTGAGAGAGACAAGTGGGGCCTTTCACTTAAAATAACAGAAAATTCCAGTTGTGGCCAATCTCAATTATCTAATCTGGAGAATATGTGTCACCTATTCCACATAGGTAACTTGAAAAGTGCTGCCCCTATCAGACTTCAACTAGTCATTTTTTATTCAATACTATTCTTGTAATTGTTCTTACTACAATTACTAATGCTTCTTACCTGTTTTCCTGCTCCTTGCGTTTTTGAGTGAGGTATTTCTTCTTTATATTCAGAAGTTCATTTGCAAGTCTTTCAATCTCATATTTGTATTCTTGACTTTGTGATTCATACATATTCAACTCAGAAGATAAAACCTTAAAAAGTCAAAATAAAACCTATTATAGTGCACCAAATCAGTGATTTGCCTTTGTGCTATTTTAAGTTCTTAAACACAAAGCCATCCTTGGAACAAGGAGAATCTTGATTGTCTTAGCCATGCTCTCTTTTAGCATCACTTTATGCAGGGAATGCTGCCTACACCAATAGATTGGGAAAAACAAAAAAGGGAAAAGAAAGAATAAAATTACTCCCATAGAGATGCTCACTCACTCCTAACTTTGGCCATCCTAATTAGAAAAGCCTGAAGATATAAGATAACTTCTTAATAAACTCATTATTATTCATTGTCAGCATCTGCTTTTTTATAATATTTTATTCTGGCTTTTTATTATTTTACACAGAATTATAGAAAGTAGATTTTGGGTGGGACCTCTAATCACTTTCTATCCCTTAGACAGTTTCTGCAAACTAGTTATGAACAGAAGGAAAATAGTTTGACTCGTTTATTTGGAAATTAAAATGAAAAGGAAATTGAAAATCATATAAAATTCTAGTATTGTCTTCAATTGCCATAGAAGGATCTATATTACAGCAATGATTTATTAAATTAGTTTTTCATATCTTAATTCGATAAACATTTCACAAAATGCTACTCTTGACCCAATTATGAAACTCTCATTCAAGCTTTTAGTTAATTGAGTTAATGTGGTTTTTTGCTCCTGTATGAATGATAAGATTAAAACTATAGCAAACCAATGTAAACCTTCATCAATATTTATTTAAATGGTCAATGTGATTCATAAATATTATTCAAAACCTTCCTTCGTTTTACAGATTTTTGTTAAACTGAAGAAATTAGGACTGCAAGAGAAATTTGGATCAGACCAAAGATGAATCTAGAAATTTTCAGCTTTCAACTATGTACATCTAGACATTTCCTAAAATCCTACAAACAAGACATAAAGTATTATGCTTCTCCCAGGCAAAACCCCTTAATCAAGCATTCAAGAATCCAGGAACATCTAACAAGGAAGTTGTAGGAAAACTAAGACACCATTACAAATACTGCTGTGTAATAAAAGTAAATCCTATTTATACTGAAACCAAAGTTCATTAAGTTATACATCTTTCTCCAAGCTATGCAACAGCTTGGAAAAGACTCTCTTTTTGGTTAACAAAAGTGTTCTGAACTGAAATTATTCTGTTTTGAGCTTGAAAGTTCTGATTTGAACTCAAATATCTTTAGTAAGGTCAGAACAGTATCACAGTATTTCTTACGAGGCTGCAACAAAAAAGTAGTGAAATAGCAATATTCTTCTAGTATATATTATGAATTAAGATGTTCAGTCCAATCTCCAAATGTTTTTGTAAATTACAAAACTCTATGCTTCATTATTTATTAATTAGAAAGCTAGGAGAAATCACCTATGCCTTATTTACAAAGAGTTTGAAAAAAACAAACCCAAGCTTCTTACTTTAAGCTGTTTTGTCTTCTCCCTCAGTGTGTGTCGATATAGCTGTAATTGTTCTGCAGCTTCTGGCCCAGGCTGACGAGCTAAAATGTGTTTCAGTTCCACATACAATTTCTCCTTCTCCTAGAAGACACCATTCAATATAAATCAAAATATTATCCCTATTCTGTTTTAGAAAACAAGGGAGCAAATGTGACAGCATCAGAAAAGAAAAACAAGAATCAAAAAGTAAAGAAGGTAGTAAACAAACTTGTTTTACTTAAATATTTGGAGAATTCAAACTTATCACTGTTGTATAAATGAAACGGATTAATAATATCACCAGAGAATGAGGCTTCACTTCTTACTCGTGGGAATGTAGGAATTTACAAAAGTAAATTTATAAGTAATTTCAATTTCTTAGGCTGTAAAAAAAAATGTAGACTATTCCAAAGGTACTTTTTCGAGAGGCAACTGGACTAGGAGCTTGCCCTTAGCTTACAAAGCTTCTTCTCCCTACCTCTGTCAAAGGGTGTTACAGTATATGTCTTATGACAAACATAGGACATTTTTGCCCCGGCCTATGCTTATTTATAGTTCAGTATCAGTTACTGACCTATAATGATAAAAATGAGGAAATGGCTATTTGGAGCCATTGGGGTATTATGTTATTGGAAGAGTCAGTTATTATCTCTTCAAGACCTTACAATCTATGACCACAAGAATCGGTGTAGCTAAAAAAGTGTATTGATGTATTCCTTTTTTCCCCCTGTCATTCTGCTTCCTCTTTCTCGATAACATTTTTAATCTTGTCACTTCCTTCTGCCTTTATTCACAATGATGCATGCATTGACCACTTACTTCCTGAGTCTGTAGTTAGGTACATGCTAGGTTTTGCCTATGCCTATGAATATTTCTTCAGTAAATCTTCTTATTCAGGTTAAGGACTCAGTTCAAGAATGTTCATACATTCATACACATACCCAAACTCTTTCTGTCTAATAGTGTCAGCTCCTACAATTCATTAATTATCTTTTTTTTTTCAGGTCTGTAGGTATGAAGAAAGTATTTACTGCACATTCCAATATCAACATGTTAAAGTAATGAGCATATATGACATGCTCTGGCATGAAACACTTTCATTCATTATACATGATTCTAAAGGTTGGGTTTTTTTTTTTCATTTGGGTGGCACCAACTATGGACTGCTAAAAAAAAAACCAGTTTTTAATGTATATAATGAAATCTATAGCACATCTTAAGGAGATCAAGGAGTGATGGTTATAGAGTTTAATTTTTGGCCACGTCACCTCTTCACAAATTACAAGAAGCTGGAAATCTAGAGAGAAATATAGTCAATATGAATTTCCATATGACTATGGCAAATTGTTTTACAAGGTGATGTTTATTAAGAGAGATACTGTCTATTATTTTTAGTTAATCTGTTAAGATGTGGGGTTGCCCATTGGGAGAATAGAATTTTGTGGACATTTCCTCTTTTACCAAAACAGGAAAGTGGAAGCAACAGTCTTCAAACAGTGACTATTCACAAGTATTTGTATGGTGAAAATTTTGTTTTGAAATTAGCCTTAAGAATAAATAGGAAAAAAAGAGTTCTTTTGAGACTTACCCACAGCACAAGCTCAGAATTTTGGAGTCAGGGGAGATCAGGAAGGGGTAGAAAGAAGGTGCATCCTTCCTTTGAAAAGTGACTAAAGGAAATTACTTGGGGGATATATATATCCCTGCACAGTACCGTAACAGGCTTGTTACAAACCAAACTGCAACAAGTTAGAAAAGTTGTAACTCTAATTCATCCATCCATTCATTCATAGGAGCCATAGTGGTGCAATGGTTAGAATACGATATTGCAGGCTAACTGCCAAAAGCTAGGAGCTCAGTCCTGACCAGCTCAAAGTTCACTCAATATTCCATTCTTCTGAGATTGGTAAAATGAGGAAGCAGATTGTTGGGGGCAATATGTTGATGTTGTAAATCACCCAGAGAGTGCTGTAAAGCAATAGA
This sequence comes from Pseudonaja textilis, assembly GCF_049901715.1. Classification (NCBI taxonomy): domain Eukaryota; kingdom Metazoa; phylum Chordata; class Lepidosauria; order Squamata; family Elapidae; genus Pseudonaja; species Pseudonaja textilis. The sequence goes on from NC_141993.1 coordinate 46,436,029, forward strand.
ATAGAATAGAATAGAATAGAATAGAATAGAATAGAATAGAATAGAATAGAATAGAATAGAATAGAATAGAAGTGCTATTGATATTGATATTGCTAGACAATATATCTGCCTTGCTCCTCTGAGCGCAGAAAGAACAATTATGTTAATGCTTTTCCCACTCAACAACCAGAAACTATCTGAAGTTCTCAGCAATTAGCTCATTAGCTGAAGAAACTATGTAACCTGTAATTATTCATATATACTTTTATCTACAAAGCTAGCTTGCAACCAGATTTGTTTCTAGAATGTATAGTTACAACTTAGTCATGCAAACATACTTAGAGAGAAAATGTTCAAGTCTTTCATTGAAAACAATTAATTACTTCACTATTAATACTGTTGTCTTCTGAACATTAAAAGGTAGCTAGGAAGGGAGTACTGAGGGTTTAAAGCCAATGCCTAATGAATTATCATTGGAACTGGGAGAATGGATTTCACAATATATATATAGGAGAAAAATGAGAATAAAATAATCACTTGGATAGGTCTGAGTACTGAACTCTACTGAGCATAACCATTCAGCTTATTTAAAATGCAAAACATTTCAGAAAAATGTAATCTTGATTTTAAAAAGGGAACACAAGAGGCAAAAACAAACCCAATTCCCGTATCTTCTTTGTGTTACCATTGTTATGCCCCATCCTTAGTTTAGGGCACATAAAGTAACAGAAAGCAAAGAGTGGTGTAAATGCTAGAACACACACTGCCTAATACTACTTCAAAGCTGTGAATCATTCCTATTCATTACAGTATGCAAATACATTCATTTTGGAAAATTAGCCACGATTAATTCCCTGTGTCAAAAAAGAAATCCCTCCTCACAAATCTTACAAATATACCATAAATGATTGGTGTCAACAACTATGGACACACATATGCCATTTATGTGGATAATTAATATTTTGGGGAAAAGATACATTTATTAAGTGCAATATGCTGAAATATCAGTGCATGATCTGTTTCAAAAATTTTATACTTATTTTGTTGTACTTCAATTTTCACCCCCCAAAAATGCAATCTCTTCAGTCTTACAAGCTTCAGTTTTACAAGAACAGTGGACAGACTGAATCTGACAGATGGTAGAATAAACATTCAAAATCATCTAAATAAATTCAGCAGCTAGAAGGACAAACATATAATGTGTCACCCAAACAGCCAACATATAAAATAAGAATCAGGAAATAATATTGGTAAGGATAATTTAAGTCATAAAGTAAATCAACAACATGATTAAGTGGCATAAAAGTTACAAATTTTTGTAATTTATATAGCATCAAAGCAAATACATGCATGAAATCTAATACCAATTTGATTAATCATTTGGCATAAACAACTTGATTGGCATAAACAACTTCTACTGCCAGTGTCCCAATCTATAATGTACTACACTTACAAACTCTGAAAGTAAAATTTTTAATAAGCATGTGGGCTTTGTCCTCTATAAATAAAAAATAAAAAAATGAACAGAAATATCTTCAGGCATTACTCAAAATTCCCTTTCTCGCAAGACTTGCAATAGATCAAGTAGGTCATCAAAATTGTCAGAAAGTTTGTGCTAATGTGCTTATCTGTAAGTATTTGTTTCTCAGTATATTATGTCCCAGGTACTGACAAAAGCATTGTTTATTATGCGTTTCACCTCTTTTTGTTCCAGAAAAGCACCAACAGAGTAGGGAATGCCTATAAACCTTTTGTGATAGGGTTAGCAATAGGGTTAGAAGTAAATATATACACCCCAGAGGAAGGTCATCAGCAAGCAGATGTCTTCCACCTGTAAGGTCTACATCATACTCAAAGAACAGCAAAATTCTAACCTATTGTTTTCCTGGTATATGACATATATGACACCGACTGGATATATAGAGATCATTTATTGGACTTGGGAATATGCAGCACAACACTTGGGTAGGCACCTGTATATTAACCACTAATTAATATAAATACATTTGTCATACTAAACATTCTTATGCTTGATTAGAAAAAATAACAGCAAGTTTTAAAGATATTTTATACTCACTTCATAAATTTGAGATTTACTTGGAGCTTTAATTTCAGGCTCCCTGATGGGTAATACCATTAAGGCATTACCTGCCTTTTGACCTTATCACTGAGCATCTTTTTCTGGAACTTCCAGAAATGTCATAAAATAATGATTACTATGAAGTAGAGTGGAAATGATGATGTTTTGTTTAAATAATTATTTTAAAAGATGTGACAAGGAGTTTTTGTGTATAGAACTCATCAAACTGAACCTAGAATGTTCTGGAAAACTTCCTACTGCTTTTCCTTCAGACCCTGTGGGACTTCTGGGAAGCAGTTTGGCAATAACTACAAGTAAATCCTCCAACATGAGCAGAATACTTTAAACTAATTATAATTCATAGGATTTGCTTCCAGAAACAGCCAAACCAACAGTCTCTAAAATGTCATGGTCCAAAGGGGGATCAGGATGTTCCAGAATTCTGTAAAGAGCTTCATGATCAAATTGGATAGTTTTACATCTCTCAAGATGAAAGCTGTTATTGAACTGATTATGTAGTAAATAAGCATTTGATATGCTTGCTAGAACTCTTAGTACTAGGTTATATACAAGTAATCCTCAACTTACAACCAGTCATTTAACGACTGTTCGAAGTTACAACAGTCTTAAAAAGGGTGCTTTACAATCTCTAAAACACTTTCAGCCTTCATAAAATGTCATGCTTCGACCCACTCCCTAGTTACGTAACTGCATTTCAGGAGCTTGGCAACTGGCTTATATGTATGACCAGTTGCAGCATCCCAGTCATATGACCAATTTATGACCTTTTTTATGGTTTCTGGCTTTTTTTTTGCCAGTTTGCAACAAAAAACTGCCTATTAAGGAGAATGAATTAAGAATGATGACCATGTAGAATGAAATTTCAGTTGTGCTTGTAAATGGAGGATTATCTGTATTTTTTTAGTTAACTGATTTTTCTCAAAGACACTATAAACCCTAGAAAAGCACTCTTAAATGTTTCAGCATATAGAGAAGGAGAAACAATATATCATTTTCATATATTGAGGCCCAAAAATGTTTAGGAACACTAAACTGAAAAAAAAATGTTCTCAATAAAAAGAATATATATTTTAGTGCATGCTGCATAAACAGAGATTTTAACAATGTACAAAAGAAATTTACAAAATGGGCTGAGAAGTTTGTAACTAGTTTACATCGTGAACAAGGAGGAATAAAAAATATTAGAATAAATTGAATAACAGATGCAGAAATATATTGTCATTATCTAATACAGAAGCAAATCCACAGAATATTTCAAGCACCCTGAGGAAAAACAAAATCAGTCTGCTGGGATTTTTCTAAAAAAGAATCCTGAATATTATTTATATAAATTATATGGGCAGGCAGTAGCAGAAATTCTTAACTCCTCTAAACTTCATTTAAGTAATAGTTAAGAAAAAGGCTGGAGGCTAGAAAGAAACAAGAACATCTTTGTAGTAAACTATTCCATTTCTACTGTTTTCCACTAAGGCTGTTCTTATTTTAAACACATTTGTTTCTTCATGAATTGTACACTTTTATTATCTTTCTTCTCTATACTCCTTCATTCATTTGTTCACTGGCATATACCCCACAAAGATATAGAACACATGCATACAGTACAGTGGTGGGCTTAAACATTTTTTACTACTGGTTCTGTGGGCATGGCTTGGTGGACGTGACTTGGTGGGCATGGCAGGGGAAGGATTCTGTAAGATCTCAATTTCCACCCCACTCCAGGAGAAGGATACTGTAAAATCCCCATTCTCTCCCCACGCCACTAACCTGCTTTCCAGTTCTCTTGTGCAGGGCAACAAAAGAATCACCTGGGATGCGGGAGGCAGAGAATAGAAGGGGGGCCGGACCAGTCAGAGGAGGTATTCTGAACTACTTAAAATTTCTGCTACTGGTTCTCCGAACTACTCAAAATTTCTACTACCAACAGGTAGAACCTGCTGAATACCCCCTCTGGTACACGTACATGCATATGTATGTTTCTGTATCTACATCTACAACTATATATGTGTCCACTGCTGTAATGTATTTAATAGGAGTTAAATTAAAAAGCATTATTAGTTTTATTTTATATGGATATATTTCTTATCAATTAACATTGTTGCACCCTTGTAAATTTTAGTGGTGACTGAATCACTTTCATGATGGAAAAACATTCTTTGTCACTTAAATCTGAACAAGAACTTGTCTCTGAAATGAACACAACATTTTTCTTGTAGGTTGAGCAACAGTAAATGTTTTGAGCTGCAAAATGGCACATATCAGCAAGCAATGACAACTTTTAACTATAATTTAAGAATATTTACTGCAGTACTATAGATGAATCTATTTCAACTCAGAAAGCAATACTCCAGCACTCTTGTGGAAGACTGTTTTAAAACCAGAGTCCTGCTTTTCTAGTGCAGTCTAACATTTACAATATAATACAAGAATGTATGAGAAATGATGTAAAAGAAATAAACTATGTTTAGTAGATAAGGATATTAGGTACATTACAATATAGGTGGTTTTGATTACATACATCATATATATTGGACAAGTCTTCTGGGTGAGATGCACTTAATTGTTATATTATTTTATATTTATAATAAATATATAACATAAAAACTCCCTTTTTATGACCCAGTAATCTTTTAATTAAAAATTTGTAGCAACGTGTTTTGTTTTAGCTAAGGCATTGCTACAACATGCTTAGAGAATCTACACAAAAACTCCTAACTCTTTTTCTCAGTCTCTGAGCTTATGCAAGCCATTCTGTTTCAAGGTACCTAGCTGTTTTTTAAAAAATTATTTATTTTATTTATTTATTTTTATCAATTGCTTACAAGATAATAGGTATAAGTAAAAACATAGTTATGAATACATGTATATATATAAGAAAAATAAAAAAAAGAAACAATAGGACAGGGACGGTAGGCATGTTGGTGCGCTTATGCATGCCCCCTACAGACCTCTTAGGAAACGGGTGAGGTCAATAGTAGACAGTCTAAGGTTAAAGTTTTTGGGGGTTGGGGAAGAAACCACAGAGTCAGGTAGAGTATTCCAGACATTGACCACTCTGTTACTGAAGTTGTATTTCCTGCAATCAAGTTTGGTGTGATTAACTTTGAGTTTGTATCTATTGTTTGCTCTTGTGTTGTTATGGTTGAAGCTGAAATATTCATTGACAGGACATTGCAATGTATGATTTTATATACTATACTTAGATCGGACTGAAGGCGGCATAGTTCTAGGTTTTCTAGGTCTAGAATTTCGAGTCTGGTGGCATAAGGTATTCTGCAACAAGTAGAGGAGTGGAGCACTCTTTTTGTGAAATATTTCTGGACTTTCTCAACTGTGTTAATATCAGATACGTAATGTGGGTTCCAGACTGATGAGCTGTATTCGAGTACTGGTCTAGCAAATGTTTTGTATTCTCTAGTTATTAGTGTAATATTACCAGAGAAAAAGCTACATAAGATTAGGTGAACAACTCTTAACACCTTTTTGGTTATGTAGTTACAGTGGGCTCTAGCACTTAGATCATTAGAGATGAGTACTCCAAGATCCTTGACAGAGTTTGGATCATCAACAAGGTCTTGGCTATTCAGCCTGTATTTTATTTTCGATTATTAACTTCAATAGCCAGACATTTTACATGGGACAATTCTTACAATTTCACTCCATGCTCACTTTGGATGTAAGATCATGAATCAAAACAGCCTTGGCTGCATTTTAAGATAGCATTTCTAGAAATTATCTACATTGCTTAGGATTTATCTATTTCTATTCCACTCTAGCAGATACAGCAGCATCCAACCATAATCAGAAATATTGGGTGAAACATCTGATTGCAAAAATACTACTATGGTATAATTACACCCTCAGATATTTTTATACAGTATGCATTATAGTGATGGTGAATAGACAGTTTTTAGAGTTTTTTCTGTTTGTTTGGGGGAATGTTTTGTTTTACAAATGATAGTCCTTTACATAGTATCATATTATTACAACAAGGTATATTCTTTTCCCTTTCTTTTTATATGAAATAGAGAGCAATGATTTTACTTTCTTCATGACACAGAGCTCTCTATAGAGCTACTCGTGGATGTCATGACTACTGTATTTTTCTGATTATAAGATGCTCCAAAGTATAAGACGCACCTAGCTTTTGTGGAGGAAAACAAGAAAATAAATCTGTCTCTGCCTCCCAGCAATTTGCCTCCTTGCAGCAAACAGCAAACAACCTGGTTAGCTTCAGCACAATCTGATTTAGTACAAGCAGCTGATTGTTGGTTGGATCTGCCTCCCGATGACCAGCTGTTTCAGGCTGCAGGGATCGCCATCACCTATTGCCACCTCCACATGCTGCATTTTTGGCCTTTGCAACCCATTTTTGGCCTCTGTGCACCCCATTTTCAGCCCATTCCAGGCAGCGGGGATTGGAACAGGCCAAAAATGGGGTGCGCAGAGACCAAAAGCAGGACGTGCAGAGGCCAAAAATGGGATGCAGTGACTGAAAATGGGGCACACAGAGGTGGCAATAGGCAATAGCGATCCCTGCAGCCTGAAATAGGTGATCATCGGGAGGCAGATCCAACTGACAATCAGCTGCTTGTGCCAATTAGGCTGTGCTAAAGCTGACCAGGCTGTTTGCTGTTTGCTGCAAGGAGGCAAATTGCTGGGAGCCAGAGACCGAAGGGTGGGGGCCAGCAAGTAAGCAGGTTTTTGCAACATTTGCTGCATAAGATGCACAGACATTTCCACCCACTTTTGAGGGGGGTGCATCTTATACACCCAAAATATGGTACTTCTATTAGGCAATGGGTATATTTATTTGTTTTACCATTATTTAACAAACAGAACCCCAAAATGGAATCATATAAGAAAGAGGTCAATATAACTCATGCGTACATATGCCTATGTATCTATATTTGGGCCAATGGACCATCATTTCTTAAAACTCTGACATGCATTCTGTATTTTCCTTTGTATTTCCCAAACCCTAAACTATTTGTTAAGATAATAAATGCTTAAGGACCAGAATCCTTGTGCATTTTCTCATCTTTCCAAACAGATTTTAATGCTCTCCTTGTCTTGTTTTAGTTGAAAGAATGGCTTGGGAAGAAAACAAGCACATAAATAAAAGCTATTCCATTCAATAGCACAGAAAACAGTTCTAAACTTGTTGCTGCTGTCTTATAATGACTTACATCTTACGTGCTAAATATGCAAAGATGGAAATGGAGATGGCTATTCTGACCCAACCGGCTTCCCAGAAAACAAACACAGACAAAGGCAGAAGGCCCCAATTAAACCCCAGAAGGTTTAATTACGAATGCTGTTCCTTTACAGATAAAAGGCTACTTTCCAACAATTATCTCCAACAAGAGAGACCCTTGCCAAGTTGTTTTTTAAGACTGCCAAAAACCCAGAGATAAGAATTAATTTACAAGATTCACGAACTAAGATGTCCACCAGTTGAGTTTAAGAGCTTTTTGCTATCTGCAAAAAACACTTTTCCAAACCAGGCTTTTATGCTCTCGAGGGAGGGGCCATTACCTTTCAGCCTTACTCCCGAGTCACCTGTGCTGCTGTAATTGTTCTTTCCTCCGAGTGATCCTTTGTGCACGTGCACTTGGAACAGGCTCCTCGGGAACCTCCTCGTCACTGCTGCCAGCACTCACAATCTCTGAAGGCAACAGTCCACTCACTGATGGTCCTGGTCCATCATCAGAGTCTCCTCAGCCATCTGCAGCTGCTGCCAGCTAACCACAATAATGGCATACTCAAAATTTTCATTTATTCTTTCTCCAATGCCCATGGTCTTCATGAATTCAGCAGGTCAGTTAAATGAGGCTCTTAATTGGCACATAACATGAAAAAATATGCTTGTCATATTCACCAATTCAATTTTATAAATGAACATTCACTGCAAGCAGGACAAAATACAAGCCATTTTTATGCTGACGGACTGGAAGAAACCCATCTTACAATATGCAGCTTATGTATAGGACTAGATCAAAATACTTCTCTGTGAGTCTTTCTGTAAATAGTAGCCTTTAACAAATAAATATTCTTTGCTCATTCTTATTCTGTTCCATCAATTTACACAGTCACCTTTCTGTACTATGGTTATGCTGAGCTCTATTTAAATCTTGAGAATAGATAATTTGAATGACTAGGAATTGGTAGAGTCATTGGTGCTCCATGATTTTAGCTTGCAGACATTTCACTACTCAACTAGGTAACATTATCAGTGCTGGCCCAGATAATGTTACCTACTTGGATAATTAAACATTTGCATAGCTTAAAGAGAATCCACAATTCAACCTGAGCTACATATAATCTCTTCTGTTGAAACTAGGAAATGAGTGAGATGTTACAATGGCTCATTCAGTCAAACTCTTTTTCTTGAATAAACTACCTGTATTTCTTCCTAAAACAAATACTGTAAATCTCTATTTTTTTTTACATCAGGGTATAAGAAAATGTTCAAGAATTAAAGTTTTTGTTGCCTTTTATTATTTTTACAATTACTACACAGCCCTCATAGATATTAGGGCATTTAAAACTAACATGTTAACTAATGTGTTTATTAGCTATTATTTTGATTAATAAAATATCTATACACAATTTCTTTCAATCCTAACTGCAAAGCCATTAATAATAAAATAGAAAAAGGTCATGTTGAGTCACATGGCATTTATCACTTCTTTCAATAAAGTTTCAGCTAGGATCTATCCTAATATATAGATACTTTATTAAGTGAGAATTTCGTACATATACACAATGGTCAGTATTAAGAGACAATATCTAGTTAATACTGAATACGAAAGACACAATACAAATAGACCTTGACTTATGATAATTGGGACTTGGATTTCCATTGCTAAGTAATGCAGTTGTAAAGCATGCCATCAATTAATGACACCAACCCCTGTGGTCCCATTGTAAACTGAATCCCATGGTCCCATGGAAGATGACCCAACTTCCTGTCAGCTTCCCACAATTGAAGTCTGTGGGAAAGCTATCAGGAAGTTGGAAATTCCAGGCCAACAGGCAGGTAAGTGGGGAGAGAGACAAGGTGAGGAGAAGGCTTGGGAGGATGTTCAGAGGGTTCGTGAGAAGTGAGCAGTTTGGGGAGCGTGCACAGGATGTGGCACAAATCAGGAAGGGTGCATGGGGGTGTAGCACAGGTCAGGAAGAATGCACAGGGATGTGTATAGGTGTGCAAGAAGTGCTGTATGAGTTGGGAAGGTTGTGCTGGGGTCTGATACAGGACAGGAAGGGTGTGTAGGAGTGCACGGATGCACAAAAAGTGCCAAGTCAGGGTAGATGCACAAAGGTGCACATTTGGCCATTAACTTTCTGGAGAAGCTGACAAGGAAGATTCCAAATGACAATCACAAGTTTTCAAGACAAAGCTATATAGTTCAATTACCTAACTATCCTTACAAAATTATTTTGTTAGTTACTGTTCACTAGTGTAATTTAATAATAGTATAAAAATAAACACATGTTCCAAACAACCAAGTGAAGTGCCTCTAGTACTAACTATGCACCCTTGGTGGCAAAAAATAAAAAACAAAAACCCTGATACTGGGAAATTTAAGAAATTAGGAACATAAGCAAAATTGCCTCAGAGCTTTGAGACACCACTGTAGTTATACTTTCCAAACTCAATTATTGTTTGATGAGTACACAGTAATGAATTAGGTACCGTATCTGCTATATCTGTAATATGATCAAGTGTCTCGCTCTAGTGCATAATGTTGCTTTTGTGTAACAAAGGGTGGTTATTTCTAATGCATTTGTTTTTATAATGTCAGCACAAGCCACTGAAAGCTACGCACTTCAAAAAAAGTAGGGTAGCATATTCCATTTTAGATTTATTTTTATTAACCTGGTAAATACACATGCAACTACGCAGCTATGCATTTTTAATGTAGGCTTACAAATAAATATTGTATAGATTTTTGCAATTCTGTAGGTGCACAATGAAAAACAGTTTACATTAACAATGTAGTGCGGGGGAGATTACAGGAATTTCCTTCCTCTTTTCCTCTCTGCCCAAAGTCAAAGAAAATTATGCAGGAAAGTTCCATTAAGAAAAATTCTATATTTCCCAACTATTTCTACCAATAAATGTTATAGGGCTTATGGAACATAGTAAACATGTTGGATGAAGTTAGCCATTCTGATTGATAAACTACAATCCATTTCTTAAATTGCTTATCAGGATGGTTTATCAGGAGGTGCAGATTCAGTTAAAACTTTAGTAGGGCATAGAAACTCAGAACTGTACATAAAATCATAAAATATATTTTGTAAAAATAGAATACTGAGGAGTGGGCCAATCTACATTACAGTAGTCCACGCAGGAGGCAACTAAAATAAGATATCCTGATCCCAGAATGGGCACAATGGCATATAACCTGAGGTTGTGGAAAGGCCTTCACACAATTGCTACTTTGTTTATCTAGTAGGACTTCTGAATCCAGAAGAACTCCCACACTACACACTGGGTCACCTGAGGCAGTTCCATCCCATCAAGAGCTAAATAAAGTAAACCCCAAGATCCAGGTGACCCCAAAACCTAAAGCCACACAGTTTGTCAGAGTTGAGCTGAAGCCCGTTGTTCCTCTTTCAAGCCCCCACAGCCTCCAGACACAAGACATGATGCTTCATCTGAGATTTTCACTTGCTGATTTTGGCACGTGTTCACCTCTAGCCATGTCCGCTATGCAGATGGAACCACTGCTGCTAAAAAACCAAGTGCTGTTGGATAAAGTGTTCCAGTTAACAACAGCTTTGTAGGTCTTTGACCCATCTGAAACAGGGTATTCGTCATACAGCATCCGTGTGACTTCCTTGCTGGCAAAAATCAGCAATACCATTTCCTGAAAAGTGTAGGGGAAAGCCAGCACATTTGCAGAATTTCTGATTCAAGTACCTTATAAATTTAAGCCCAGGTAGAAGATTTTGTGGATGATAGAACCCAGGTGGGATTTATTACCAATCTGATGACAGTGGCAGCTGCTAAATGAGCTATACAGTTCCTGCTATAACAAAGCCCTTACTTAATGATTTTCCAGGATTTATAGCTGGAATTATGTTTAGGGACTATAAAGAGCCATGTCAGCAAAAGTGCTCAATAGTATAATGCACCATAATTTCTGGGTTATCGCACATTTAACCTGAATCATGGTGGCACTGAAGCACCACGAGAGCCTTGGGAAAGAGACTTTGAATGAATTGGCAAAGATGAAGCAATCTACTATACTAAAGTTAATCCAGCTGAATAGATGGCTGGTTTGAATCTACATATACTCAGCATTGCTGGAGTGTATTTTATAGCACAGGCAATAAAGAATATTCAAAACGGATTAAAGTGATAGAGGAACAACTCATGCAATTGAAAGGAACCAGAGCTTGCCTTTCTGAGGGACACCATGTAAAAATAGTGTGATGGCATGGTATTTTACAACAAGGACCCAGAAGAGATGAGGGAAACATACGTCAAGAGGGAAACAAATGCTCTGGAGTTCATTAAGTAATGTTGGTATGAGACAATGGAAATGCTTCTTTGGTTTACATCAGGCTGTCAAACTCCCAACCCATGGGCTGGATGTGTCATGTGCTGGCCATGCCCATACCCAGTTTAGCGAAGGGGAAAAAGTCCCGATACGTCACATTAGGCTGCCATGATGTCGTGAGTTCGACACTCTGGTTTACACTATTTCTTTACACATTGACTGCAAGAATCAAAGCCAAACTATCTTAACTAAGCTGAATCCTGTGCTTTCAGGTAACCTCATGGACTACGATTTTACTTGTTCCTATCATATAGCATCAAAAACATTATTACCATTTAAATAGAAACCACTGATAAATAACCATTATTAAAAGCAACCATTACCCAAAGAACCTCCCTTTTGCCTTTCCAGGTAAAGGATGAAAAGGAAAATGGCAATTTCTACATAGCAAAAGTCATATTTTTCTTAGTAACCTTAGGGATGGAGTTCACTGTGTCCATTATCTTATCATAAATTTGTCTCAAGGAATAAGTACTATTCAAGTGAATGCATGGAGTTCTGCTGCTCTCTAGTGGCAAAGTTTATTTTGACAAGGGAAGGAATTGAGCATAAAAGAAAATAAGCATTGCTACTTTCTAGTGTCAAGATTTGCTGTTAAACTGTAGTGGAATGTGGGAGAGAAAGAACTATTTATTTAAACACCGTTGCACTTATCTCTGTATTGAGATCTGGGCAGGGTGTAATTTGAGGGAAGGATGCTATGAAGTGTTTTTCCTCAAGCAGGAATAAACACCTTAAAACATCAGCCATATAACTCTGCCATTGATCAGATCCCAGGGCTGCAATTACCACAGGGCACCTGTATCAGCGTCCGAATTGGAAAGAGATTTACAGCAGGGAGTCATTTGATGCTTAATCTTTCTGACAGCATCTCCTATTACATTTGTCAATAAAGTTTTGGAGAACTAAGATTTTATTTCTTTATTACTACAACTTCAGTAGAATTACAATTGCTTGTTTTGAAGCAAATATTTATTGGGATGGCCAATAATGCCATAAAACTACACTGCTCAAAAAAATAAAGGGAACACAAAAATAAGACATCCTAGACCTGAACGAATGAAATATTCTTATTAAATACTTAGTTCATTACATAGTTGAATGTGCTGACAACAAAATCACACAAAAATTATCAATGGAAATCAAATTTAGCAACCCATGGAGGTCTGGATTTGGAGTTACACTCAAAATTAAAGTAGAAAAAAACACTACAGGCTGATCCAACTTTGATGTAATGTCCTTAAAACAAGTCAAAATGAGGCTCAGTAGTGTGTGTGGCCTCCATGTGCCTGTATGACCTCCCTACAACGCCTGGGCATGCTCCTGATGAGGTGGCGGATGGTCTCCTGAGGGATCTCCTCCCACACCTGGACTAAAGCATCCCCCAACTCCTGGACATTCGGTGGTGCAACGTGGTATTGGTGGATGGAGCGAGACATGATGTCCCAGATGTACTCAATTGGATTCAGGTTTGGGGAACGGGTGGGCCAGTCATAGCATCGTCTTGCAGGAACTGCTGACACGCTCCAGCCACATGAGGTCTAGCATTGTCTTGCGTTAGGAGGAACCCAGGGCCAATAGCATGAGTATATGGTCTCATAAAGAATCTGAGGATCTCATCTCGGTACCTAATAGTCAGGCTACCTCTGGCGAGCACATGGAGGGTTGTGTGGCCCCCTAAAGAAATGCCACACCATACCATTACTGACCCACTGCCAAACCGGTCATGCTGGAGGATGTTGCAGGCAGCAGAACGTTCTCCATGGCATCTCCAGACCCTGTCACGTCTGTCACATGTGCTCAGTGTGAACCTGCTTTCATCTGTGAAGAGCACAGGGTGCCAGTGGCGAATTTGCCAATCTTGGTGTTCTCTGGCAAATACCAAATGTCCTGCACGGTGTTGGGCTGAAAGCACAACCTCCACCTGTGGAAGTCGGGCCCTCATACCACCCTCATGGAGTCTGTTTCTGACCGTTTGAGCAGCCACATACACATTTGTGGCCCGCTGGAGGTCATTTTGCAGGGGTCTGGCAGTGCTCCTCCTGTCCCTCCTTGCACAAGGCGGAGGTAGCACTCCTGATGCTGGGTTGTTGCCCTCCTACGGCCTCCTCCACGTCTCCTGATGTACTGGCCTGTCTCCTGGTAGCGCCTCCATGCCCTGGACACTACGCTGATAGACACAGCAAACCTTCTTGCCATCCTGGATGAGCTGCACTACCTGAGCCACTTGTGTGGGTTGTAGACTCTGTCTCATACTACCACTAGAGTGAAAGCACCACCAGCATTCAAAAGTGATAAATCATCAGCCAGAAAGCATAGGAACTGAGAAGTGGTCTGTGGTCACCACCTGCAGAACCACTCCTTTATTGGGGATGTCTTGCTACCTGCCTATGCTTTCCACATGTTGTCTATTCCATTTGTACAACAGAATGTGAAATTGATTGTCAATCAATGTTGTTACCTAAATGGACAGTTTGATTTCACAGAAGTGTGATTGACTTGGAGTTACATTGTGTTGTTTAAGTGTTCTCTTTATTTTTTTGAGCAGTGTACAATGTCATAGTATGCGGCAAGTTGGGATCTGTATTGATATAAAGATTAGAGATACCCACCCTATCCAAGTATTTTGAATGTAATGTGATGCCATTCGGTAACTGAAATAGAATGGAAAAGAGAATCAAAGGAAGCTTACTCATCCTGAACTCAAACTTGCTGAAGGCTTGATAGAAGGCCCAGGTTTTCAAGCTCCTACAAGTTAGCAGTGGATGCCATCCAGATCTCAGGGAGTACCTCATTCCAGAGTGCAGGATCTGTTACAGAGAAGATGCACTTCCAGGGTATTGGCTTAATATATGTTTAATTGTGCCAACTATGCCATTTCAAATCATCTGGAAAGGTAAGTGATCCCTCAACTAACAGGCTCTATGTTATGTATAGGTAATAATCAGCATCTTGAATCACATCTGGAAGCCAACTGGTAACCAGGTATCAGTCCTCCCAGACAAACCAGATAGAAAAAATGGCCAGATGAACTCATCTTACATTAATATAAGGCTACATTAATGGAATTTTGCAGGTTTGAAGGTACAAATCTCTTGCCATCACTTTTAACACCCTGATAAATTAAGACAGGCTGGCTATTCAGTAACCTTTCTTGTCTGATTGTTCCCTAGGCAACATCTCTTCTCCTCACCCAAGGTCAATCGCACATACCAGTACAGCTCATGAAACAGAGGTATTACATAAGCATACCAAGTATGGACTAGCTGGTGGTCTTCAAAGGCAAGCTCACGTAGACTGCACTGCAGTAGTCAAGCTGTGAGACTATCATGACATGAGTGACTTCCTGAAGGTCCCCTAATCTAGGAAAGGCATAACTGATACAACTGTGCAAAGGCATCCCTGGCCACAGCTGCCCTTGCTCGTTGAGCAGGAACTATGCATTCAAAGAGACCCCAAATTGAAAGAGGAATTGCAATTCCATCCAAGGTCAGATATGGAATACCCCAGACCTGTAGAAGACAAAGAAGATCTCAGTGGCCCAAACACCCACGCCTACTTGGTCTTGGTAAGATTGAGTCTGAGACAATTCTTCCTGATCTAAACTTATACTATCTCCTGGCACGGGGGCGGAAACTTGACAGCCTCAATTGGCTGGCCTGGATTCAAAAGATAAATGGGTATGAACAGCATGCTTATAGTATTGAACTACAAACTGGCAGATGACCTCACCCAATAGTTTCATGTAAATGTTAAATACAAGGGGAGAATGAATAGAACACTGGGGCACTGCCCAAAGAAGAGGTCATGAGAATGATCTCTCCTTCCCAATTAGCATTGACTGGAACTAACTACAGAAAAAGTGTCCCCAGTCCCTAGCTAAGGAATCAGTTCAGAAAAATACTGTGGTTGATAGCATCAAAAGTGGCTGTGAGATCAAGAAGCACAAGGATGGATGCACACCTCCATCCTGGCTCTACTACAGATCAATTGCAAGCATGACCAAAACTCTCTCAAAATGTAACTTGTAACTGCCTTTATATGTTTATATGTATTATAATAGGACAATATGTGTTATAATAGGACAATAGATTTCCTATGTTTAGTTCTCATATAGTAATATTTTACATTCCACCATTCATCAGCCACTATTTTTTGCAAATTAAGTATACCCTTTACATGTTTTTCCTGCTATAATGCTACCCCCTTTTATATCAACAGTTGACAAGTTGACAAAAAGAGCTGCCCGTAGCCTATAAAATACTAATCAAACAAGTATCATAAGGACAACAAAATGTAGACAGAAGATAGCAGAAAAATCCTGCACTGGCAGTCAGAACTAAGGTTTGGCTGCCTATAAAGAACCCTCAATACGAGACCTGAAAATAGACCTCATGTTAGTGCCCTATTCCCTACAGAGATTCAAATCATCTTTATCCTCTATAGTTATCAACATGTCTTCACATATATGCTTGTTTTCATCCAACCTCATTGATCAAACCAGATTCTTCATTATAAATCAGCCAGACTAAATAAAATTTACTAAAAGAATTTGAAAAACAGAGCTTCAAGATAGAGCATCAAAAAGAAAGGGTACAAGATAAAAAATATACAATCATGTTCACATTATTTTGCTGTTTAACCCTATGTGAGTTTTACAAGCTGCAAAAGCAAACTTTGCAATGCCAGGAGTCCTTATCTGCTAGTAAAAATTTCATATAAAATTCTTCAATCTATCTCAGAAATGGAATTGAAAAAGGTGTTAGGAGGTAACTTTGTATATATCTGATCAGAAATTACAGTATCATAGAATATGAATTTGTGTTTCAATATTACCATCCTTTACAAGGGCAAAGCCATTTTTATATGAGATTCTAAGAAATTTTGCCTCCAGCTGTGCTGGTGGAATAATATTGAACTGTATTAATGTATATAAACTTGTCAAAATTAATTGTTGTGAGTTGGTATTTTACCCTAGCCAAGAGTCTACTATACTTTGACCCTAATGCTATATATTGGTTGATGTTTTATTTTTCTTTGCATCCAGCCTACATGGAACATTCACCTCCCCATGAGCAACACCTCTTTAATAGATTTAGCAGTTATGGGATGGCAAATGTGAAAAAAAGTAAAGTCATTGGAATAAATGGCCAGTTTTCTCAAGGAAGGGACCTTAGATCCTTGAGAATCAATTTTTTAAAAGGACAAAATAATTATAAATTAATCACAAAATGCCAATCCAACAATAAAACAAAAAGAATATCAATAATAGGGGAGTTTCATCCATCTTACCAGATAAATTGCTAGGTCTTTCCAGGACATCATCAGGGATATTTTACTAGGTAAAAGGTAACTTAGACCAACACAATAAACTTAGTGAAAAGTCTAGATCAAACATACATATTACAGGAAGTAGAAGAAAACTGCTCCTATCCTCCCTGTGCCGGTATGTATATTTTAGCATACCATTGCTTCCTTAGGACCTTACAGACTATTTTATCGTAACAGTTGCATTTCCCATCAATATTTATAACTTCCAAAATTAAAAGTGTTCAGAATAAATGCTTTTTACCCACACAAAAGAGACAGTGTAGTTTACTAATAAAAGTGTTAGATTACCATTAGGGAAACTCAACTACAGTCTGTTTTCAACCATGGAAGCTTACCGGTTGACTGAGAATGATACTCATTCATTCTCAGCCCAATCTATCCAACTTTCTTGTTGTGGGGAAAAATCAGAGGAGTTAGCGGTATGAATGGTATTTTGAGCCCCTAGAGATAGGTGGCATATAAACCAAACTAAATAAATTAAAACTAAGTAATCCTTATTATGCACCGTAGCACTCTAATGCACTGCAGTCAATTAAATAAAAAGTATAAAAGAGTTACTTTTTTTAGGCGCTTTTGTGTGTAAGCTTTATAAATGTACATATGTTTGCTATTAAGGAAGATGAATGACTTATCACAGGATTATGCAGAAGGAAACAGGCAGGTTCTAATTTATTTTTCAACTCTCCCTGAACCTATTAAATTAAACTATATTAATTGCTTAGTTGCTAAAAATGCAAAATAAGGTAGCTCTTCTGTTCTTCATAGTAATTACTAAAGAAACAAGCTGCTAATTCCTTCCTCAACCTTTTGTCCTGTGTTAAAAGCTTTTTCCTGAGGGACAAACAGTTCTTCCAGGTGATCCATGCTGGTAGCAATTACTCAAAGTAAACAGAGCTACAGCACGTAGGTATGAAATATGCTAAACAGAAATTCAGAGATGACTGGAATGAATAAATATTAAGGCTATGTTTTATTATTTTAATTTAATTTAATTTTAATTTAATTTAAATATCCTTTCAATATCTTATTGTGTGAATGCAGCACAAATAAACTGATAATTAACTATTATTGTAATTTTTCTTATGAATATCAAATCTACTTAGCATTATATCTAAACGTATACTCCAAATGCTAAAGTGTACTGGATGAGATCTATATTTATTCTTTATTCACTGAATTTCCCAGTGCTCAGAAAGCTACCACAGATATTTGAACAAACTGTAATGAAGTTATAGCAGTGACGGAATATCATAAGGTGGTGAATTCCCAGGAGTGAGGGGTACATTCCAAAGGAGTAAGAAGCAACTCAGTCCAGATGTTAGGTGTCAGAGAAGGGGGGAAATAGCCCCTCCCTAATAGTTGACAGAATATGGTGTAGATGAGGTAGTAAAGTACTCAATCGAGCAAGATTTTGTCTATAGGTGTGGAAGTCAGCTCAGAAGAATCACCATGTGTTATTCTTGGTTTGGGGCATGGCAATCTATTTTAAAGTATTCTAAAATAATAAAGGTGACATGCTGGTAAAATAATTTCATTTTTATCCAAGTACCCTAGGTTTTGTAAGTTTAACTGACCCAGCCACAATGAAAGAGGTATTAAAATGCATATATTGAGGGAATGTCAGATTTACCTATAGCAAATCAATAGCATTTACAAAAGTATATAGGAAAGCATTTATTTTCATATATCACCTTTACCCATAGCAGAAAATCTTAGGGAATAATAGAAATTATCAAAAAGGGATATTCGTAGATAATGTACTCTCAAATTGCAAATGGGGATGTGGGTACTCTATTTTTCTTATCTTCATTTTTAAGTGCTTTGATTTTATTGTATTGCAAACAGTTGCTGGGGTGCATCCACTGTTTCGTTTACAATGACAATAAAGTTCTTCTAATTCTAATTCTAATTTTCCCTATAATCACAGTACAATTCCTGAGAGAGAAAGTCAAGTTGGAATCATAGCTAAAGGTAGTAATATGTTATCTATCTATAGGCACAAGGGCTTTAATCAAATTATTCATAAAATATGGCAGAAATGTTGTTGGTTTGAGCTCCCAGCTTGGAGATTTGGTTGCAAACGTTTCATTCCCATTCAAGGAGACATCTTCATTGCACTTTGCATTGTGCTTGTCTGGGGGAGCACTAGCCTTTAAATATATTTCTGAATCCTGATCTGATTTTGGGTTGTGTGATTGGCTGGCTGTAGATGCTGAGTCATAGTCCTTGGAGTTAAGTGCCTTCTGTGTGATGTAAATTAGTGCTGGTGTTGCTGTTGCCAAGGTCAGAGCTCAAACCAACAACGTAACTACCAACCCAAGCTACTAATATTGAAAGACATTTCAATATGGCAGAAATGTCTAGGGTACAATAAGTTCCTATGTACTATTTTAACAGCAACTACTGTCATAAGAATATTTTATTTATTATTTATGGGATAAAATCCTAATGGATTCAACAATATCATCTACAATAGTCAGTAATCAGATTTCCAAGTATTTAACATCAGTGTAAGCAACAGTAGCCTTTATTTCAATTTGATGTTTGAGGAGATTGTCATTCATGAAAAACGCATAAGCAGTGTAATGGCATCATGAGTCTCCTGACTGTAAGATTTTTGTTACATTTTTAGTTTTATAACTGTAGAAAAAAATGACTATATTTCAGAACCTGCAAATCACAAATCCCAGTTTGAATGTTAAGAATTACCAGAATCGGGATGCTTTAATTACTCTGTTGGGTGTTTTATTATTCTGTTGTTTTACTGTAATTACTCTGCAGATCAGAAAGAGTTAGTTTATTTTTAATTATATCAAAAACTCCTTCCAAATATCAGGAACATTTTGGGAAATTGCCTGTCCCACAACAGAAAAGAAGCAGATGTTGGTTTTGAAAAGCAAATATAGACATTATTCTGTTAACAAACTTTCAAATTGCAAACTTTTGCCAATATGAACAAACCTATCCACACCCAAAAGTTGGAAGAAGACAGGAAAGGGCCAGCCTCCCTTGCACCTCACGTGCCACAAAAGAAAACCCCCCTGTCCCCTCCTGACCCTGGAACCCTTTAGGCTGGAGTTACAAACAGGCATAGCACACTGACAGCCTCACAGCAAAATCTTGCTTGTTTGTTGAACTTGCAAACAAAATAGACTTACAAACACCATCTCATTATGTAACCATTATGTATTCAGCAGGTTCTGATCAGTTCTGGAGAACCGGTAGCGGAAATTTTGAGTAGTTTGGAGAACCAGCAAATACCATCTCTGACTGGAGATTTTACAGTATCTTTTCCCTGCCACTCCCACCGAGCCACGCCCACAGAACCGGTAGTAAAAAAAATTGGAATCCTACCACTGATTTAATGAATAACATTTATGGATGCATTAATAATATCCTTTTTGTTTTCTACAATGCATTATTATGAATTCTCAGAATTAAATCTCAGTGAGTTCAGTGGGGCTTTCTAGTAAAATATATATATATATATATATATATGTTTTCTGAGGTTCTATTTGTATGTGGATCTTTGGTTGTTGGTCGGTATTCATGTCTATTTATGAAGTCTCATTCATCATCATCAAAGACAGAGGCCTGATGATGATGAATGAGACTTCTATATACAGAAACCCGAACAACAAGATCATATATATATATATATATATATATATATATATATATATATATATATATATATATATATATATATATATATATATATATATATATTTAATGGCACCCCACTCATTCATTGGGGTGCCATTAAACTCAATGGGTGTCAGGTTTCCAAGTAATGAATTCCATGTTAAAAGAAAAATAACTAATAAATAATCTTCAAAAAGATTTCTTTTATTTAGGAAAGCATCAAATTGGCAAAGTCCATAGTAATTCCAGATCTGAACCAACCTGGAATTACCCTACAATGTTAGTTGGCTACACTTATGTCAATTTCGGGCTTGACAATGGGCTTGTTAGGATATATGTATAAGACAGCCCTATTAAAGTCCAAAACCTGAAAAATTCACTAAGTATAAAGAAAAGACAAATGGAAAATTAGAACTGGAATGACAATTTCTCAGCATTCTATATGTACTCAGATTTGAAATCCTGAGAGAAAGCTTAATTATTTTTCTGAACTAGTTTTATAGTTCTCCTATATGCCTTAAAATGTTACACTCTGTTCTGTTTTGCACGGCATATCTGCATTTGCTATTCTGTTACACATTTCTGAAAATCAGAATGTGATTTTTAAAATGCCTGTATAGGGCAGAGACCTCCGGTTTTCTTATTCCTAAAATCAAACCTCTTTTTAATCATTGGAAGTGATCCGTGGTTTTAATGGTTTTGCACTATTTAACATGTTGCAACTGCCTCTCTGATCATTTATAGTACTATAATGCATTTAAATGCATTCAGGTTCATTTACTGATTGTAATTACAGAAAAAAAACATTTTGGATTACTCTCCTTTAACATCCTAAGTCTTTGTCTAATGAAATAAACAAAAAAAATCTAGTTAGGCAATCACTGAAATGTTTCACCAACAATATAATCTGTTAACACAAATATTCAGGTAGTTTTTTAATTTGAGAATATATATATGAGACAAAACTATATTCCATCACTGGCTTCCTGATAAAAGAAACAAATTTCATGTTATTGATTAAAGTAAAAAGATGCACTGAAGAACAGTAATAATGAGTCATCATAGAGATATAGCAAGAAATATAATGTTCAGTTTTCATCTCTTACTCAGAGCCTGAATAAACAAGCAATAGAACTATTCAAAACACCAAAGTAAATTCCCCAAATGATCTACAAGATGGTGATGATAAAAGTAAGAAACAGGTCATACCAAGATAAAATCAACAATGCACTTTTCTTTGTTTGAGAACAGCACTTACCAATAGCACTTAGACTTATATACCACTACTTTACAGCACTCTCTAAGTGATATACAGAGGCATGAACTTTTACTATTTGAAAAAGGAATTTGGGGAAATTTTGTAAATGAAAATGGAGATATAATATTAAGTGGTTATTTTTATAATCCTTGCTGGACTTTTGGTGATTATTAAGATACGCTGAAGATTTAGAGATGGACTTATAGAAAATTGAGGTTTGAAATGAAGAAATATTTGGTTGATTTTTAAGAGATGGTGATAAGTTATTGGTGTTGACTACACTTGCTGGAGATGAACACATTATTATATTAGTTTTACTTGTTTAATATAATCCTCAATAAAATTACTGAAAAAAGGCTATTAGTTATAGTATGTTGATACAGTTAATAAATAATACAAATATATACAAACCATTAGTTCATTTACGGGGAAAAAAATGCCTTCTATAATCTGGAATAGAATCACAAGCAATACCAAAGGGCATATTGGATGCATTCAATGTCAAATGTACCTGGAGAAGTAATTCTTTTTCAACAACTTCTTCGGTCTTATTGATAAGTCGTTTCTGAAGTGCATGTATCTTCTGTATTAACTCATAAGTACTTGGATCACTGGCCTATACAAAAGGAATATTTTCCCTGGTTAGTTACAACTTCTACAACTTCCTGTATAATAATAGTGTAGGTATTTTCCACACCAATATAATAAAACTTGTTAAAGAATAAATAATGAAACTTTATTGTGTTATTTATGACTTGCCATAAGAAAGACTGGGCAGAAAAGACAAGTTTGTATAGATAGTTGATGACAGCTCACATGAAATTTTTACTTCTTCAGTTACTAACTTGACCTATCAGGTCTAAATTGCTTCCACAAAAAGCGATTATGAAGTCTTCATATGGAATATATTTAGAGCTTGAACAGAAAAATACCCAGGCTCAGAACAGACTATTGGAAGATCCATTTTTAAAATATCTTATATTCTTCTTTTCTATTCTTTAACCAGTTATCAATTCAAGGAAATTTTGGATTTAATTATACCTCTAATTTTCTCCATCTGTGAACATTCATTGGATTTTCCAGCTCTTCTTCCAAGGCTCTACAGCGTGTCCGTTCCTTCAATAACTCCTTCTGCATATGATAAACTTCCTGCCTTCAGAACAGATTCAATGTACGTATCATGAACTCAGCTAATGAGCTCATATTTATAAAATTGTTTAGCTCCCCACTTTGCTAAAAGATATTTGTACAACCATCATTAACACTCATGCTTTCTGACATATTTTTACTGATCCTGATATGTTGGGTCTGATATATTTTGTAGAAATTTCAATTATTGAAATAAAATAATTTTACCAATTATTATAAATGAATTTTATTAGTGTATTTTCAGATCCCCTATTTGTTTCTTGTCATTATATAAAGAGAAAAGTAGAGAATCTGAATATAGGGTATAGTAGTAATAAAACTCCTCCAAGGTTCTTTCCAAATCTGCAATTCTGTTATTTTGTTATATATACATAGATTTTCTAAATTAAGCAGTGGGATATTGTCACTCTGATTTCAAAAACAAGTGAAATACAAAACAGTAAAACAAAACATGTCAAAATCTGCAGATATTACTGAGGATCTTGTAGTAAAATAGCTATGCTTATAGGGTAGACCTCAAACTTTCTTTCTTGATCTTCCTTAATCGCATTTTCTACTTTGCATGGTGGCTTGGTAGTTTTTGTTGCTACCAATTATCTTCTAGGGGGTGCTTTACTTGCTATTCTCCCCTAACCCTGGCTTTTGTGAGTGCAAGTGGACATGTGTACGCAACTGGCCCGCCACTTCCACAACCCAGTTCTGAATGCCTAAGGTCCAGAAATGGGCCGCAGCCTGGGGGTTAAGGACCCTGTTCTCAATAATTCACCGAATTATAATACCTTCCTGTTTCTGTTTATCAAGTTTATTTTCCAGATATATAAACAAAAGGTAATATTTGAAATTAGTGTAGTTTGCTATCAAAAATTTTCTCTTAAATCATTATTGCTTTTTCATGACTAGTTATCAAGCCTGCTAAGTAGACCAGACCATAAAAATAACTCTAGTGGAAGATTAAACTACTTTTATTGTATCAGCTATAACAATAGAATCTTGCAACTCTGATTTACTGAACCTCCTCATATTTCTTATACTTCAATGAATTAGACAGCAGAGATGGTATTCAGCAGGTTCTGACCAGTTTTGGAGAACCGGTAGCGGAAATTTTGAGTAGTTCAGAGAACCAGTAAATACCATCTCTGACTGGAGATTTTACAGTATCCTTCCCCCGCCATGCCCACCAAGCCATGCCCACAGAACCAGTAGTAAAAAAATTGAATCCCACCACTGTCAGAGAGGTGCCTATCTGAGCTGCTTCCAAAGGTTATCTGGATGATCTGGCCTTAAAAAATAATTAAGCCCTTTTGCCTAAATAACAGATTCTTTATATCTCCACCAAGGTCATCTTCCATATTCTGTACATTACTGACTGATTTGTTTTAATTTAAACTTATATTATATGAAGTCACCCAAAACAAATTCTTTTCTAACATACTGAAAAGAAACAATCCCACACATTATGCCAGGTAAGTACACACACTGTTTCTACCTTAATTCTTCCACATTAGCCACACTCTTGCCAAGTATCGCCTTTTCCCGTCGAAGTTTTTTTATCTCCAACTTAAGTAATCGGATGTCTTCTATTCTTTGTCGATACTGCATTTCTCCCTTGTTGAGAATTGATTGCTGAATTTTTATCTTCTCATACAGAAGAGCCAATTCATCATTACGACGAACTAATTGGCTCCCCAGAATGTCCCTTTCACTAATAACCTGCAAATAATAGCAGCCAATACATAATTTTACTATTCATAATAAAACAACTTCACTGGCAAAAAACATACAGCTTCAAAATATTACGTATTATCAATACACTATTGGGAATGCATTGCCAACTGTTGTTTGAGAGTTTCAATTAGTATGTTATTTCTACTTCCCAAAGATTTAATTCAATGGGTTAATGCAATACTCCCCATCTAAGTTACATTGGACATTGGTCAGTTTTTTGTTGTTGTTGTAACCTACTTGATCTAATTCTTTCTTTTGTCTTAATCTTTCTGCATCAGCTTCAGAAATAATTTTCAACAGCTTTCTTTCTTCTTCCTCTTGTTTTTCAATAAAATGCTTTGTCTCTATAGCCTGTTGTCTCATCTTAAGCAGTTCACCCTGACAGAAACAAAAGAAAGAAGAAAATAAATTGTGTTTATAACATCTTTCCACTTCATAAATCTGGAAATCTAAGACACAATCTCATATGCTTATTTGACTTCTCCTGCTTTATTTGATTCAATTATCTGATTCTCAAGAACAAATAAGATTTATTACACAAATGTAGAACAAATGTTGCACTGCATGTTATACTGAAAAAAATATGTGATTTAAGGTCAATATATGTAATAAATACAAAGAAAAAGTTAATCGTAAGAGACTCAATGATTCATCATATGTAGAAATAACCCACCAATACCTTTACAATTCAAACCTATCCAGAATTGTTGCCAATGAAAATAAAATAAAATAAATAGTAACTGGTGCTGTTTGTAAAATTATAATCATTTAACATATATTTTAAATTCATAATAAATCATACAGAAAACTAATTATGATAATAAAACATTATTTGATCTCTAAATCATATATTCAGAAGGATGTCAGTACTTTTAGAAAAAGCTCACAATTATGGAAGCAGTCAGGGTCATTTTTCAAGTTCATACACTTTGTTGAATAAAAAGCATCAGAGAATATAAAATATTACAACATACTTGAGCTATAATTTAACTATATCTGCTTCAATGAGTTTTTATGTAGAGCTCCCATTATGAACAGTTTGTTGTTATATTGTTGGACTATAGCAACTAAATGTATGCAGTGTACAGATGAAGGAAAAGATGAGGTCTTACTACTGTTACTAGACAAGGAGAAGGAGGCATAGATTACCTCCCTTAACCAGGGGGTTAGTCTCATTTTTAAATATTTAAAAATGTAGAGAGGACAAATGCGATATTAAACATAGCCCTTATTTGTCCAGTCATTCTGCCACATCTATATGATAATTATGTGAAGATTGATTCAATTTATATCCTATCTTAGACCAGACTCCAATTTACAATTTGAAATCTACAAGGAAAGAAGATAATCCAAAATATAATCAGCTTCTGAGATTACATCTCTGTTGCCTGCCCCAGCTCTTGAGTCTCTGTCAAAGTATATTTCACTGAGTTTATTCTCAAAGGATGATGCAAATTGTGTACAGCAACCCACCAACTATTTTAGCTTTCCTCGAAAACATTTTGTTGAAAGAAATACCACACAGCATAAAAAAGCAACACCATTTTGTTATGTGTAGATGAAGTTACAGCAATATTTTTGTCTTCAGGGTTGTAGAGCCTGTGTTTAAGTAAACTTCAATTTGTGCTCAATCTAATATGTCCAGAGAGGTCCTGCACTTGCATGCCAGTGTTGTCCTATCCCCTTCATTGCTCTCAGATCCCTAGGCAAATCAAAAGGCTCTGTACTCTGACAACTTCTAAAACTGTCACATTTAATCTAAAAAGGGAGACAAATAATAAAAGTAAATGGAAAGCAATTATTTTAATGGTGGTTTCATAATTCCCCAGTTAGCAGCCAATTTTAAACAATAAATAAGAGCAAGAATATTTTATTTAGAAAGCAGAGGTTATGTTTTTTATTTTCTTTATGAAGCCAAAAATGGAAATTCTTATTGAATTGGTACTCCACGACTTATAACCATTTGTTTAGAGACTGTTCAAAGTTACAATGGCACTTACAGTCAGTTCCACTACATATAACAGAAATTTGTATTTTAACTTTTTGAACAAAAAATAATAATTAAAAGACAATCGCTATAGCATCCCCCTGTCATGTGATCAAAATTCAGGTTTGACAATAGGCATGCATTTAGGACAGTTGCTGTGTCTGTCACAAGTTCATGTGACCTCCTTTTGCTTTCCAACAAGCAAAGTCAATGGGAGAAGATGGATTCACTTAACAACCACAGTGATTCATTAAAACAGTGACAAAAAAAATCATAAAATTGGATGATTCACTTAACTACCACCTTGCTTAGTAATACAAATTTTGGTTCCAAATAAGGGGAAAAGGTGAAAAATTTGTATAATAGAGAGTGCCACCTTTTACAAAAATTTGAGCTCAAACAAAAGGGAAAGCATCCTGTTTCTGAATGAACTTGTGTGGATATAACATTAAAGAAATATTAAAACAAAGTAAGAATCTTAGAAAGTTAAAGTAGAACCAGAATAAAGAAAAAAGCAAGGAAAGACTGACTGTGGGATTGATTGATGTTTTTGGTATAGACCCTGGGCTGGAATAACTGAGAACTTTAGAAAATTGAAAGAAGAAAGAAGAAAAGTGAAAGTGGTTGGTTTTTTTTGTGGACTTTAACGATCATAAAATATAAGAGTGTGTAATGATGATATCTCTTCGGGAATTAAAAATGGAATTTAAAAATATGAGAGAATTACTACAGGAAAGAGGCTAATCACTTTGCTCTGTGTTAGAAAAAATGGAAATGGCAATTGAAGAACAAGAAGAAAGAACTTCAGAGGAGGAGGAGTTGACTCAAGGAGAAGATATTTTAAATAGACAATTGACACAAAGAACACTACAAAGAAGTGGAGAAAGAAGGAAGGTTAAAAAGTTGAGATTTAAGAAGGCAATCAAAAGGGGGAATACCTGTGAAGTCGGGAAAGGCAGAAAGACCCAGCAGAAAAGGGGAAAGGAAGATATTACGAAAGAGCGGGATATAAACTGGAATGAGAAAAGATATGGGGAAAAGAGGGGGAGGAGAAGCAGTAAGAAACAGGTGCATGAAATAAAGAAATACGGAAATAGTGAAATGTTGAAAAGAAATTGTTTTTTCAGAGATAATGGTTGATGAATTAAAAAGGGGATTCTGTAGGGTGACAAGGGGTAATAAGAATATTTCTGCAATTAAAAATATTTAGACAATAGGGTAATATAGATACTAATAACTCTTATTAAAAATCAAGGGAGGAAAATATGCTGCGGAATCCAAATGAAAAGATGTAATGATTATTATTGTAACTTCTTAAAAATAATGGTTTATTGGGAATCAAGATGAGGGAATAAAGGTATATTTTAATCATTGAGGTGTCACACTCAAAGCAGTAAAAGGGGGAAAACCTATACTTGTTTGTGTGTGTGTGTGTGTGTGTGTGTGTGTGTGTGTGTGTGTGTTAGAATTTGTATTAATCTAGAATTTATAAAAAGAATGTGTAATGTAAAGGGAATATGACAGACTAAAAAACCAACTAAATTAAAGCTTCCAAATACATAACATGCAAAGGTTAGGATAAAAAAATATCCTGATGTCTTTCAAGAATTTTAAGCCCTTATCAATAAAATTTTGCCACACTAAACAACTATTCTTAAACTTCCAAGAATCCTGCAATCAATGCAGACCTAAACATACTAATTTGACAATGCAATGCTTTAGGTATTCAGCAGACATTCCATTCATATACCTTCAAGCCAGTCACTAAATGACAGCAGATCACAGAACTTTTTATTACTGATAAAACAATAAAAGAAAAGAGCAATCAAGCTGCTGTCAACTTGCTGGCAGATGAGTCCATAATGATATTGCAGCCTTACAGTCTAGTTAAAACAGATTTAGTGCAGTTTGAAGCTCTGAATGCCTTCTCCATCACTGATAGAACAACTCTCAGAAAGAGAATCCATGTTCTTTACCTTTTTACAAAGTTCTGTAGATACCCTATTATAGCAGTAAAGGTGTTGATATGACAGAAAACCCCCATAATAGTAAATGAATAAAAAGAAACCCAAAATGTGGCAAAAAAGATATTTTTCCCTTTTTATTGTAAATAAAAGTCATATACTCAAAATTATTTCTCTTAATCTTTAAAGGAGAAAATTGGACTGAATTCATGGGTTACAATCATGCAGTCACACTATGACAAATTCTGCATCAAAAGAAATCATTTTATACTTTTCTTTTTCTTTTGTAATTTATTTTTATAAATAACTCAAGGTAGTAAACATATCCTACACACCTTGTTCCTCCTCATTTCCCCACAACAACCCTGTGAGGTGGGTTAATCTGAGAGAGTGACTGGCCTAAAATCACCCAGCTGGTTTCATGGCTAAGATGAGATTGAATTTACAGTCTCCAACTTTCTAATTCAAACATGTAGTTTTGCACTGATTTTCAATTGCAAATTTCTCCCTGAGCAACAGAAATACTTTCACAAAGATTCATATGGAATTAGTAATTAAAATATATTTTATTTCTAATATATTAATTGTGTTAATATGATATACCTAGTAGTGCCATATAGCTTTTCAAAGGACAAATATCAATAGTTATCAACATTAAATATAAATCACCTTAAAGTCAAGTGAATCTACATAATCAATTTTCCCAAATCCACAATTTCAATATTTTTTATTTCCTGGTTTTGCCTTGTCTTCTATCAGCATTCTTATTTCCTTGATCTTCTTTTCCGCTAAATATGCTGCAAGATTAGCCTATCATTATTCAAACTATTTTATTCTCAGATTCATCTCATTGGGTAACAATTAAATTATTTCCACAAGCTATCTTGAAAACATTAGATACAAAAATTTATATAAATATTGTTGCTTTATAAAGAATTGTGTATAAATTCCCAGCAAAACTGACACTATATGATAGCAAGATAGTAACTGAACTGATTATAGGCAAGTCAATTGATAAAATATAACAAGTTGCTATTTAGGAGATAGGTATCAATTGGCTCACCTGCTATAATAGCTTTAAGTCCATGTTCTTGTTCATTCTTTTCTTTGAACACAGCTGCAATATATTGTTTCACCAATCTTGCAACTAGCTATTTTTGTTGATGGGGAATTGCCTTAACTCACTGGTAAATTTAGGAACTGGGATTACTCTGGCAGAAATGGTTCAATTAGCCATATGAATTTAGATTATAGAAGATCAGATTTTTTTCACCCAATTTAGCTTTAAAGATCAGAAATTGAACTCCTGAAAAGCCCTTACTAAGAAGGCAGTGTACTGAAAAAAAAGTTCAGAAAAAAAAATAGCAAATCATTATGCTCCTTTCTATTTCCCAATCAACATTCATTTATATTTTCCTTCTCTCATAATTCTTATAATATGAATGCAGCTTTATTCCTCCAAAAGGAGAAGATCTTAAGACACATGTGTCGTAACATACCATGTGCAGATACAGAGTGGTGGTAGGGCAGGTGATCCAAGAAACATACTTACAAGGAGACCACATCATCGAAAATGATCCTTTATTTCTAGGAAGCCTAGGTGTACTTTTTGTGGAAAGTACCTTACCTTTAAGGCTTCTTTTTCTTTTTCTATCCGCTGGTGATCCAGATGTACTTTCACAAGGGCTGCCTCCTTGACAGAAATCTCTTCTTTCAGCTGATCAACCTGGTGTGTCATAATCTTTAACTTCTTTCTCATTTCATTGATTTCATCCTAATTGCAGAAAGTCAATGCTCATTACTGGTAACCTTTGCATAAATACAGGTAAACTGAATGTTTCTAATACTAGCTACATCTCTGCCTATTTATTAAGTTAAGTCAATGAGAAAAGAGAAGGAACAGATTTTATAAAAGCACCTGGGGTACTTAGTTTTTGTAGTACTAGTACCTGATTTAAAAAAAACTCAAGTATTATCTATCATTTCCCCCCAATAAGTATAGACTGCAGGTTGAAATTTTTCCCTTCCCTTAACCTTTGAAAAAAATAAATGCTTAAAAAGAGACTAAGGCTGAAGCAAATTAATACTAGGGCTTTCATTTACACTTGTTATCACTTACAAAGAAACCTCTCTTTAAAATGAATAGTAACAAGTCAACTATTCAGCCTCGTAAAATGAGATTAGTATTACTCAAAAGGCATTTTAAGTAAAAATAAAACATTTTTAAAATTACTATGTATGAATGACAAATGATTATCAAGCTTCTGAAATGCTGTATGTATTTTACAATGACTAGACTCTTAATTCTATCATCTATAAAACTGTATCTCTGAAATTCCATATAGTATCCAAGGCTTAAATTTAAAGAAAATATGGCAGATGCAAGTTCCCGCAATAGCAATGGAGAAGTATGTCATGAGGGTAGAGCTATCAAGGTCAAAGGCAAACAGCTTTGGCACCAGACAATTCATTACAAGAAAGTACAGGTGAGCACCACTTTTCCTGTCCCCAATGAATGCTGACAACTCATTGCACTGCACAGGTAGGAGAGATATCAAAATTGAAACTTGCTTCCAATTTAAATAGGGATTGTATGTTATACTTGGCAGTTGCTGACTTTTTTTCTAAATTATTTTCTTACTCTTGCAATACCTGCATAAAAATAACTGCCTCCATGGCATCTATTGTAATATCAACCAAAAGAAGCATGTCCAGTAGAAAAATATAGGAGCTGAGGAAAAAATATACTTTTTTTACTTAATAATGATGATGATGATGATTTTCAGCTACCTGAATTGCCTAAGATTTTTCTATGATGTCTAATTCAGTTCAGAAATCTATCATTTTCAGAGCACTGCATTCAGCAAAAATAGATAACGGTAAGTAAGACCAGCGATCAGTTTCATCTTATCAGGAAGACCCTCATTCCTTATTGAATAAGAAAATAACTCACCAAGTAATATAGGAAAATCAGAAATAGATGTTTTGAATAGAACGGTAAGAATTTTCCAGCACTGATTAAGAGACCGAACTTATAGTGAAATAAATACAAGGCTTTGCAAAACAAATTTCCTTAAATTCTTGGTTATTTTTGGACAGAATTAGAAAACCTGTTTCTTTGTGAAGAAATCTTTGTTTCAGAAAAATCAGATACATAATATCTAAAATATTACATAAAACAAGAAATCTTTTTATGTAAAGACATAAAATTTGTCAGCATAATAATATGCATTAGTCATCACTAATATGTGTTGAACAAGTCTAATGAAAACTGGAGACATAGTAGCCTTGGGTCAATACCCAAAATACCCCATAAAACAACAGCTGCATAAAATTAATGTCACGTATTTGACAGAATATGGTTTCTAAAACATAAATCAGCTAATGCTCACCTATGGCAAATGTTTGGCAAACAGTCCTCTCATTTGCTACCATAAATCTCCAGTTCACTTTTGGAAGACATGTCACTCAGCAACATTACTATACCCCTGGGACCACATGAGATCTGACTCAATGTGCCTCTTGGTGCTTTTTTGTCATTAAATACATATGAAAAAGGTTGTCCTCTGACAGCATTTAGACAGAAAATGACTTTCATAAGTACCACTGGAGTAATTAGTATGCTTAGTATAATTAAGAAAAACAAAAATGTGGAAAGTATCACATTAGCATTCAACTTCATTCAAGAATATTATCTCAAACCAAAATTAGGAGAAAGAAGCCAACAAAAGTGTTTTTTGGTACCTGAGCTTCAATTAAGTTTTTACTATAGAGGTTTCTGTCTGATCTCACAGCTTCATAGAGATTTTGCTGCTGTTTTAATTTCGTTTCAGACTCTGCTATCTTCTTTTTATAGTCAAAAATCTGCATTTCCCGTAATTTGATATCTTCCATGTGATGAAGGACCTGTTACAGAAACCATAAGGTTAACACCACCTGTTGCAGAATATGCTATGGATAAAGTTGGTTTTTGTAAGAGCTTCCCATCATGTTATCAATCCAGCAACAATACTGTATAGCTTGGACTGTGAATGAGTGCCCCATTCTCAGTAAACCCTCAAAATATTGAACACAGTGTCAACATTTCAAATTCAGTATTTCATAACATTCAAAAAACTGTATCAGAAAACAACAACTGAATGAAAAACTGCTGGTGACCTTCTACCGCTGTATCATAGAGAAGTATCTTAATTTACTGCACCTCTGTATGGTTTGCCAATTGCACAGTGGCAGATAGGACAGCACTCCAGAGGGTTAACGTCATTGCCCAGAAGATCTTTGGGTGACCTCTCCCCTCTTTGGAACAGCTTTATAGCTCCCGCTGCCTTAAGAAAGTTCAAAACATTCTCAAAGATCCATCTCATCCTGGGAACCCTTTTTTTGAACTATTACCATCTGGCAGACGGTACAAAATAATAAAAACAAGGACAAATAGGCTGAAAAACAGCTTCTGTCCTAGGGCAGTAGCTCTTTTGAATTCTACTGTATAGTGCAGTGTTGGTGCGTTGTTGGAGATTTTCGGTTCAATGTGTGGAGTGTGAAGGATATGTGTTTGTGTTTATTTTCATAATGTGCACTGAAGATGGTGTTTGATTTCATTGTATGAGGTGAAATGACAATAAACTAAAAAATAAAAAATAAAGGAAGATAAAAACAAATAGCTTTCTCTGCAAAAATAGTGCCATTAAGTGCAAGCTAGAATTAAACCAAGAAGTCTCTTATTAACCAATATTTCCTAAATTGTCACAATAATGACACTATTGTTATCAAGCAAACTAATTGCTTTGGTTGGTAAACTTAATTTCCAAAACACATAGTTAATCAAAATATGGTTAACTATGTGTTTAAGCAAGAAGTAAAGGGGCTACATATTTGAGCAAAAATTAATTAATATGTCAATTACTTTGAACCAATATATAATTATATAAGTATAGCATCTGACATGAGTTACTACTTTTCAAATGAATTTGCCATGGCCCAAATTCAATTTGTTTCTATTGGGGAATTAAATTTGTACTATCTAAATTATGTTAATAACTGAAAATATATTGTAATAATCACTTTTGAGATATTCACATCTGAAAAGTTTGTTATATTGTCCCATCTAGATAGTAAGGAATTGTATTTTTTTTTCATACATTATAATAGTTACATATTAAATATCCTTTATTTTGAGCACTAATCTTGTGCAGTGGACAGACTCTCATTTTGGTTAAAAACAGCTATTATCATATTACCAATCCACTGTGTATGAAAAGGAAAAAATAAGGATAGTCATAGCTATTTCTTTCATAGTAACTCTTGGGAATCATTTTGCACGTTATATAATATTCACAAATCACAGTATTAAAATAATCCCCTTCAAGGGGAATTTAAATGACTAGTTTCTTTGAAACTGAAGTCAGCAGAAGATGATTTCTTTTTCGCTACCTCAAAAGGAAGTATATATTTAAGCAGTCACTATCTCTCTCAAATAATCTCTTATTAGAAAAATTATATCAATTCTGTAGTTATGTAGTCTGAACAAGTTATTATCCACTATAGTGTTTCTTTTTTCTCCACACCTGATCTACGTTAGTTTCTCTGCTAATTTCTAGGGAATCCTGTATTTCAAACTGTATTTGATAGTAATTAGTGTGCTGATGGGAAAAGTATCAAAAAAGAAAACAAAGTGAAACAGTACAATTTGTTGTTGCATTCATTGGACATCCTCTGATGAAAGAAAGTCTTTGATATTATGTTTTTTTAATCTCTTTGTCATGCTGAATCTGTTCAAGAATCATTAAATACTAAGTCTGCTAATTTAAATATATATTTATAACTATATGCTTAATGTAAATGTGATTTGAGAAATATAAAATTAAACGATAGAATACTGGTTCTTTCCAGAAAAAATGGTTCCATCAAAACTTCCATTGATATACTTGCTTTAAATCACATATCTTTGGATCATACAATAGAAATATTTTGGAGGGTGACTGCCTGGACAATTGTTATGATTGTGAGCTTGGTATCACTATATTTTGGACAGAACACACATACAGATCTTTTAATCCAAAACTGACCAACCAATGAAATCATATGCCACCTTTCTACCCTTCTCTCATCCCGCCATTTGGCGATTGATCCCCTCCTTCACAGTCCATTCTCTCTACCTATCAGAGAGGTAGTTCTAAAGGGAAGTTATTCAGCTGAGCAATGAGGAGGAGATAGAATATTCCTACCCATAAAGAAAAAATAATACTTTTAGCTTCCTTTCCCTTCCTTGCAATTTCTCTTCTATCACACAACTAGCTCTTAAGGAGCTGTCCAGAAATATCTGATTATATACAATGTAATCAGTAATCTTCCATACTTGGTTAGTAGAGAAAAAGAGGAAGGAGGATGAAGCATAAGCGTCTGAGTGAGCGATTGCAGAGGTTTTGAAACAGGCTGGGTGTCTTACAGCTGATATTTGAAAGGGCATGGCTAGCCCTTTAGTGAATTAATTTCGTGGTGGCTGGAAATGAAATGGCAAAAGCTATAAAGAAAGGGTTTAGGAGCTATAAAGAAAGGGGTGGAGGACCATATTTTCCACAAGAAGAGGCCAACTTACTTTTACAA
This sequence comes from Pseudonaja textilis, assembly GCF_049901715.1. NCBI lineage: Eukaryota > Metazoa > Chordata > Lepidosauria > Squamata > Elapidae > Pseudonaja > Pseudonaja textilis. The sequence continues at coordinate 46,471,343 of NC_141993.1, forward strand.
CTTATTTGTTCTAAAAGCATAGAGGAGCTCTATCCAGAAAGCAAGAAATTTAGAATAACAATATTTTTGAATGGTACTAGGATACTTTTCTGTGGATGAATTGTGCTTTCAGTGGCATAAAAGGGAGGAGAAGACAGCTTCATAATGAGGTTCAAAATATATGCTTGGCATTCATAGAATGACTAACAATTTTATTGTTAATTGGCATTTCAGTGGCACTGTAATCCATTCATGCAGAAAGATATTTTACCCTGTTAAATACTTGTGTGTTGAAGAGAATTAACTTCATGATACTTCCTAATTACTCTGGAACCTGTTGTTTTAATTTTATATTCTTACACATCTGCTAATCAACAAAATCCCATACAGTCTTCTCGTGATATTTGTTCCATAGAAATACTCAAATATTCAGTCTAGTGTTCCAATAGTTTTCTACCTCAAGACACAAACAATAATTTTCTTTCATTAATTTTAATTTACTCCCATTCAGCATAGCCCTGTGGTTTCAACATCAAGTTAGGAAAACTTAGTTGAGATGTGGTTCCCCCCCCTTTTTTTTTCAGATTACTATCTACAGCAGGGGTGTCAAACTGAATTTCTTTGAGGGCCAGATTGGCATTGTAGTTCTCCTCTGCGGGCTGGCTGGGGGAGTGTGGGGTAGAGTGGGGAGATGGGATCGACACCTCCTTCAGCACCCTGGTGCAGGGGGCCTCACACACAGCTGCCCCACATCCCGTTTTGGCTGGCAGAGTGCTATAGGAAGCCATCCAGGCTGAAAATGGGGCATGGGTTGCATGTGTGTGCCCCATTTTGGCTGTGAGAGGCACCACAGGCCAGTCCTTTGCTATGTCTATGTCCTAAGAGGTCTGTAGGGGGTGTGCGCAAGCACACCAACGTACCTACCATCCCTGTCCTATTGTTTCTTTTATATATATATTTATTTTTTTTATATGTATCCATGTATTCATAACTATGTTTTTACTTATACCTATTATCTTGTAAGCAATTGACAAATAAAAATAAAATAAATTAAATTTAAAAAAATGTCCAGGCTGGCCTTGCAGACCAGATTTAAGCACCCCTGGGCCAGATTCATTCTGCAGGCCTTGAGTTTGACACCCCTGATCTACATATATCAAAGTAAGAAGTTATATGAATGACACAGAGGAATTTTATTAAAAGATTTTTACTCTAAAGACTATTGAATGATATAAAATCCACACTGAATTCCAAATTAAAATTGAATCACAAAATCAAGTGTATCTTTCAAAAAACTTTCTCCTACCTTCTGTGTGAGATCACTGGCTTCATTAATGTAACGATCTCTCTCTTTCTCCAGCTGAAATATAATCTTCCTCTGTTTTTGAGCTTCATCTTTATAATTCTGAATTTCTTCTTCTAGGTTTTTCTTGGACTGTTCATGGAGCTTAACAAGGTTCATCTGTTTTTGAGTGACGCTAGCAGCCTTCAGTAAGTTCTATTTTAAAAAATCCATGCAGTGAAGTCTAATAATGCCAGATACTCAGAATCAAACTACGCACTGTATAGTTTCTAGACCAGTGCCTTTAACTGCTATAGCAAACTGGTTCTCATACTTACAAAATACACATATCCCTGAAGCAGCCTGAATATACTGTAGAGTCAGTAAACATGTGATAAATATGGAGAAATGAAACTTTAAAGACATGACTAAATAAGACAGAAAAAAATTATCATTCCACGTGGAATCTTTAGTGTTCTTTGATCTTGCTTGATTGCTTGCAGATGTTTTAATATCCAACTAATTAACTTAATCATTTACCTAGGTAACATTAGTTACCTAGGTAAAATTACCAAATGTCTCCACAGTGGAACCTTGAACTACATATATTCCTTTCTGTTGGAAGGAAAATATCATTTATCTGTCAAAAAAATAAGGTTGTAAAGGAGAATATCTTTGAATAAGAGATAAAAATCATATCTAGATATATGGACCTTCATTGCTACGGGGGGGGGATTTCTTCTGATAATCATAAAAAGATAAATTAGCTAATGTAAAGAGGGGTATGGAAGTATAAGAAGAAAAGGGGGAGAAGAGTGAAGTGGAACAGATATCCTGTTTTGGATCAAGGCCAGAAAAAAATGAAAGTAAGCAGTTTATACTAAGAAAGTTATTATTTACATGTTCCTGACAACTGGAGCAGGTAAAAGGAGTAACGCAATTGAAAATATCATGCTGTGTTAAAATATATTTTCCCTCAATTATAAAACCATTCCTAGGCTTCCTGGTATCTCCCACAATATCATCATTTTAAACTACAGTCATGGTGATTGGTAATCCTGTATCAATTCTTCAAGTATACTTCAGCCAATAAACATCAGTTCCCTGTGAAATAGACACTATGATTTCCATATCTATATGAAACATTATCATAAACGCTTTCAAAATCATAGCAATTTATGCAACATATGCAGTTTTATTCTGTGTATGTACTGTATATGTGAGTGCATAATATTTGTGTGACAGCACAACAGCTAAAAATCAGATAAAGATAAGGATCAGATAAAGACTTGGGTAAACTGCAGAATCAGATATATGTACTTACCTTGTTCAATATATCCCTTTCTCTCACCAATTCATCTATAGCCTTCTTATCAACCTCTGCTTGTTTTTTTGCAGCTTCCAGTTCTAAAGTACAAGAAAAAAATGATTTCTGTACTTAAATTGTATGGAGAAATAAAAACCTAATAGAATTATTGCGTTTTTACAAAAAAAAAAAACCTCCACTTCTTTCAATGTTTACTACTCCACCCCCTTTACAAATGTAACAAAATGTTGCACTGTGGAGTGCCCTTGTTCAAGGCTGGGGCATCTAACTCTCTTCCAAGATATTTCTTTTAACTCATCATTCACCACCAGTTTTTCATTTCCTTTTTTACATAATTTCTTTGCCACAAGGAATCTTTAGTCCAGAGAGTTGGGATGCACACCAAAAATACCAGATAGCAGGGCTCTAATATGTAAAATGGGGAATTGACCCTACTTAAAATGGTGGGAGATACACACAGGAGAGGGTGTGCCTTCAGATAACAAGTCTAGAGCCATGTATGGCCATGGCAATTAATATCTTGAATCATGTTCAGAAGCCAATTAGTAATCAATTCAGCAATGTCACTTGAGTTTATCAAAATATGCCTATCCCTGCCCAGACTACTGTATTTTATGCTGGGTGTGGTTTCCAGGTGTTTTTTTAAGGACATGTAGAGTTCATAACAGTAGCCGAAAAGGGAATGATTAGAGTTTGAGTGACTGTGAGCAGGTGCTATCTGCCCTCATATAGAAGCTGTAAGTCTATAATTCCCAAATTACAGACCACCTCTGAGTAGGGCAGTGTAACTTCCCTACAGTTATTAAGCCCACAAAGCCACTTCAGTCAAAGCCTGTTCTTCTTCCACTCAGAATCTATTTCTGTCTTTCTAGGGATCACTTCACATGAATACTTTCAACGGGTCTGTACAGACAAAAGAAATAAACCATAATTACATTGTGTTTTTTTTAATTGCATTGGTGTGAATGGAGGTGGAAATTGAGGTTTTCTATTAAAAAAACCAACCTAACATGTATAAAGAGTGAGTTAAAACAATGAAACATTAAGAAGCCATCATATGTTCACATTTCAATAAGTAAAAAGAAAAACTGGAGCAGAACCACACAAAAAACATTGCTTCTTACCCTTTTCCAGTCCAGCTATCTGATTTTTAAGTGTGTCTCTTTCGCATTCTGCTTGCGTTTTGTTCTCCTCTACAACACGTAATTTTCGCTGCATTACTTCTCTCATTTTGGTTAGCTTTCCAATCTCCTGACGCATCTGAGACACTTCATCTTCTCTTGTCTGGAAAAGACAAGTGAATAAGAATAGACAGATAACAATTAATACAAGTTCTATCATATCCATTTGCTCCTCTATAGACTTGGAAAAATGAAAAAATGATAATATTAAATCACAACATTGTAATAAACTTCCAAAAATATCTAAGGCATAACTTGCATCCCTCATACTTTCTTTTCACATTTTTTTTTATTTAAACAAAGAAACAAAACCAGGGGTGGGATTCAAATTTTTTAACAACCGGTTCTGTGGGCGTGGCTTGGTGGTCATGTTATTGGCTGGGCGTGATCAACTCAATATCACTCATATTGTGGCACGCTTCTCCTCGCCTGGCCTCTCATGACTGTGGGGATGCTGCAACAGTCGTAAGTGTGAAAAATGGTCATAAGTCACTTTTTCCAGTGCCATTGTAACTTTGAGTGGTCATTCCACACAAGCAAAGTACCAGCAAAGGAGGCAAAAAAACTCCAGAAAAGAAGAGACAGGAATTCTAGTCCTGCCAAGAATGTAATAAGGGTTAACGGAGAGGCAGTTTCTGTAAGCAACATCAGAATGTTTCTTTCCTGCCTTCCTTACAGGATTAGGCCAGTAATTTCTTCTAACAACCAGTTCTCCGAACTGCTTAGAATGTTAACAACTGGTTCTAGCAAATAGGTGCAAACTGGTAGAATCACACCCCTGAACAAAACCCTCAATTCACTGACCTCATGACACAGGAAACTTGTCACTACTTCTATCAATACTTATCTAAGGACAACTGGAAAGAGAATTGCTAGACATTATTTTTTCTATTTAGCTTTCTCTAGCATTTTCTCTGCTAAGTTAAATAACTATAGTAAAAGAAAGGCCTGGAACAAATCAGGATGCTGTCCTAAATATCAACCTTGCAGCAATTTTATTTAACCTCGGGCCTATTTCTGAGAGGGGCATTCATAAGATCATGCTACCAGCCACTAAAAATTGAAATGACATGGTTTTTTGTATGCATGAGTTTATAATGTGCCAAATTAAATATCTATATTTTTCCCATCATATTGACCCCTAAACATGGAATATTCCTGCATTTAAATCCAAAGCTGAATAGGTGTATATACACTCATGCTATAACTTTCAGCACCTCTTTAAAATATGTTTCAGCTAAAGGACATTGGCAGATGAGACAAGGTGTTTCAGGAAGGCCTGGACATGCTTGAACATATTTTCCTGGATTGAATATTGAGTATTCTAAACTATGAAATACCAATCAACACATTCTTAATAAATTAGAAAGTGAGCTGAAAATAACAGAATAAAATTTAACAAAGGCAAAGTTCTTTGCTTAGAGAACAGAAAACAAATGTACAGACAATTGTGATGAACACTAATTTGGTAACAGTAATTGTTATAAAATGTTAGGATACTGGTTGATCACAAATTGAGTATGTTTCCTCATGGCTACGTTTATGTTCTCTTCACCATTGAGGCCACAGAAAGTATGTCAATACTTTGTATTGCCTCTGTAGCCAATCTTTACTATGCCTCAACAATGAAAATGAAGAACAGTGCTGTCCTTATAGATTTATTAGGAGATAGTTCTCATGGTTTCCCTAGCTTCCCTTTCCTTCCCACCAAGCACATCTACCAGCAGGAAATCAACCACAAATCACCCTCCATGATTTATACTGAAGCAAGATTGGAGACTTCTGGAGTCACTCTTCAATTTAATCCATTCCCACCTTACACTCACCAACCAATCAAACAAAAGAAGTTATTTTTTTCCCCCTAAATATACTATATACAAACAAATACTATCCACTGGAAAGGCACTGATATGCAAGGCTTTTGGTTAGATTAGCAAAATTGTACTGATGAATGGTAGCATCATGAGTTTCATTTTGGAAAAAGATTGTCCAATGTTTTCAGCCATGAACATTTCAGATCCAAAGAAAAGAATAGTACTAAATAAAAACAAGAAAGATATTAGAGACCAACATGGAACAGAAAAGACACAGTAATTTAAAGAGCAAATTATAAAAAATAATATGCAGTTACGCAAACAATTCTTATACATGCTTATCTTACAGATCAAAGTAGACATATTAATTTTGTGAATTCATATTTATGTTGTGTAAACAGCAGCTTACAGGGGACAGAAAGAAGAAGCACTTTCCTTCACGCTCACATGTTTTTCGAAACCTATTATTTGAATTTCAACAAAAAGTGCCAAACATCAAATATTGAAATATATGAACTGCAAATACTAATAATCCATAATGGATTACAATTTCAGAATTGGCATTATTCTGGATATTGCCCTAAACTTACTCTCAATTCGGTGGTTTTCTGCTGATTTTCCTGCATTAGTTGTTCAATGGCTAAACTGTGTTGCTCATTCTCTAATTGAAGCTTGGTATTTCTTGCTGTAGATTGTTCCAGTTCTTTTGTGGCTCTTTCATTCAGAATCTGCAAGATTATGGCATAAAGAAGTCAATTTCTTTGTGTAATCAGATTTTGTGGTAAACTCAGTTTGGTTCTGATTATTACATGCTACTTATCACCATAAAATAATCTAATAAGTGAGTTATGTGACAATTGCTTGACAGCTGTAGTAAGAATGGAGCTTCTAACAAGTAACACTGCAGGTATAATTCTTTTTCCAGAATCAGTTGAAGAATAAATATTGTAATGACAGTTTCCCATTTAGAGACAAAATGTACATTTTCAGTAATTGTTATAAATGAACAAGATAGTCAAATGGTTTTAATCAACAGAATTTAAAAGGAGCTATGAATTTTAGCTACTCCTATATTAATGAAAAAAGGTTTATTACTCATAGTAGAGGACTTTCTTTATCATTGCAAATAGATCCCAGGTCCAGTTGCATCAGACCCAAATAGGATGAAGGTAATCAGAAATGTTAACACATGCTAATGGACCTAGAAAAGTTATTAGTGATAGAGCCATGGTATGAAGGGGAAAAAAAACATTTTCACACATATTTTAACATTTTCCCTCATATTTTATTGTGGGATTTTTATAGGCAATTTGTTAAGCAATAAAAAAAAGAGGATTATAGAGTTAAATGGCCATTGACTCAGCAGAGCAATTTTTGTATTTTATGGTACTAACATTCCTAGTTTTTCCTCCCATCGTTAGTCCAACTTTACTGAAAATAGCCTTTTTTGCCCTTAAAATTTATTGATTATAAATATATTTGGATATGCATATTCTCTAGGGTTCCACAACAAAGTATATTAAAGTACAAAATAATGGTATTTATTTAGAAAATGTAACAGGTAATTTTCCCTTCTGCTAGTCAAATATGAAAATTCCTAATTCAAATGATCAAATAATTCTTTAAAAAGTCCAGCAGGTTTAAAACAAATATAACTTATTTTGTGAAATAAAAAAGATACATTCACCTTGGATCTGGCATTGCCTTCTGCTTTCTATATCTTAAATTAAGAACTTACATTTTTGTGAGAAAAGAATTTGATGATCAGGCATTACTATTTTAATCTAAAAATTACCACACATAGTACATTTTAGATGCAGAGCAGTATGTGTGGAATATATAGGTAGTCCTCAACTTATGACCAAAATTAGGACTGGAATTTCAGTCGCTAAGCAATGTGGTTGTTACAGGAATCATTGGGTGAACAGACTTGATTTTATGATCATATTTACCATAGTCATTAAGTGAATCTGGCTTCCCCCATTGATTTTGCTTGTTGGATACCAGCTGAAAATTTTGCAAATTGTAATTACGTAAATGCAGGATGCTGCAATTGTTGTACAGTTGCCTAAATCATCTCTAAATCATGATCATGTGAGCACAGGAGCCCTAATTTTGAGGCAGTTTTTAAGTCTCTTTTTTTAGCATCATCGTAACTCCTAAACATCATTAAATGAATGGTTGTTAAATCATGGACTAACTCTATTGTCATTCGATGCCTGAAAACAACAGTATCAAAACTAACTTACTGATATCACCCAGAATTTTTAAATAGATCTTTGCATTAATTTTATAAGACACAACATTCTCCAATGAGTCAGATTCCCTTTCTTCAAAATAAACTGTTTGGTTTTACTGAAACATTCTACTGATTAATAATTTTCTTTGTCACTTGCATGACTCATGAAATTTCCAAAAGGGTTTTCCTTCAAAAAGAAATATGTTACAATTACCAAAGTTCTTTTTCTGCTGACTAAAAAATCCTCCTATAAGATTTTTTCAGTACCAGGGGAAATGGCCTGAAAAAAAATCAACAAATTTCAGAAGATACTTTTAAGACTGGGACAGAAAAACGCTACCATAGGAAATTACATTTTATTTTTTAAAAAACATACTGAGATCTTACAATATTACTTGCTTACAATGGGGGCAGGTGGCGCAACATTTCAACTGATATTTTCACCATTATCATATTCTAAAGCCAACTTGGGTGAACACACATAGAAATACTGAAATTTCTATCCATGTTTATATCCATGATTCAATTTATTATTTTCTGAAGTTAGAAACTCCTATATGTTTTAAATGTGGTCTTGGTCTAAGAACTTAAAATGTGTGTTAATGGGAATCTTTAAAAATACCTTTTGTTCCTTAAGCTGTTGTTCACATTTCAGGAGTTCCTCCTTGCTTTTATTTAAACCCTGCTGCATTGTCTTTATATCAGCTATTTTGAACTCTAATTCATTTTGAAGTTGTTTCAATTCTCTTTCCATTTTTTCTTTCTTTCGTGTTTCCCGTGAAGCCTCATTTTGACGCATCTGGATTTCCTGATGGAGCTATAACAGCACCAAACACAAAAATTCTAAGAAAAATTCATGCTACATTAATCTGTTAAAATATCTTAACTAGATTCATTATTTTCTTTTTAAAATATGTTTGGAATTTTATAATGTACTAGAGAAATTGTGACTCACTGGTCAATGCCTTTCAGAAATATTTCTTTACAAGATTTTACAATGCCTTCAACAACGACAGAACTTCTAATGTCCTGCCTTCACTGGAAACGTTGAGATGCATTCAGAGATGTATCTGTCTCAAACAGTATAGTCAAACATTAACATAATGTTTTATCACATTTTGTATTATGTCATAAACTGTTTTCTGATCATTTTATATCATAAAATGTTTTATAAAATTTGCCAGTTTTGAGTCCCATGGTAGTTACGGGTCACAGATGTTAGACATATTCTATAAGTTAACCCCTTTGAGGTACCTTGATTCAAATTGTTGTACTGTGATGCACTTGTTTCACCCAGTTAAAGATTACAAAAATTAGAGTTTTAGTAGTATGAAGGTAGATTAGAAATGGACAAGATAATGGCAGAAATTGTATATTTGCAAAACAGAATTAAAGAAATGAAGTTAAGGTTAACACAAAAAAATGGTGGCAAAGATTAAATACTGGATGAAAAGCAAGGAATATATGACTAGAATATGACAAGAATAATTTTGTCAAATCAAGTTTACTTGACAGAAATTTAAAGGAAAAAAAGTTGAATAATTCAAATAGAGTAAGATTCGGGGATTGGGAAAGGAGAAGCAGACATTCTTCTTTTTAAAATATTAATGTATTGAAAGATACAATGATTAAAAAACTAAGAGAAATTAAAAACAGAATAAAGGGAATAATAGAAGATACAGAAAAGAACAAGAAAACAGAAAAAATAAGAATAAAGAAAAAGAAAATATGATTTCTTAATCGCAAATATAAACTATTTTAGTACACATCTTTTCTTAAAATACAACAAATGATCTCTTCTTCTTGTAACCCATCTCTTATCTATAAATAAATCCTTAAAATTTCAAAATTAACAGCAATCTGAGAAATCTTATGTACCTATAGTAAATCTACTATAATATACACACACATACAAAATACCATACACATACATATTATATATGTATGTATGTATAATATATCATATAGTGAGATGGGTGTCAATAAATAAATAAATCATCCATTTAGAATAGAGAATTATTTCATCTGTTTTGGTAAAGATTATTTACATGGATTATGTATCTAAATCATAACAATAATTGTCTCAAGTACATGCAGTGTCTCTACAGAAATCCACTACCTGCTACTTCCTTCCTTTGATATGTTCACACACAAACTTTCTTCAGGAAAGGCTTACTGTTCTTAAGAACCATGGTGTAGCCAATGAATCCAGATGAATTCATGACACAGGTGTGCATTTCAACCTTCATTTTGTTAAATCATTTTTCTCCTTTAAGAAGGCTAATAACAGAGGGAAAGAGGTTCACCACTGGAACAGTATATATATAATAGCTGATGCACATTTATCTGGGCATTAAACTTCATTAGAAAGTTTTTAAAAATCCATGATAATAACTAAAGAAAAATTGAGAAGTATGAGAAATATGAGAAAAATTGTATGCATTACAAAAACACAACTCAAATTATCCTGTACCTCAGCCAGATATCTCTGGTTGGAGAACAATAATTAGAAGGAAAACAAAATAAATTATCATAAAGATCATAGCTGTAGAATGGAAATCTAAAGAATTGGAGCTATTTCCACCTGAAATAATTTCATATTTAGATTTCCATAATAATTATAGTAGCAGCGATACTATTCAACATTCCATATTAGAAAATTTTGTTACTTTTTTAGATTTGAAATATAATTTTTAAAAATTCTCAGATTACTTTAAATCTGGCAAAAAAAAGAAGTGCCTTACAGAAAACAAACTGTTCACAGAAACAGGGCATCCTCCTACAGAACTGCCAGAAAAAGAAGTGAAGGAAATGAAACAACAGTTATGAGCCTTGTAAGTAAAATGCAAAGACTGAATAGCAATCTAGTCAAAGCAACAATGACTATAACACAATTACACAAACCTGAGCAATAGTAGATTCTGCTTCAAGTTTTGTCTTTTCTGCCTCTTGCTGTTGATCTGACATATTCGCTACACTATCACGTAACTTTACAACTTCTGCCAAAAGCTGGTCTCTCTCTTTTGTTACTTCTTCTTTAAATTTTAACAATTCTCGCAAGCTGAAAGAAAACAAATCTCTATTGTGAGTTGAAATTTCTTAGAAAATAATTAGGTAGCAAAATTTGCTAGCATATTACTCCACTTTGATTACCCCCATCCCAATTGTTAATTAAATTACATATGTGATACAATTACTAAAAACATCCATTTTGTACAAGGAATAATTTAAATGGTTTCTTCAACACATGTGGAAATTTTCCTATATCCTCTTTCGGCACTTCTGTTGAAAACTTGGCCTGTTTATGGAACATGATAATAATTAGATCAGTTTACTTTCTTTCTTTACACAGTATAATCTTAATCCCCTTGGTTTCATGGGGAAGTAAGGTCAATGAAGCAAGAGAAGTGCTCATTTGAGCAGAAATAGAGAAAATCTCAGAATGAATCTGGCTGACCATAAAAAAGGAGGCAGTGAAGAATTTATCCATAGTCAGAACAGATTTGTTTTGTTTCTTCTGCAGTGTGTTATGGCAGCAACAATACCACTTAGGAAACAAGAATAGTTAGTGTCTTGCTGTGAGCAGCTTCATTTTATGTACATAAGAAGTTTACCACAATTGCTTTGATTTGAATTCTACTGCTAGGGCAGAGTATAGTCTCAGTAATGCACTACTTCTCTTTATAGAGGAAAATCTCGATTATTGCCTGGTTAAGTTTGTGACTTATTATTTGTGGTCCTAAATAGCATAGTTTACAAACAGGTTTAACTTGAAAACCATTGTAAAATACAAAGTTTTGAATACACAAATCTAAAATAAGGGCAGTATTTACATAACAACATGCCTAAATTCATATAACCTCTATAAGAATAAGATATAATGGATAACAATCTTTTCGGATCTCTCATAGGCCCAACTTACTTGTGCTCTTGACCCAATGATAATCCAGATCCTTGTTCTACTAATTTAGTTAAGTTCATAATTTCCTCCTTAAGAGACATGATGGTTTCTTTTGCTTTCTGTTCTTTCTCATATGCTGCATCCACCATTTTCCAAGCCTTTTCTATCTCCTATTGTTGTTAGACAATAACAATTACACATCATATGGTATTTAACTTGAAAAATCACAACGATTCTTTAACTTCTACCTTAAATAATTTCATATTTAAATTTCCGTAATAGCTATAGTAGCAGTAATACTATTCAATATTCCATATTAGGACATTTTGTAAGTTTTATTTTTAATTGATTTATGTCAGACTCTTGAGTTTTACTTAAAATTCATTGGAAGAAAGCTTTTAGATGTATGTAAACAGTTGGTTTGATAGATAACCAAATATAGAAAAACTCTGAGCTACACTAGGAAGTATTTTTAATACATCTCAGCAATTACATATAGGGCTGACTAACAAAGGTCGCCAGCAATAACACAGAAGCAATATACCACTAAATCCTAGAAACCTTGCTTCCTCATCAACTCAGGACAACCAGGAATTGATTTTTTTTCTTTTTGTTCTTTTATTCAGTTGTTTTGGGCCTGTTTACGAGACAGATGAAAACAAGGTCATCCTGTATTTATGGCCTTCTGTTACATTGCCTGCTATGCCTCACAGCCCTATTTCACTATATACCTTGAGGGAAAGCAGCTTGGGAATAACATTTAAAAAGAAAAATAAAAAGACTTGATGATCAGATAAAAGAATAAAACAGTTCACAACATCTTGTTTTAATGAATCTATGGTGAAATAAATTTAATTTTTTCTAAGGTTTATTCATTGAACATCCTCAGAAAGCGATAAGAGGTAGTGAATGGACTGATTATGGTTGAATATATGATTTTTTAAATAATCAGTTGCTGTCTAATTTGGGCAGATGAAAAAGATATCAAAGGAACTCCTTACAATTTAATGCCACAACAAACTTTCTTGGAATCTGCAAATACTGAGGATGAAGGGTTTGGGGGGACCTAATGTGTTTGCAGTATCTTCTGGATGCTTCACAAATGAAATAAACAGTGAACTAGCAGAACTCCATAAATCTTCATATTAGTGTTTTTTAATGCAAAATCCTTATTTGAAGTGTCCCATTCCTGAACATCTTTAACCCAGTATCATAGTGGATTCTGTAAACTGATACGTGTTTTACTTGTATTTTTATTTTATTGATCAAATTTTTAAAACTACCCATCTCCACCCACAGAGCAATTCTAGATGGTTTACAAGTAAAAAATTAAAAAAACTATATAGAAATTTACAATTTAAAAAGGCAAATATGGATTAAAAATTAATATTAAAAGTTAATTAAAAGGCAGAGGGGGGTTCCGTCCTATAGCTGTATGCTCTTCACCAGGTGGGACCGGCCGATGTAATAGGAGGAAGATGGTTCTCTAGGTAACCTGGCCCCCATGCCATGTAGGGCTTTAAGGATTATAATGAACAACTTGAATTTGATCCAAAAGCAAGCTGGCACCCAAGGCAGCTCATGCAGTAAAGGTGTTACATGCACCATTCCTTAGGTGTCCAAGATTGCCCATGCAGCCATATTCTCTATCAGCTGAAGATTCTGTATACTTTTCAAGGGTAGCCTTATGTGGACCACGCTGCCGTAATCCAAACAGGAGATGACCAAGGCAGAAGTGATTCCCTATCTGCTTATTCTCATGTATACTTTTGTACATCCTGCTTCTGAGCATTGTTTGTTGGTTGCTTAGTCAATGTTTGGGTTACAGTTACAACTCTGGTCAACTAATATAGGATTCAGTTCAAAAACATAGATCAAAAGAATGAAACATAATATATAAAAAGCATGATTCAGGCCAACTCACAATCAATCGTTTAAACCAGGGGTCCCCAACCACCGGGCCCCGGATGCGTGACTGCAGCCATTACTACGTGTGCGACCCACCCCGGCCCTGCACATGTGCGCACAACTTCCCATGCATGTGCAACCCTCTATGTGCCGCACACCTGTGCGCATGCGCACACATCTTCCACATATGCCCCATCCCCCGTGCATGCACAGCAGATACCTGACAATCAGCTGGCTGGCGGGAGACATGCGTGCATGCGCAGTGCACCTGATCTGGGACGACACTTGCCATAGGTTTGCCATCACAGTTTTAGGAGAATCAAAAATCATACAAATACATTTTACAAATTTGTTCTCACCATTGAAAACAATATATATTGTTTGATACATTGCTCTGTATTTGTTAATCAAGATTATAAGTCATGTTTTATTTTACCCTTTTCAATGATGTTATTGTTGTTTGATCATCCTGAGAGAGCTTTAGAGCAGTAGCTACTTTAGCCGAATTCACCACAATCTCTGCATTCAGTTCCCTGCATTTTGCCATGAGACGCTTTTCATTCTCATATGACTTTTTTAGCACCGCATGGAGCTTCTCGTATTCCACACGAAATTTCTCCAGGCTTTGATCTCCTGTAAGTTCACTGATGACTTCTTGGAAGTCTTTCTCCAAAGCTTCAAAAACATTTTCTTCTATTACAGGCTTATCATACTTTTCCTGTATGGGAAGAAATCAAAAACTATTATATCCTAGCCAAAAATATCAGATCTAAATGGTGATATATTAGGGATTATGTATTCTTTGTGATTATGGAAATTCTACTCTAATCTTGTTTTAAAAATTTTGCTTTAAACTTTTGCCTTTAAATAAATATTTAGAATATTATATAAGCATATATAATAAAGTTCTACAATTAAGCAAAACATCCCATGTATGTCCAGTAGGTTTATATATTTTAAATCTAATTTTATATGTATTCATCTTGATATATAAAATTATACATTCATGAAGCTCATATTTTTACTAAATAATTATTTCTTCAACAGTTAATGTGAGGAAAATGCAGAGAGATATATACATTGCTCTAGATGTAAATAATATTCCAGCTCTGACACCATTTATATATAAATTTGTTCATTCTAAAATAAGACTAAATTGATCCTAATGATTATGTCATTCTCCTCTATGTCCTGAATGAATTCTTTATTCTTTCATCTTACTCTATTCTTATCATTTTAGAAACAAGCAAAATTGTTCATGTTGTACCCTTGTATCTATACTGAACTTATAGCCCACAATAAAACTATTTTTATTCTTAAAGCTTGAAGTTTAATGGTATTTTGTTTATGATATACTACTTGGTGACAGAAATATGAACGAAATCAAGCTGAAGTAAAGTTTTCTGTGGGCTAAGCAAAGTAGTACGATTGTTTCTGTTTTATTTTTCCAAACTGAATTCATGCCAACCCCAGTTATTCAGACCATAAAACATTCTTTATAGTCCCCATGTTAGCCCAGAGTATCAAAAAGCACAGACTGAAGCTAAATGAGTGACAGAAGGAAAGTTTATAACAGAACAGTTGCTGCAAAAAGCAAAAGAAAATGGGTTCATCTGAAGAAATCCCTGTAGAAAGAGCACAAACTCAAATAAAAGAAGTGAGGGAAAAATATGAAGTGAGAGGAAAACAATGGAGAAACAAAGAAAAAAATACTCTGGATTAAAACTATATTCAGGAATGACTTTTGAGCCAGAGAGATAAGAGACAGGGTTGTAGAAAGAAAAAGAAACAATAATAATAAAGAACAAAAAGGAGAGAAGCTCTGAGTAATTAACTGAATGAGGAAAATCTAGTATACTCAATACAGAAGAAAGAAAATCATAAATAAGCGCATTTCTAAACCCGTTACGTCCACAGAGGGCATCAAAAAAGAAAATATGTAGTATCTTCAGCATAATCAAAGCCCTGCCCATTTTGTGTGTGCACTGTTGTACACACATACATAGGGGAGGTCCTTTGATCACACTGCTGCAACCATCATCTTGACTATTTTGCTCGCCCATGCACATGCTACAGCTCTAAACTAGTTTTAAACATTTTCCATTTTTATCAATGTAGAAGGATAATATGAAATAATGTAGCATGGTTAAAGAAAGAATCACAAATGTATATAGCAAAAGCATTACTATGTGAGAAAAGAAAAAATTGGAAATAACTGAAGGCCATAGAAGGAACAAACAGTCCAGTATACTCTAAATATTTTGGATTGTGAACCATTCTGGTCCAGGCTGATGGAACTTGAAAACATCTGAAGGACTAGAAATAAAGCATAGAAAAATAGAAAAAGAAAAAGAATAGAAAAATAGAAAAAGAATGGAAAGCAATGATTAAGAGGCATTCAGAAAGAATGGAGCAGGAAATCTATAAGGGTAAGTAATGCTTGTGTAATTTATCACAACAAAATCATTTCCTGATAATATCCTATTTTCTTCCCCAGGAGATTGACTTCATCTCCTCCCCAGACCATGACTAAAATAGCCTCAAGGTCTTATTAGCTGTATTCATATAAAAGTATTTTTTTCTTTAATTTTATCTCACCATAACTTAAGGTTTTCTAAAATTTAGTATGCTTTGCTATTTCTTATCCTGAAGTGAGGTTAGTTGACTGTGATAGTTTTGGTCACATGATCTAGGTTGCAGCATAAACAGAGGCATGCTTTACCAGGGAATGAGAAGCGTGTATATGACTCCTATTCTCCATGCACAAACCAGCCTTGGGAGTTGCCCCCAAGCACTTGCCCACTCCATTAGTACTCATTTTCCTGAGTTTCTTTTATAACTAAAATCAACCTTCTGTTTCTAACCCCAATTTATCTCATATTTAAGACGAGAGTAGATCTGCAGATTTTCACCATTTTATTTGTGGAAAAAGAATGAGCATGTTTGAATTAATCCACCTTTACAGAAATTATATTTATCTTAAAATGTAGCAATTCTACCATACATCAATGCACTCTCCAAAAATAGAGACACTGAAGCTCTCTCAGCTGTGGCTTGTTTACCAATTTTCTTTATTTGTTTCCATCACTGTTGCAGGAAGTAAGATGTTGCCCATTAGCTAGTCAATTTCGGCATGTTCTAATCCCGGTTCTATGGTATGGCAAGATATGCCTCCTACTTCTCTGTAACTATTTCTGTCTTGCAGCTTTTCCAAATGTTTATTTCTTATCATTTTAATTTGGGAGATGCTCAAATAAGATATAAGAGAAGGGACAGACAAAATAACTAATGTAGAGAAAGCAGAAAAGTGAAAAACAACTAATATTTGTTTCAGTTCTCAGGTTTGTGAAATCTGGCTGGTGATAAATTGGAAAACGGGTAACAAAATTAGAGGGGAAAACCAGATACCTTGCCAGAAGATACCACTTTGAATGACTCAGAAGAGACATAAGAGTGGCAAGATACAAACCAATGAGGCAGTAAGTTTAATATTTATGTTGTTTTGTAGAGTTTGTAAAATTCAGTAGTGGGAAGGAGCCTTACAAAAAAAAATTCTCAGGAAATCTTATTCCCACTTCTTGGTGGTAATTATAGTCTAGGTATCAGGTTGAATCAACTTTTATTGGACAAATTTATCAATGGGGTTTCTAGAATATGAGACTGGTCAAGAGAAAATAACAGGAAGAATTGGGTGGGTGGGAACCCAATAATGTACATATCAAAAATAATAATATACTTATTCTGGGACAATAACAGAAAATACAATACTATATGAGAAATAATCCCATTCTAGTTAAATTATCCATTTTGTGATTTACAGGAACAATACTGTGGAGACTTTGACTTGTCCACTCCTGAATTCTGGGAAGATTGTAAGATTCAAGGAAATAGATTATAAGTTTGCAAATTAAAATAAACAGAACTTTATTTATTCCATTTATTTAGCTACTTAATCCAATTGACTCCAATTAGTCATGACTATCTTTTCCGTTGGTCTATTGCAAGTTTGAACCAATCCGAGATTATTAGCGGCTTGAGTGTGTGGGGAGGAATCTAGATAGCCCTCGACTTAAGACCACAATTGAGCCCAAAATTTCTGTTGTAGACGTTTAAGTGAGTTTTGCCCCGTTTTACAACCTTTCTTGCCTCAGTTGTTAAGTTGAATCACTGCAGTAGATAAGTTAGCAACCCGGTTTCTTAAGTGAATCTGGCTTCCCCATTGGCTTTGCTTATCAGAAGGTTGCAAAAAAGGGGATTACATGACCTTGGGACAATCATAAATATGAATAAATTTGCCAAGCATCTGGATTTTGATCACATGGTCATGTGGAGGCCATCAAGTTCCTAAGTGTGAAAAATGGTCCTAAGTCACCTTTTTCCAATGCTGTTGTAACTTAGGTCACTAAACGAACAGTTGTAAGGACCATTTGTACATTTTTCAGTTTCTAAAAACATGCAAGTGAATCCACACCGTGGTGTAAAAGATGATTCGATTGACAACGGAAAACGACCTTCCTTCCATGAACTAAGTAAGCAGCCTAAGGCAACCTCCGAGGTATCCAAGGCTACCCTTCATTTCCTCCGGTGGGTGGGTCGCTTCCCGCTCCCCTATTAAAAAGGGCGAGGTCTGGGGGAGGCGACGTAGAGCGATCTAAAAAGCGTCAGCATGGGGAAGCGGGGAGTCTCACACTGCTGATAGGAAAGACACGGGAAAATAAACGGAGGAGGATGAATTGCCTGGACGGGAGCTCACCTCAGCCATGTCTGCAGGGAGGGGGCGATAGGCAGCCCCGGCGCGCGAGGGGGAGAAGAAAGAGAGCGGAGTCCCCCACTGGCTGAGCCGGGCTGAAAGCCGGTGGGTCTCCCGGCTGAGTCTCCGCAGCTGTGTACGCGGCAGCGCTCTCGTCTCTTAGCAACGTCCCCTCCTTCTCTCCTTTCCTTCCAGCGCCCCCTGGTGGGACACATCAGGGAGAGTTCACGCTCGGCTTGTGGAAGCAAGGAGGGAAAGAAAGGGAGGCGCTGGGCCGCTTTTCTCCAGCCGGGATGGAGCGGATGGTTGTTATTCTCGTGCACCCACCGCGTTTAGGCTTTCCTCTTTTTCTTTGTTTCCTGCTTCATACTCGGACCTGGCGTTTGCTTCTCTCATGTGCTCTGCTGCCCCGAGGCTTGGGGAAAGGAGGCGTTTATTACGAAAACGCTCGAATAAAACGCATCCTATTAAGGCAAAAGGCGCAGCAGTAGCAAAAGAATTGTTGCTTTATTTCCACGGTTTCTGGGCAGAGAGGGTCCCGATCCTGCAAGTTCTTCCCTTATAAATGTGGAGGGACGCAAATGTAAGGGGGCGTGGATAAGCGCACAATCGTGCCTACCATCCCTGTCCTGCGGTCCCCAATTATTAGTACCTATTTATACTTACGTTTATTCTTATTTCTATTATGTTGTAAGTGTTTGACAAATAAATAAAATAAATAATGTCCGTGCAAAATTGAAGTACCTGGTTCCCATCGATTCAGCACCAAACAACCCGGAAAGTTTACCCGATGTAGATCGCTTGTATGGAATCTATCCGATAAGATAAGAAGGGCTCCCGCGTTCGGGATCGCATGCGATCGACAGGATGCATTTGGCAGCTCACCAGCCTGATTGGGCTGGCGAGTTTCTTTATTTTTATTTATTTTATTTTATTTGTCAACTGCTTACAATAGGTAATAAGTAAAAACTTATTTTTACTTATAATAGGTATAAGTAAAAACATAGTTATGAACACATGGATACATGTAAGAAATAATAATAATAATAATAATAATAATAATAATAATAATAATAATAATAATAATAATAATAATAATAATAGGACAGGGACCGTAGGCATGATGGTGCGCTTATGCACGCCCCCTACAGACCCCTTAGGAAAGGGGTGAGGTCAATAGTAGACAGTCTCAGGTTAAACTGTTTGGGGTTTGGGGAAGAAACCACAGAGTCAGGTAGAGTATTCCAGACATTGACCACTCTGTTGCTGAAGTCATATTTCCTGCAATCAAGTTTGGTGCGGTTAACCATTAATTTGTATCTATAGTTTGCTCTTATATTGTTATGGTATGATTTTATATACTATACTTATATCGGACCGAAGGCGGCGTAGTTCTAGGTTTCCTAGGTCTAGAATTTCAAGTCTGGTGGCATAAGGTATTCTGCAATGAGTAGAGGAGGGGAGAACTCTTCTTGTGAAATATTTCTGGACTTTCTCAACTGTGTTAATACTGAGTTTACAGATGTTTTCCATTCTCTTCCCAGTGTCCAGGTTTAAGGCTACCTACGATTCCGAAGATGGTTAACAACCTTCATTATTAGCAGCCATTGATATCTTGATTCTCCCTGAACAAATTTAATTACCATTTTGAGATTTTCAAAATTGACTGTATCACAATGATTTACAATAAATGTTACCGTTTAATTACCTTCTGTGTCATAAAGCATTTCTTTTTGTCCATCTTGACTCTACTAGTACTTAGTTTCAAAAGATGCTCATGAAATCTAACACTGAAGAAGAAGGGAGTGGTATCCATTTTATTTATCACCCACCTGATTTTACACATTTCTATCATGTCTTCTTTGTACCCTTTTCGGCTGATTTTTACAAGGTGAAACTGTGACACATTCGGTGACACTGAAATCAACATCTTACCCTGCTTTATGTGAAAAGAAAATATAGGGAAATCATAGAAGCATTGTTATTGCCTTACAATGTCATTACTAAATTAGTATAAATCTGAAGCAGCCTTCTCAAATCCAGTGTCCACTCGATGTTACAACTATCATTCCCTAAATTAGCAACCAGCATGGCCACGTTGCCTGAGAATTCTGGAAGTTATATCATATAAATCTGAGAGCTGTCCAGTTAGATAAAGATGGTATGGAAAGAATAATTTTTGCTTCTGATTAAAACAAGAATATACAGATTAAAACAAGAATATATCCACATAAGAGATAGTACAACCATTGCTTATGATGATATATACGGCATTTTTCCGCATTTCTGCACTACTCAAACCTAGAATACAACTTTGTTGAGAAGATTGAACTTTCCAGGAGTGTGAAAATGAAATAAACCTTTATGTCTAGCATAAAATGAAGCATGTAGACACATTGTGCAAACTGTGAAGCCTCAATAAATAAACTGCTACATGTTAGTGTATTATAAATAATATCCCAAATATTAACAATACATTATATCAGTGGTCGCCAACCAGTGGGCCAGGGACCACTGGTGATCCGCAAGAAAATTTTGGTGGTCCACAGAGAAATGTCACCCCCAAAGCACCCCCCAAAGCAATCCAGGCTGTGTGGAAACACAAGGCTGCGCCGCCCACATGGCTCACAGGAACACAAGGCTTGCATCGCTTGCATTGCAAACAACATGAGGTAGTGAGGGGAGGGGGCGGAGGGGGGGAACTTGCCCCCCACACCTCGCCTGGCCACTGGGCTGCTTCTTTCCACTTCTTTCTTCTTTTGGCTGCACACAAGGAAAGCAGCAAAAGTCTTTCTTTCTCTCCCCCAAACTCCACCAGAAATGAGTCTTTGGGACCCTGCAAGGCATCCTGCTCCAAGAGGCTGCACCGGCAAAGACTAATATCTGGCGGAGTTTGGGGGAGAAAAAGAAAGACTTCTGCTGCTTCTGCTGCTTTCCTTGCATGAAGCCAAAAGTCTCTCTCTCTCTCCCTGAGAACGGAGCTGGAGATGGTATAAAGAATGATCGATTGGTAGGAAAAAGGGGTGGGGAATTTTCCTGCAAACTTTTTTTGGGATTTTCCCAGGGTCTCTGGTCCACAGGATTTAAAATTATGAGTTTGGTGGTCCCTGAGGTCCAAAAGGTTAGCGACCCCTGCTTTATAGCATCAATCTGGCCAAAAAAATCAGATGATACATCTATAAACTTTAAGCTAAACATATAATATCTAACTTATGTGGCAATATTGAAATAACCACCAGGTAAAAGACTTCATTGGTCATTTCCCAGATATAAATAATGAAATACACTAAAACGTTACCCTTATTTCATCTACATATAAATCACTAGCAGGAGGAAGTTAGCCATATTATAATAAACAAATACACTAGGTGGCACTATGTAACCATTAAATAATAGCAATTATGCTTAACATTTACCTCGTTTTTTCCTCACTCTTTCTTACTAAAATCACTCCAGATGCATATGACTTTTTATGTAAATTGTTCTCCATCTTATTATTTTGGTGCTTGTTTAATCTATACACCTTCATATACACAAAGCTGCAAATTGATGGCAAGATGGGGGATCCGTATTATAACACCATGTCCTTGGGTGCATTCAGGGGAACAGTTCCCAGTTTTGCCTATTGAAAATGTTATTCTATTTTAATTTCTTTGATAATTGGTGTATGTGAAGTGGGACCAGAAACAGAAAAAAGTAATTAAAAAGGGCAACAAGTAGAAATCATCAACAGGAACCTTAGTATAGGCATGATATCTTATGCATCTTTACAAATATCTTCAGATTATGCAAACTTTGAAACTTAGAATAACTTTATGGTACACTAATTGGGATAATTTAAATGAAATGTTGTTGCATACAGCTCTCAAAGAGTCACCACTCCCAAGATATACTACATAAACATGACAAAACAAATAAATACATACAAATTATGCATATTCCCACATACCTACATATATTATATGACACAGAGAAACCATGTGGCAAAGATGCCACTTTATTTTTAATATAATTGTTTCACTGAAGTGAAAGGGGAAGGTTCCCAACAGTGGAATCAAATAAATATAATACATTTTGGAAAAGATAAAGCTTTTGAAGGTAAAGAATGTAAACATAAATAAATATAATCTAATTGTAAGAGGAAAATCAGTCTCAGGAGAGCCTTCAATAGCAACACCTCCAATTTAGCTTCATTGAGCTGCTTATTCAAAGGGAAAACAGCGAAGAGGATTTGTAAAACATTGCAGCAGTTCCTCTGGATCTGCAGGATGGACAATTTCACTCTGAGTTTGCCATTGTTATTCCATCTTTTCCTGTGGATCTGGGGAGGCTTTGAAAGCCTAGCACAGTGGTCCTTGTATTCCATGAAGGACAGATATAACCGATAATCAGAGTTGGAAGGGACCTTGTAGGTCATCTATTCCAACCCCCCGCCCAAGCAGGAGAACCTACACTATTTCTAACAAATGGCAGTCCAATCTCTTTTTGAAAGTCTCAAGTGATGGTGCTCCCACAACTTCCGAGGGCAAGGTGTTCCATTGGTTGACTGTTCTCACTGACAGAAAGTTTTTCCTTAGGAAGGCAACTTGGGAAAGGTGGTCACTGACAGGACCAAACTTTTTGCACATCTTCATTGGCCCACTGAAAGGAACACTGGTCAACTTTTCAGCAGCATCAGAGAGGTTCAGGCAGCAAAAATGCTGGCTTTGTAAAAGGTTCTTTCTAGGACAACAATTAGTGAAAAGGGGCAGAAAGCTTGGGCTTTAGTGAAGAAATAAATGTTCATACAATTTTCAAATAGAGTGATATACTGCATATATCTGGCTCGTAGGTTTGGAGCTGAAGTGTCAATTGGAACCTGAAAATTAGTTGTATTGAAATGTTCAGGTTATATTCATACTAATAGTTGGTTTGTTGTTGTTTTCTTCTGGGCTGTCAAGTGTTTATTTTGTTTTATTGTTTGGGCTAGGTACTTTATTATTGTTGTTAGTAGCCCAGAGTCACTTGTTTGAAACAGATAGCCCTAGGAACTGAATACATACATAAATATTGTTGAAGCCAAGCAGAGCTTTTACTATAAAAAAATGAACACACTGAAATAGTTGAGATCTTCTTCCAAAGCCCAGCCATTACAAGGAACATTTTAATGCTGCAGCTAGTGATTATCCTCAGCTTCTCCATCTTCTTCTGACCAATATTCTTCAATAGCCAACAAGAGAATATTAAAAACCACATGTAACTATTACTCTGTTGTCCCCTTCCTTGTTCCATCTTCACTGCCTTTTCTCTTTCTAGTGAGTAAAAATACAGAAGGTTAGGCAATCAACATTGACTGGGAAGGGTGATATTGCCATCCTTGGAACAGATGGGAGGGATTGGGGCAGGGGGAAATGGCCATAAGTCTCAGTACCTCCTGGCTATAGAAAGGCAGAAATCTGCAATCTGAGGTTGGACTTCCCATCCATGAGAAATCACTTTACAATGTTGGAAATTAGTGTTTGATCTTTGCTTGTAAATAAAAGTTTATCTATGGGGTGTATTTCAAAACAGAGCTCTTATGTAATCTCCAAATCCCTTAAATATAGCCATACAAATCTCTCCCCAAAATGGCAGCTAAACTGTCCTCACCCAAGATCCATCACAAGACGAAAGTCATTAACCACAATAAGAATTGCCCGACACCCTTTCAGAGCACAAGCCCCTTCAATGCACAACACACACACAGAAGCACTTCAGGACCTGTATAAAAATCCTCGAACTCGTCTTGCTATTGTCCAGCTGAGCCAGAACTGCACGATGTCTTTGTGTGTGGTTTTGTTCATCATTAAACTTTCTTTCCAATCAGCCTCCATTTTATTTTATTCCAGGCTTGGACCTGAACCAGACGAATTTCCTTCCAACAAGGTGGAATAAGTTAATTAAAGGTTTTGCACACATATTCACTCATATACTGCACTCAGCCCAAACATTTTAGCTTCCTATGCTTCTGTTACTAAAAATAGTCATTCTTTTGAATTTGGATTTTTATTTATTTTATTTATTTTGTCAAGCAATTATAAGATAACAGGTATAAGTATAAACATAGTTATGAATACATGAAGTGGATACATATTTCCTGCAATCAAGTTTGGTGCGATTTACCTTGAGTTTGTATCTATTATGTGCTCTTGTATTGTTATGGTTGAAGCTGAAGTATTCATTGACAGGTAGGACTTGCAATATATAATTTTATATACTATATTTAAATCAGACCGAAGGTGGCATAGTTCTAGGTTTTCTAGGTCTAGAATAATACTGGTAGTATAAGGTGTTGTGGCTCCGGGCTTGGATTCAGCTCCTGTGATTGATATGAGTTCAAGTGAAGAGGTTACGTCAGAACAATTTGAACCAGCCTGGCTTACTGATTGGACTGATAACCAGGATGAGGAGATGGACGTGACAAAGGACGACAGACCTGATGTATTAGAATTGTCAGGACCTTTAATCTCCTCTGGTTCTTTATCTGATGAACAGCCGGGAATGGCTGACAGGGAAGTTTTGAGAGAGTCTTCTAGTGGAGATGAGAACTTGGAAAATTTGTGGTTAAATGTAAAAAATAGAAGACGGTTGAAAAGGCAAAATCAGCTGGAGCAAATGAGAAGAGCAAGTCAGTAAATTAGCACGTTGCCTTAATGAGTATAAAAGGACACAGCTGGGCTGGTGCATTTCGCCAGAAACAAAATGACTATTTGAGTGAGGACGTTACAGCAAAGAGCTCTGAGGCTGAGGATTTATTGCCAGGACTGGTTTGCCGGACAGAGTAAGATTTATGCTGTGGTTTCTGCCAGCCGTTATCTAATAAGACTTCTTTCCGTTTGATTTAATTGTGAAACGGCTGCTTTTTAATTGTGAAACGGCTGAATTTCGAAGGGGAGTCATAACAATTAGGTATTCTGCAACGAGTAGAGTGGAGAACTCTTCTTGTGAAATATTTCTGGACTTTCTCAACTGTGTTAATATCAGATACGTAATGCGAGTTCCAGACTGACGAGCAGTATTCAAGTAGTGGTTTAGCAAATGTTTTGTATGCTCTAGTTAGTAGTGTGATATTATCAGAGAAAAAGCTACGTAGGATTAGGTTAACAACTCCTAATGCCTTTTTGGCTATGTAGTGGGCTCTAGCACTTAGATCATTAGAGATGAGTACTCCAAGGCCCTTGACAGAATTTGGATCATTAACAAGGTCTTGACTGTTCATCTTGTATTTTATTTTCTGATTTTTGTTGCCAATTTGTAAGACAGAGCATTTATTTGTTGAGATTTGAAGTTGCCCATTTGACCATTCTGATACATAGTCAAGGTCTTTTTGAAGGGTAGCAGTATTGTCTGTGGTGTTGAATAGCTTTACACCATCAGCAAAGAGAACACAGTTGCTCTTAATATGATCACAGAGGTTATTTATGTAGAATATGAGTTGGTCCTAGAACACTGTCTTGGGGGACACTACTGTTGACAGGTACAGAATTTGATAGGACACTCCCAATTTTGACCATTTGTTGTCTGTTTGACAGGAATGCTTCTATCCAGTTATGAAGGTGTTCAGAGATACCATAAGATTTTAGTTTTAGGAATAGTTTGTCGTAAATCAAAAAGCTTTGCTAAAATGTACCATATAATGGTAAATCAATTGTTGGCATGCACACACCCATTTACTAAGCTTTTGAACTTATTGTGTTTGCAAGTATAACCTTTTCCTCAATAACAGTACAAATATACATTCAGAAATGAGACATTTCACTGATTTCAACAGAAAACAGCTTTGAAAAATATGTTTATAAAACATGATTCAGAGAATAGATTTGAAGAGTCTTTTTTGTTTTGTTATTCATCCCAGTCATATGCGATATTCAGATAATATCCACCTATATACAGATATACTATATACAGAGTTATATGTTGGGAAGACACAGGAGTGTTTTGTAATATGTTTTGCTTGCTTGTTTTCCCCATTGCAAAACTCTGAACAAGGGATCCTTATGTAAGTAAAACATTGCCAACAAAATGGAAGCCCCATCAGTCTCTTTTCAGGTCACCTATTTCTTATTGGAGAGAATTGTAGAACAGTCTACCATGGTGGAGAATATTCTAGAGATTTGGTAAATAAAGTTGCTCAGATTCATTCAGACTTGGCAAAAGCATAATCTTGGTTGATTGGCTAATAGTGTGATCCTGTTAATCCTAAGGTAGTACACAAGATCTTCAGAACTGCTAACCCAGCCACATGATTATGTCCCTGTTGACTGATAAAGGCTGCCCAACAGGTTTGTTTTGATTTATGTGGTAGTATCTGCTCTCTTGGGGGTTAAATGGGGGGGCGGCTCTGTTGACCTTGAAGGAGATGGCGGTGTGTCCCTTTTTCAAAAGGCTATCACTGATTCTAACCATTATAGATCATTTTCATCCAGTCTCCAACCTCCTGTTTTTGAAGAAAGTTGATAAGAAGGTATCAGTTACAAGTCCTGGAAGTAATGGATTATCCAGACCCTTTTCAGTTGGAATTCACATCAGCATTCAGTATTGAAATACTTTGCTCTTGCTTATCTGTGACTTATGGAATGGCCAGGATGGGAGTAATACAACCTTCCTGACTCTCCTTGATCTCTCAGTGGCTTTTTGATATTATTTATTATAATATTTTTCTGGACTGACTGCAGGGAATGGGTTGTAGTGTTGTTGCAGTAGCTTTTTCTCTATAGCCAGCTCCAGTTGGTGTTGGTAGAGGGTAAGAGTTCCGATCCAAAGCCTTGGAGAGAATGGTAGTAGTATGGTAATATAGTATAATATTACATGGTAGTATAGCATGGTATTGTTTCTTAGCAGTAGTTAAACTGCGCAGCCACTCTGGAGACGGGCAACCTAGAAATCTAATGAATAAATAAATAAGACATAAAACTTGCCGAGTTCATAGGAATTCCAAGTTTGTAAACCACAGAGCATCTTTAAGGAAAATTACTTTAACAGAGGGTACATAATGGCTTGGCTGCATATACTGCAATGGGCACAGAATGCCGTTGGGCTCCAGGGGAGGCAGGAAACAGGACAAATAGACTGAGTTCTTTCAGACACAGAGAGCTTGGTTGTTTGCCAACTTGCAGAGCTTTTAAAGCAGCTAAATAAAACCATGAAGGCTCAAGCTATAAATGAATATTGGTCATTCTTCCTCAATATTATCATTACAATGTGCTCCTGAAGGTCCTGGCCCCAATTTATTTGATTAGTTATCCTGGGAACAAACGGTTGGGGCTGATCCTCAGGGCTCTTTATTGTTTTCTCGACTTCCCCCTCCCCCAAGGATTTGAACATGTCTGCAACCAACATAGCATCCTCGGGGTTCTCAACAGGCAACTGTAAGGCCAGATGTGTGGGGGGGGGGGGAGAGAGAGAGAAACATATTGGCAGCGTAACCGGACAAGAAAATGTGCATACAGGAGGCTTGGTTACCCAGACTGTTTTCACAACTAGAGAAACCCACGAGGACCAAACTCCGGATAGTTGCTGCTTTGCTGCTTCCTCGCGTGTTGCACAACCGTCAAGATTTAAGGGCGTCCACCATCCGCTCTCTTCCTCCCCCACCCTTCCCCACGTCCTGTCCTACTCGGAAAGTGTGTTTGCTAAGAATCCGTTAGTCTTTTCTCCTCTGCATTCGAACCGGGGGGGCGGGGGGGAAGCAAAGTCTGAAAAAATTAGCAATTGTCGCTGAGGTGTTTAAAACACCGCCTTCCACCTTAAGAAGGTCTTGGGACTTTCCAGAAAGTTGGACTGCGCCGCTTTTTTCCTCTGCTGGGTGGAGAGAGTTTTTCGGGGAGGGAGAGAGAGAGAAAGCTCATCTCCAGGAAATGAGTAAACTAGAAAAAAAAATCGTAGTAACGCTACCCTCGTAGCTAAAAGCAACAGGCGTGTAGGATGCCCAGAGAAGAAGGAAGTGCTTCAGACAGAGGTTTTGATCGCAGCCGGCGCGAAAAGTCGAAGCCTGAAACAAACCTGGCTTGAAAAAGCAGATAAAGCGGTCTCTGTCGGTCGTTTAGTCAAGTAAAACGTTTGTTGCTGGACGCAGTAAGTATACAGCCAATATTGACTCCTCTGCCGCAAAAAAAACAAAAACAGGCTTTTCATTTAAGATAGTAGTTTTTCTTTTCTGTCGGACGTCTGCTTTGTCTCTGAAAATGCAAGTTGCAAAGTGGAGTCTGCTGGTTGCATTTATTTTTTGAAAAGTATGCAGCCCTATCCGGGCCGCCTTTCTCGCCGCTAAAGATAGGAGTCATTTTTTCTTTCTGCCGTCCCCTCCTTCCGCTCGCAGCCTTCCAGCGTTGCTAAACGGAGCGGGGGGGGGAGAGAACGGACGGGCGCCCTTCTCCGAGCAGGTGGGGGATCACTCTGTATTCTGAAAAGGCGTTTTAATTTTTTCCCGGTTTTTTTCCATAGTCCAAATAAAGAACCGGCAAACGCATTGTAAAACGAGTTGCAGAATAGGGAACGGAAGAGGAAAGGACCTTCAAACTTTATGAAAAAAATGAGGTAGTTTTTTTTTAAAAAAAGGATTTCCCACACTGCATTTTCCTCCTTCTAGGGACTTAGCTTTTTCAATTTGCTGATGGATACCGAAAACTTTCTTTTATAGTCCATATTCTGATTATCCAGTATGTTCACCTCTCACGAGGCTCTTCAGCTTTCTCTTTCTATTCACACAAGTGCTTTGGGTGCTTTTTTGCTGTTGTTATTAAACTGTTAAATTGTCCACAATTTATTTTATTCTTCTCCTGAGCCACATAATTCCAGGCTAGTTTACAGCAACATGCAAACTAACAAGCATTAAGAGTAAACACAAATCCTAATAAAAACACAAGGCTGTAATTCTACCAGCAGCTGAAAGTAAATCTTCGGAAGCGATAAGGATTGCATCCGAGATGAGAAGAAAGTATGGAAGGAATTGTAGCAAAGGAGACAATTAAGAAATTTATTACTTAAAAGCAAAAGGCCTTTGCCCAGAGATTTAAAAAATAGTAAAACACCAAAAGATCCTGCAAAGCCCCACCCCAGAAATCCATCCCAGTTGGCTTGTGTACCTCAAGAGAAAATGACTGTGAGAATTTGCTTAGATAGATTTGTTAAAATGTACAGTTTAATAATAAAAAGAATAAGTAAAATGTTATTTAAATCAGGACTTCAACATTAACTGTGAAGCATTCTCCCCATTACAAACTCAATTTTCTTTTCTAGTTTGCCATAACTATAACACTGATCCAAATCTGACACCCTATTTTCTTCATATTAGCTGAAAATTCTAGGAGTTGTAATCTAAATGTTGGAAAAATATGTTTTAACTGCCTGCCCTGTTTTGTCCCTCAAAATATATCCTGTAGTACTGGACATGCCATATTTAAGACTGAATTAATAGATAAATGTAATTCTAAGTCTACTGCTTCTCTATAGCTCAGAGTACAGTACGTTTAAACAGCGCTAAATTTGTGAAGTTAGCCTGTGGTTTTAATTATGGAAGCTACATGGAACCTTTATTGAATGCAACATGAAATTAGGCAACTTGGAATAATATATACATCACTCAGAATGGCCAGTAATTATAGTCTATGGAAACTATGATCCAAAATACAAGAAAAGTTACACATGCTCTTCTTCCTCTTTCAGAACACTGTAAGCTTTTCAATGGTCGTTGGCTGTACTGTGGGAAAAGTGCTAGAATAGATCTTTGCTTAGCTACAGCCATGAGAGCATACTTGGAGTTGGTTTTTGCATAAACCAGGGGTGTCAAACTGGTGGCCCGCATCACGCACAGGCCACTCCCACTCCAGCTGCGCAATGGAGAAAAACATCACAAAACATCATGTGATGGCAACATGACGCCAAGAATTTGTCACCCGTGACAAACTAAGCTTAGAATGAGTAGCCAATAAGCCTTGTGCTTCATAGACCCAATTTGCAGGATCTAGTTTGAGATGACATAACCGAACATCAATCAAAAAATGGCAGATCATTAGTACTGTGATTTTTTTTTTTAACATGAAAGATCTCCATTAAAATACTATAAGGGTGGAAACAGGCTCAAAAGTCTGAAAGGCAAAGTTCACCTATTTAAAAGTTGAATAAACCCCAGCTCTCCTGCCCAAACCTTCCAGTGATGTTAGCCCTTCCCTACAGCCAATTAATTTTCTTTAAAAAAAACTCCAGTCATCAAATGGAAAAGATTGCCTATTCCTTGCCAAACCCTATGTGTTAAATAATGTTAAGCCATAATTTGGGAACCATCTCATTCTCCAAATATAATTCAGAATTCAAAATTGCTATTAAATTCTTATTTTGAGATCCTTTTGAAAATAAACCTGTCCTCTGTCTCACCACCTCTAAGCCTGGCATCAACCATCATCTGAAACACTTATGTAGTAATCAGAATTCTTGTTTTTATTTGTGATTATTTACAACTCCCTTGAAATCACATTGGTTTAACAGTGATATTGATCTAAGAGGTTTTTTTCTGCATTATAGATACCAAATTTCATAGATCACTCTAGGAATAATACACACATAGTTAGTAGACAGCTTTTTCACTTTGGAACTCTCCAAATTTTCAATCCCACAGGTTTATGTGGGATTCCAGTCTAAACAGGCTGTGGAAGTTGGGACTTACAGGGATAGTAATCCAAAAGATTTTATGGATCAAGAAATTTGTAGACAAGTTTATATATGTGGAACCTGAAGAATAAAGTTTAGAGTAAGTTTTACAGTCACAGTAAAAATAATGGAAACAGAATGCTGAAAAGTGATTGGCACAGTCCTTGATTTATGCTAGTGGAGCTACAACTGCTAGAGCTAGTTATGTGAAGTACTCAAAAGGTACTGAGAGCTCAAATAAGCAACTCATATAGATAGTGTGGATGTCAGCAGCTATCATGTCTTGCCATTGACAATGCTATTCAGATTTGAAGTCCAAGACATTCCATAGCCCCACAAGTTGGAGAGAATAGAGAGCTCTGATGACCCAATTCTGATTATTTATTCTTATTTGAAACTTGCTTTTCTGATAAAGAGAGGTTAAAACATTTCAATACATTTGCCCTCTGGTTATATGTATATTTTCAGACTTTCCTTAGTGTCTTTCCTGTGTGTTGGGTTGATTAGTTAAATGATTTTAAGGAGAAGCCAATATGGAGGAAAGCTGCTTTAAATCCTAACTTCAACAAAATGTCCATTTGACAGTTTATTTTCCAGCGTATATTTTTAATAGCTAACAGTTTTCAGAAAGCAAAGATTGCAGTTTGAGAGTCTTAGGTAGGGAGTTGGCATAGTCTGAATACATTCTGGACAGGGATGTTGTTGTGCAAATGTTTGCTTGGCTCATGTGCTGCTAGAAGCTCAGTTGAAACATCAAAGCTGTTTTGCCCTTGCTTTTTTGGTTTTTCAGAAAGATGCAGGATGTGAGAAAAATAGGCAAAAATAGAGCAGTGTACAGAAAAATGGGTAAGCTAGAAAAAGAATTCTCGTTGAGAACAAGGAACAGCAAAATGGTAGTTTTTGCAGATCTTGTTGCTACTTTGTCATGCTGTTGTTTATAGTCAGTCTGTGCAATATTCCTAATCAGGTGGTTCAGTGTTTATCCAGCTTCTTTCCGCAGCACTTGCTGCTCTCAATTGCTGTCTTCTTAATTCTGGCTGTGTATGCATTTGTTCTTAAGGGTTGCATACAGCCAGATTTAGCCCCTCTGTCTTTCACCTTTCCTGCTTTTATCAGTTATCAGGTCTTCTTGTTATCTGCTTTGCTTGCTATTTTTTTAATGTACTGGCCATGTAATGCTTTGTCTTCCTGTGGTCTTCCTATGGTCTTTCTTGTAGGTCAGTTTGGCCTCTCCAGTACTCCGTGAGCGTTTCTGGTATATTAACTTCAGTGAATCTTCCTCACTATCCTTCAAATATTCTTACAATTCTTGTTGTTGTTGTTATATCTGCTAACAATCACAAAACAAGAGAGCCACTCAAAGAAGAGTGGCTGTATTCCTTATATTTATTTTCCAAATCTTTTAATCTGTATTGTGATTTCTTATTTTTCAATGTGCTGTAGCCCAGTAGAAATACCTTTCCATCTATCAACATGTACAGTTCAGATCAGCGGTCGCAAGCCGCGGCCCACTGGTGGGCCATGAGATTATTTTTAGTAGGCCGCAGAGAAATCCCACCCCCAGAGCACACACCCCGCAAAGCAAGTAATCCAGACTGTGCAGAAACACAAGGCTGCACCGCCCACATGGCCCGTGGGAATCCTCCCCGCCCACTCACTCCTTACCCGGCAAACTTGCCTGTTAAATTGCTATTTTTCCTTTTACCGACCATCATCTGTTCTGCTGTGCCTGGAGATTTAGATTAGCTAGGAAGCCGGAAATTTCTTGCTTTCTAGCTAGTCTTTAAATCTTCGGCTCTGCTTTTAAGCACAGCCGAATCTCCCTTAGGACTGAAGGTTCTATTATTCAGTGCAGACTCACAGCAAGCAAATTTGAGAGACTGAGCTAGCCGATGGCAGATAGATAGATCACTGAATGATTCTGTAAGCAACTCAATCTGCCTTGCCTGCTTTGCCTGATTTTGGTAAAAGTTGCTCTTTTTTTAAAAAAAAAAAAACAATATTTACATACATGGTGTGTTGTGAGTTAATTTTGTGAGTTTGCTTGCAAGCAAATTTTATGTGACAGACTGAGCTAGTCAATGGCAGATAGATAGATTTATGAATTAATCTGTGATTCTGTGAGCAACTGAATCTGCCTGCCTGCTTTGCCTGATTTTGGGTAAAAGTTGCTCTTTTTTAAATAAATTCAATATTTATATAAATATTTATAATGTTTATGTACAAGCCATACCCAGCCAGTCACATGACCACCAAGCCACACCCACAAATTAGGCCACACCCACAGAACCAGTTAGTGGTCCCTGGGATTTAAAATTATGAGTTTGGTGGTCCCTGAGGTCCAAAAGGTTGGCAACCCTTGGTTTAGGTGTACTATGCAAGGAACAGATTCAACATATTATATTTCTGAGATACTTTCTTCTGTATTTGATCCATTATGTGACAGAATGTGATTAGGCTGCAAATTAGTCTTTTAATGACAGGGAGATCCTGTCATTAGATATTAAATAAAGACTAACTCTTACTAAATAAGTGTTTGTTTTCATCAAAGTCATGTCCAAAATGAGTTTCGTAAACTAGTTGCTGACTGGTCCTATTTGCCATAAGTACACATGCCATTGCTCTTTTATTATCGTAATAATTTCTGTGTTTTCCTAGAGAGAAATGGTTAATAAAGAAATTAAAGGAATATTAGATTTGGTATTTTTGGAACCTCCAAGGTGCACCATGGACAACATTTCATATATCTTTAATATTGCATATTACTAAATTGGTAGAATAAACTTTTTCAACTTTTCATCGATTTTGATAGTTGAAACTTTACATTTGTTGTCTACTTCTTGCTTTTGTGTGGATGAATACTTATGTTGCAATTTGGCCCTTTGGTTAACTACATAATTTTTTAGTGTCTTTATCATTGGCAAGTGTTTCCAAAGCTTATGGGCCAAAAAAGGAAAAGCAAATATAATAAAACATGGTAAATTATTTTCTGGCTATTGTAATCACTCAGATTAATGTAGAAATTTGGAGTGTTCAGACTATTTCACCAGAATGGATAATTTATCATTTTGTAAATGTCATAATGTCAACAGATGTTTCCTTTT
This sequence comes from Pseudonaja textilis, assembly GCF_049901715.1. Classification (NCBI taxonomy): domain Eukaryota; kingdom Metazoa; phylum Chordata; class Lepidosauria; order Squamata; family Elapidae; genus Pseudonaja; species Pseudonaja textilis. The sequence goes on from NC_141993.1 coordinate 46,505,491, forward strand.
GTCATTGAGAGGATTGTGGGGAAACGTGTCCCATGTGGAAATGTGTAGCTCAGTTCTGTGCTCACAAATATAGTGTGTATGATTTTTTTTTCCTGTAAACGAACATGAGGTCGCTGTTTGCATTCCTTTGGGCTTTATCTGAGACCAAAATCCCTTTAACGCAATGGTACTTCATTATCTGTAATGCTATTAATAATTTCACATGGCCAAATATGAAAACAATTCTGCTCCACAGAATTATTTAATTCATTTATATGCTGTCTGTAGATAAATCTTAGGACAATATAAAACTCACAGGATGATGTAATAGGCTGATAAGAATTGACATGGGTGCCTTTGCCTCCACATTCAGTATTAGCTGGAAATTCTGAGCTGTCTTCAAAAGTAGTACTGGATATGGAGCATTACTGTAATTTTAATAACATATTTATGTCTTTGACGAGTTTGCAAGGGTTATAGGAAAGAAAAACACAGGAATGGATTTCAGTACTACGATTATTTTCAGAGACAAAGGAAAGACAAATGGGCAGTAGTCCACAATTTTGTATCATAATAAAAGTTCTAGTTTTTAGGCTACCACCAGACAGATGTTTTGCTACAGGAGACTAAAAACTACAAGCAAGCTTTTATTTCAACACATTAAATGAATCTTACGGAATATTTTCTTGTGCTGAAAAATTAAGAATACAAGCATTCTATTATATTCAGTTACCCATTCATAAATAGGTAACTGAACAAATATTTCAGTGGAGTAACTGTTGATCAATGGCAAATGTTTTGTTTAAATAAATATACAATATTACACTATTCAACATCAACCAAATCAATGAAAAACAATAATCCTATACTAATTGGCAAGTTCTTGTGTATGCAACTATACATGTGTTTGTTTAGTCATATCAATCATATTTTTGGTTCATACCTATACCAGTTTGTATTTGAATTATATTATATTTAAAGATGTAAAAGCTCAGGAAAAAAATAGGAAGAACTGGTGAGCCTCCAGCTCTAATATTTACTCAGAGGTATACATTACTAGAAAATCATAAGGGCAATAAAATTAGTAATGTGTCATACATTGTACAAGTTGCTCCAAACAAAACAAGCCTAGGGTAAATTTGGTTCTTGTTAGAATTGCCAGATATTTCTGCTTTGGTAAAGGAGGAGCAGTTTTGAATTTTTCCACAAAAGAAAAAGGAAATCCTCCAGGTTTCTTTGACATTTACATTTCACATACCAAAGGAAGAACCTTTCCAAATAATTAATCATTTATGCTGAAAAAAATGGTCAACTCTAGCCATGTGACTAACCTTTCTGACACTGAACTATTGAAAACGGGAAGCTCCTTGTTTTATAATTGATAAAAATATTTTGGTGCATGGTAAAAAAAAAACAGTTGCTGTTTTGAAATTGTTATAAAATCATCATGTAATACCTGTATATTCTTAATTAATGCCTTCCAAAAACATTGGAAGAAAGGTGGAAAATACCTGGGTCTGTCTCATTACTGAAACTTGAAAAGTAAAGATTTTATATAACAGGTCAAGAATACTGTTTTCCTTACCCCTTAGACCACAGGTGTCAGACTCCCTACGTCACATTGCCATCACATGACATTCTCGAAACATTTCCCCCCATTCATGGAGGTGGAGTGGGAATGGCCTGTGCGTGACCCAACTGGACCACAGGGCACCAGTTTGACACCTCTGCCTTAGACCCACGGTTGAATTCTAGTACCACATTTTTAAAAAGTGGGACTCACCAATCTGTTCAGAGCTTAGAAATGAAATATACATAAAAGGTAGATAAAGAAATTGGCAACCTTAAAGAAATGAAAGAATCCATTTATTCTTATATCTGTGCAAATTGCTTGAGAGAAAGTTTCAAATAGTGGTCTTTATGGTGACATGCTTTGTTACCAAGTTTTTTAAAAAGATTATCATGAGATTGCATAATATCCTTATATTTTGATGAAGAAATAATATGCCATAAATGTAATAAATTCATTTAAACGTCAAAATTTGGGGAAGTGACCGGAAGTGGTGACAGATGCTGGAAGGAGAAGGAGGAAATGCTAAAAATCACCCCTTCCCTTTGCAGCTGCAAATAACCTTTAGTTATGTTGGTGAGGAAAAACGTTTCCTTTTGACAGCATGCTATTCTTGCAAACAAAAATGGGGAAAAAAGAAAGAAAAAGAAATAAAGTTGTTACATCTACTTTGAACTAGTTTTTATAAGACTGAATATATGTGCAATTATTTTGTTGTGTGCAAATAGCTTCAGCGTAGTGGAGTACACAAACCTTCTTGTGTGCACTGTTTAGGTCAGGGCTCCTTTCAGAAATGCCCAGATATCCAACTGTTATTACAATACTGGGGCAGTATCATCCTCTCTGTCTTTTGGTCTACACTATGTAAGGGGAATGGTCAGTCGCCTAAATTCCTTCTTTCCATTCTTAAAAATCTATTCCTCAAGGAAAAAGGTGAAAAGAAAGCAGGGATTAGAAAATAAGCCTCATCTTAGAATATTTTATTTTACATTCCCCAGACTGTCTTGTGCCTAGTCAGAGATGGAGATGAGCTGATGCAACTTTTCCTTTACTTGCCTACTGTTAGTATGCAAACATCTTTTTCTTGTAGAGAAATAGAACTGCCCATCCAGATCCAATTTTATTTAATAAGGGGGGAAAACTTTATGGAACTGCTGGCCGCACATCTGACTCAGTGCCTCTTTTTCCACTCAACAGTCAAGTTTCCTTAAACGGTGGAAGGAGGAAAAGAAAAATCTCTCTGTTTACTTAATATCCAGTCTATTGATACCAAAATCTTAATTACATGAGATAGCTCAGGATAATTAAAAACAAAATACATCTGAAAAGAAAAATTCCCTTTAATAGCTAATCTCAGTGGGATTTTTTGAGATTGAAGATGATTGAAGATTTTTTAAATGCTGTGTCCCCATGTAGCAATAAATAGCTCTCATTCTACCATCCAGCATTGGTGAAAAACAGATGCTATAAAACGGTTGTTAGGGTTTTAGGTGGCTACAACAGTATAAGTCATCTCCAGCAGCTACCATATAGATGTCCTGTTGCACCAGATCTCTGATGAATTTCAAAGGTAGGTAAAGTGAACAGTTTCCAGAAATTTTCAATACTTCATCCACCAGGAAGTCAACAAAATTCCAGATATTTTCAACTATTAAAAAAAATCTGTTAGATGGAATTTGGGTGTTCCAAAAGAGGATATGTCTGGGAAAGGGATCTATTTTAATGAGCTTTGGTTCTTCTTTAGTTTCCTAACTACAATTTACTTTAGTCTTGCTGTAAAAGGAGACACATTACATTACACACATATCTGGGATGAAGTTGATCATCTCTCTGAAGAGCACAAGAATAGCTCTGAAACTTTTTTTTTTTTTGGCAGAATGCCTACCACATCCTCCCACAACTCCAGAAAACTTAAATTTTCTGCACTGTTCTCTTGAAGAACTATCCTTGACTACTCAATTACTCAGGAGGAGGCATGGCAAACGCCTTCCCTGCTTTCCTTTATAGCTTAGCCATGTGTGCTAAAGTTAAATTTTTAAGCCAAAATAATCCAAAATGCTCTTACATTTTTTTAGCCCTTTAACCGCAGATCATATAGTATTGGGATGGTACAGTACATAGCGAAATACTTCCTTCATGCTGATGTGCTCATATCAATTCTCATTTCTATATGGAAAATCTCTTAAAATAAAACAGGGGTGTCAGACTCAAGGCCAGTAGGCCGGATGCAGGGTGCTTAGATCTAGCCTGTGGAAACAGCAAAGGACTGGTCTGGAAACAGCAAAGGACTGGTCTGCGGTGCCTCTGCCAGCAAAAATGGAGCTCGGAAGGGCCATGTGTGGCACCCCTGAGTCTCGTTTTTGGCCACAACAGTCTCCTGAAGCCCTCTGCCAGTAAAAACAGAGCTAGGGGGCTGCTTGCAGGCCCCTTCCCTGGGCTCCATTTTCGCTGGCAGAGAGCTATCAAAACAAACTAAAAACAAAAGGAGAAATGTTTTCCCTTTTGCATTTGAGCATGCAAAAAGGGACAGGAAAGGGGAAAGAGGAAAGACAAAGGGAAAAAAGGTAAGATGAGAAGAGAGCAAGAAAGGAAAAATAAGGAAAGAGGGAAACGAAGAAGGAGAATGAAGAGGAAGAAAGGAAAGAGATTATAATGAGAGTGAGGGAGGGTCTCAGGGAAGAAGGAAGTCCTGCCATTTGGCCACTACAGTTGCTCCCCGACATGAGTGATGTTGAGCTGGCTGTGCCCACCATGCCCCACGTGGCCACACACCAGACCTCCCAAGTTCAAACATAACCCTGATGTGGCCCTCAATGAAATAGAGTTTGACACTCCTGAAATAGAAGTTTCAGTTTGGATATACAGTAGTGTATAAAGTAATAAAAATCTGCATAACACTTGACAGATAAGCATTTCTCTTCTAGATATTCACTTCAAAATATGTATGAAGCATATGACAAGTGATTTTTCTTTAATGTTTTGAGAGGCATACTTTCCCTTTGTATGTAAATATTAAGAAAATTTATAGGCTCACCCAATTCACAGTTACTCACCTGTTCATGTCTTCAAGTATATGTCTTAAGTTGCTCAAGTGAGCAGATTTCATACAGCTTATTCTCTTTGTATAAAATGTTGCACTGGACTTATATTTCAGTTAGCTCTACTGCATCCTTTACGATGTTTTATCTATAATCTTACTCAGTGATTTTCTAAACTGGAATGTACTACATTTGAAAATTCTCACCACACTCTTTTCACTCTTTGAATGTCCAGGTAATTATTTTTATAGTACCAGCAGAGAAGAAGTAGATACTACTAAAATAGCTTATATAACATTTTGTTCTTCCTGATTCCTGTGTGAGGTGTACATAATGAAGTTCAATATGATTTTGAAATCCATATGCACTGATTTGCATATAATGCTAACTAAGTACTGTAGAAATGTGGATCAGAGCATTTCATTCGTACTTTCATCTTATGACTGAAAAAGACTTGGAAAGATGTTCTTTGCAACTAGCAGACTTTTTTCTTGGTACTTCTAAGTATTAACAATGATTAGCCGTTCAGTAAGGCATAAAACATACAACACTGGTTTATTCATCTTTAGTTAGGAAAAAAAAAACCTAACGTTGTTAAAGAAATGGATTTCTGCTATTTCATAACCAGCATCTCAACAATTTCATATACAACTAGGAAACCTGTTTACCAAATGTCAATCCTTTGACATAGACATCAGGTACATCATGCCACAAGAAGAAACAGGCCACGATATAGTAATAGAATCTTGCAAACTTTTATCCACCCTTCTTATATGCCAAAGAATAAAGGGAAGATCCTGCCTGAGTCTCTTCTTAATACCTCTTTGTTTATATAATGTTTCCTACCTATGTCCCTCAAGATCATTTTCTTTATGATCTATGCCAAATACTTTTTTTTAGCATGTGAGAAAAATCAGATTATAACAAGAGTATAAAGAAGTTTAACCTAGACTTCTAAGTACATACTATATTTATTCAGGAAAAGTGTATATGAGATGTTTTTAAAAAGTGTCAGTAAAGTTATATAAAATATGTAATTTTTTTACTCAATAATTCACATAACTGGATTAAACTGAATATAGGTATTGTGATTAACTTTCACCCTCAATATTAACACTTTTTTTCTGTATGTAGAGTAATGCTTGGTTTAGTTGTATGAAAATAACCTAGCCTCTATTTCAGTTCACACAGTCCTATTTTCCTTTTATTGGTATAATTCCAAACAGAAGAGTAGAAGATAGTTTACTTTAAATGTATTTCGTATATCAATCAAGCATTAAATTTTGCTTAACTATACTATTTTTACACTCTAGAGAACATATAGATCTCTGCTGTAATCCTATTCATGTGAACACTTGTTTGAAAGTCTTCTCTCCTATGACAATGTGAACCTTTATTTTGGTACAGTTAAGTCTGGGACTTGACAAGTTTAAATGTTTTGTAGTTCCTAAGTTTGTTATATGTTGAGAGTTTTTGAATGCAGACATTTTCTATTCTCATGCCAGCAATCAACTCATTATAGCAATTCTCCACCCTAAGTTTAATGTCTGCGGTCCACTCTAATTTTAATCAGTGTTTTAAATCATACTTGGTTTAAAATCTGTGTAATCAACTGCCAATGCATAAATCCTCAAATATTTTGTTTCTGCAATAAAGATTTCTTTAGTTTAACACACATTAATCACAATTTTTTTAAAAAAACTCATATCACCAGAGAATGAAGGAGATATATGTGTCCCAGAATAATGTTGCAGGATCCAACCTGGGTCAGTCAGAGACCAGAGGTTTTTGTCTTCCGAGCTTTTGGACTCATGCTGGAGCCCATATTCAGGGAATTTAGCTAGAGAGAAGATTGGATCCTGCAATATCACCGGAGCATTAAAAGGGAAAGCAAAATTATGCAATCTGTTTACAGTCGTAGCTGGAGCAACACTGAACTCCCCATTGTTGCAAAAACTGCTTCTTTATGCACCATTAATTGGCAAATTGTAGCCCTTCTGTCTATGGACTTCCTGCAAATGTTACCTTTCTTTTGAGATTGCAACAGATGTCAGGAATACACAAAAGAGAAAAGAGAAAAGAAAATTAAAACAGACCCCTATGGTCCCAAAACAAATCCTCAAGGCTTTTTTCCTATCTCAAAATTAGCAGCAGAATAAAAAATGAAGAGCTTAATCACTGCAGAGCAGAAACCCAAGTATAGTACTATAAAGCATACGCTTACTGCCATCCTCTTTCTAACACACCCAACAATTGGAGTATAATTTGACTATGCTTTATTCTAGCTAATACTACTCACCAGTTGGCAAGCACAGGCAGACTGACAAATATTAAACAAGCTTATTGTGTTTGTCAGCACTGAGATTAAGAGAATTATGCATCATACTTCTTATACACAAGGAAATTAACCACACCTTTAATTTCAGAGATGAATGCTGAGGGAGCATTAAGACACCACATCACTTCTTGTTAAAAATGATACATTGCCTAAGGAGGTATCTATAGGCTTGTCTTGCTGTTTACTTCGCATATGGCTTTCCCTGCCTGCAGAAGAATTGAGATGTAGCTTGTTTCCGAATGCTGTTCTCATCCTGCAAGGTTTATGCACTGGATCTGGCTAAAGCTTGACTTCCAGACCTGGTTAAAAGATTGTGAAATCAATTTTTGTATTCCATATTGAAGGTGGAATTTTGTGGCAAACTCACATCATTCCCTATGTGGGTATTTGCAAAACTCCACTTGGCTTCTATTCTTACAAATGGCAACAGTGCTGTAGTCATACTGAAAAAAGGAAAAAAAGGCTTCTATCATACCATGAAGAATACCATGAAGAAAGAATTCTATACTCTTTAAGTTGTTAATATCTTTACATCAGAGTGATCCTTGTGAGCAGATCACTACTATTTATCCCCATCCCAGCTTTGATCTTGAGAGCAGAGAGAAGTACTTCGTTTTATCATTTGTTCACTTAATTGTTATTTAGCCTGTTACTCTCTCTTCCAATAGTTCAACTATCCCTACTTTTTATACAACCCTGTGTTGTCCATATATGAAATTTGTTGAACATAGAGCAGGTGAAATACTACAGATTTAATTTCTTTCTGCTGTGACAGAGTATCCTTAAAACTGATTTTTTAAAAAGCTTGCTCTCGTTTCTATGAAATTTACCACCTTTGATGCATTTCTTAAGGTCATAAGTTTCATTATCTTTTGTAAAAACATAACAGAATAACTATTTGTCTTCCATTTAACACTGCTTTTATCATAAGGTTATAGAAATAGAACATTGCTAGTCTGAATGTGCTTCTCCCTCCCTCTATCTACCTGAAGACTAGAAGAGTCTTGTATGAGATGCTTTCTCAAATTACAGTTTTATCCCAGAGTCAGTTATATTTTATTTGTTGTTTCCTAGTTTTCAGCTCTTCTTCCTGTTCCACAGGTTTGTTCCTTCTGTCCATTACACCATATATATGCCCAAAGGAACATGAAACACCTTATATTCAAGCTATAGATGTTGTTCCAGAAAAGAAAACCCTGTTCCAGAAAACTCTGACCACTTTGTCAGTCCAGTAACTGAAAAAAATCCCAGATAGTATTTCAAGTTCTAGCCTCACACATTACAATGAATTCTGCACAACTTGCATCTGTCCTAAAGAAAATATAAATAACTCTTATCACAAAATCTACAAAACCACCCAGTGAGCCTCAAGATCTTATTCTTCCCTGAAAGAGTAATTAAAAAAAAACTACCATGCAAGAGTATGGAGAAAGATATGATTCTGCACTTATCAGAATTATGTAGGCTCTAAGATAAGCTTTTACCAGTGCTCAGTCAGATTCTTTATGGTTTTCTGCCACCATCAGTTAGGTATCTTTTTCAACCACTTAATTTCCCTGACCTCTTTGGTTAATTAAAAGGCTTCTTGGGATTGGTATGGTATTGCGCTTTTGTAGTCTCCATTTTCCAAAACTATATCCAAAGCTGTCAGGAGAACTCTTAAGCACCTTCATGTATGCATCAAAATTCATCATCCATTTGGGGCATCACCCTCATGGGATGTTTGTAAAGGGCCACTGCTGAACCTGTTTAAATGCACATTGTTTTTCACATCTTAATTACCTATGTATTTTGTTGAAATTACTTCAGGGCAATACTGTGTGAGGCAATGAATGTAAGTTGATAGCCACTTGCAAAATATTAGCTTGTATTCATTGTCTTTCACAGCTGTACCCCAAAATAATTTCACCAATAAATGGTCATGAAAACTTACCCTCTGATCTTTATTTAATTTTATACTATTTTATTAATTAGACACAGTGCTTCCTGATCACAAGCCACATGCATTTGCTCAGGTCTGAGATCAGGATGCCTCCGAGAAGATAGCACTGGCAGTGTTATATTTGTTTCTCAAAGTACTCCTAGTACATACTGTTCTATTTTTAATAACAGCCCAGAAAAGGAAATCCTGGAGATTTCTTGTGAACAGATAAAGATGCAGGCTGGCTGTGTAATTTCTAGCTTAAATTTTTAAAATCCCCAGTGACATTAGTTGGAGAGAAAGATATCTGTTCTTTATATTATGTATCTAATTTTAATTTTTCTTGGACCATTATATATTCAAAGCAAAGGTGGCCTAATTCATGTTTACATTTATTAAATATATATTCCATAATTTGCCCAGGATTTCAAGGTTCTGTTCTTACCAGTACTTCATCTGATTTTTCTTCACAATAATTGTATGAGGTAGGCTAGGATGAGAATAGCAATTAGCCCAGTTCTCTTAGTGAAATTAAGTGGCTAAGAGTAGATCTGAACCTAGATCTCCTTAGACTGGATCATGAGTGATAACTGTTGCACTGCCTTGGCTGCTGCTCATATTTAAAAGAATAATCCCAAGTCAAACTTACTACACTGCGGAGTGAAGCATTTTGTTTTAGAAAGTGTATAAATATATAAAGGGACCAATATCTTTGTAATACGAGAAAACCTTACAATTCAGTATTTGCTAGGCAGATGATAGACTTAGGCACCAATCCAGGCAGCTGAATTTGAACACATAATCTTTCACTTTGTGATATTCACTATTTAAATTTACACACTAATAATCTTTATCCTTGGACATTTGATATATTTCTTATCTTTATTTTCTAAGCTAAAAACTAGCATGCCTCACCCTGGGTCAGGATGATTTTGGTAGTGATCAGTTAAAGGTCATCATCCTTCCTGGATCATCCAATTTATTCCATTGTGCTCTATCTCTTCAAATTTTGGGCCCAAACTTACTTTTCCCCACCTATTATATACAAATCTAATACATATAATTGCAATAGGCAACATTCATTTTTTTATTCCAATTCCCTCTGCTTGTTAAAATGTAGTTTGCAAGCCCCTGCTTGCAGAATTATGATAGCTTAGTTTGTAATAGTCCGTGAGTCTTCTGAAATTTATGATTTCACTAGGAAAATCCAGCGTACTAGTCATATAACAAGTAAATCTGGTTTTTTTGCTTCTCAGGCTCTGCAAGAGCAGGTTTATCTAACCTTATATATGTATACCTATCTGCTTCACAGATATACAAATCATGACTTTCTTCCATAATTTATCCAATTTTGATTGACTGCTTTTCTGAAAGAAACACAGAGCACCCTTCTCCAAATGAACATGTGGGACTGCAACTCTCAGAACTGGGTCAATCTGGTTGGGGATTCTGACAGTTAATGTTCCACAACATCAATATGTGGCAGGTTGGCACAGACTGGGGTAGAGCTTTCCAATAAAGGATAACTTGCACCAACTCCTAAATGTTGTTTCCATGATAAACATGGCACTATTGGAATACAGAGCTGAGACCTATTTGCTAATGGAAGTCTGTAATTTTATTAAGTGTAGAACTATTCTGACCCACGCTCTTATCCAACAAATCAAACACAATCCAAAGGGAACAGAAACCTTTTAATGCTTCTGCAAAATAATTAGCTGTGATAAGCACAAGCCTTGCCAAACTGTGCGAGACTGCCAAAAGATAACAGACAAGAAATAATTTGCAATACAAAAATCTTCGAATACAAACGCAGGACACTGGAATGTCCACGAGGTTGGAGTTTCAAAACGTCTTTGCCTTCTGCAAAGAACGTTCGTTTCACAGCTGGCTTTTATCTTCTTGAAGGAGGGGCCATTACCTTGCAGCCTTACTCCCGGGTTGCCCGTGCTGTTGTAGCTGCTCTTTCCTGCAAGCAATTCTGTGTGCACACGCATTTGGCAAAGGCTCTTTGGGAACCAACTCATCACTGCTGCCAGCCCCTCAATCTCTGAAGGCAGCAGGAAATGGTCCTGGCCCTTCATCTATGTCCTCGCTCTCCTTAGCCGTCCGCACCTGCTGCCAGCTAACCACAACAAGAACTGTGCTAGGCTTTAATAAATTCATGATTTCAGACTGATTTGGTGGAAAAATTTCTAAATCTTTGTATAGGTTTGATGTTGATTTTTTTTTTTTTTTTGCTTATTTACCTCCTATCTGTTTCCAAGTTGTGGAGGACACCTAGTTGGGGGGGGGGGGTATCTCCATTTTATCCCCAGAACATTAGCCTGTGAAATACTTTAAGCTGAGAAACAGTGACCGAAATCATAATGGTTTTTCCAGGCCTAATTCAATCAGGCCTAATAATTACTGAATTGCACTATATTGTGTCATGCAAAGAAGATTATTAATTGTTCTTATTTGCACACAACTCCAAAATAGTGATAATTTCCCTTGAGGAGGAAGTTAGAACTCTTCTCTCTGTTTTGGCTTTGGGGAAGATAGTTTTGGCACAAGGATACATTGTTCCACTGTTGGCAAGAGGTAGTTGGTGCAGTAACACAAGAAGATACCACCATTGCTCTGTTCCTTGCCCCTGGTTTTTTACTTTGTTCTAATCTTTTCTAATTTTAATCTGTTTTTATATTTATAATTGTTTTTAATCTGTATTTATTACATGGTAAGTTTCTCAGAGTCTCCTCAAACTGCAAGATGGGCAGAATATAAATTTAATAACTAATAATTTAACTACTGATTTAGATAATTCAGACCACTTATTCATGTGTTTGTGGAGCCATCCTTGAAAAAAATTTTAAACATGAACTATAACTCCGCAATGGGTTATGATAGCAATTAGGACTGGAATTTCCATCACTATGTGATGTGTCTGTAAAGCATGAGATGTCACAAGGCCACATTGCACAGCAACAGCAATCCAGGAAGTACTGTGATGTGACAGCAATGTGGGAAAAGGCAGGAACCCCAGGCAAGCAGGTGAGTTCTATAGGTTAGAGCAGGGGTCTTCAAACTTGGCAAGTTTAAGACTTGTGGACTTCAACTCCCAGAATTCCTCCTCCAGTCATGGTAACCCAGGAATTCTGGGAGTTGAAGAACACAAGTCTTAAACCTGTCAAGTTTGAAGATCCTTGGGTTAGCGCCACATACAGGCTGGTGGGGTTTACAGGCAGGTGCTACATAACATGAACAGATAGATGGGTTGTTGTCCCAGGAATGCAACTATTGCAAGCAGATGCTACAGAGCAGGGCAGATGCCATGGCCAGGCACTAAGAAGCATAAGAAAGCGAAAAAGTGATGGGAGCGACTTGTGACCTGTCGACTTCCCACTGACTTTCTTTGTGTAGCAGATGACAATCATGTGCCCATGGGACACTGCAGCCATTGTTATTCCAAGCCAGTTGTCAAGCGCCTGAATAGTGATCATGTTACTACATGGACATTGCAAAGTCCACGTAAATCGCAAAGGCTGCAATTTTACAAACCAATCACAAGTCCCCTTCATTTAGTGCTGTCATAAACATTTGAACAGTCACTGAACGAGTAATCATAATCTTAATGACTACCTGTATAGAGTAGGAGCTGTCCTTTCCTTTAGCAGGAGAGTCTTTAATAAAATGAGGCCACCAAGGAGAAGGCCACCTGGCCCATACTCCATAAACTTCATTTGTAGGGGCACCTAAACAGGCCTTACCTAAATGAATGGAGCAAGATGGGCAGAATTGATTTTGACATGGCCTTGCCTGAACTATTTCAGTTCAGTGCTGCATTCTAAATAGCTTGTAAGTATGATAACCAGCATTTTTAATTAAGTCAAAGATCTTATTAATGACCGGCACATCAATTTCAGGAGATGTTCTTGCCTGAAAGAGTTGTCAGATACCTGGCTGCCATGACTTACTTCATAGTTAGCATGGCTACTCACTTAGATCCAGATTTCATAATTGCTGTCTGATTGGAACTGTAGCTAGCCCATGCTTCTTTAGAGACAGATGTATTAAAACCACTATGATTTATTAGCCAGAACTGTTTCATGTATAAAGAGCATTGGTTGCATAATACCACAACATCCATTTTAACTTGCTTATGTAAATGATCTAAGATAGTTTCTATAGGTAGTGCTGTATGAAAAATCAAAAGTATGAATCAGTTCACATGTGTGTGTGAGTAATTGAATGCTTATGTAAGTTAGCATTTTCCTCATTGTGAAGAATGTTTGGCTCAATGAAAATTTAAAAACAAAACAATTATGAATACAAAGGGGGAATAAATGGTGGGTTTAAGGCTATTATCTTTGTAAATACTGTGTATTATACTAGGAGAGGTAAGACAATTTTCTATTTAACAAAGCTCTCTTTTTTCCATTTATTTTAGAATGTACACAGGTTGTTAGCCTTTTAACGATGTTTAGATGAGAGATCAACATGCAAAACCATAAGAACTAATAAAACCTTAGGAGATACATATATAAAATCAGTTAAGGGTTTTTGTTTTGTTTCTTCTGATATTTCATAGGAGTTGTATTTTTGTATCTCATTAGCTATAAAATAAATTGTTTCTTGACACCAATGGGAACAATCTTCATACATTTCATCATTGTAACAATATTAAATGGAGCATTAACAAAATGAATATTGACATTTGTTTCCTTTACCCTTGTGGGTTTATAATTAACATCCAACTCTGGCTTGAAATTCATATTTTTCTGTCTCCCTTTCTCATAGTAGTACAATTCTCTTTAAATAAATTCCTGAAATATATTAACATTTATATGTGATATAAAGATCATTGCTTCCTATGTCTAAAATCATGGACATTTTCAGAACTAGAGAGAAAATAAGAAAAGTATTAGACAGTTATTTCAGCAATGCCAGTAATATACTTCTTCATATCTATGTTCCGTTATTAGCAAAGCTAACTCTTTCTCTGTTTCTCTCATAGGTAAGATTTTATTATGCCGGCCGGATTCTTCCGGGTGTGCTTGGTGGTAATAACAGCTATTATCAACCATCCACTTCTCTTCCCAAAGGAAAATGTTACTGTTTTTGAAAACACAGAAGAAATCATTGAAAAGATGAAAGAGCGTGAGGAAAATCTGAGGCTAGAGCAGCTGAAACTGGAGCAGGAATTAGCAGCACAGGAAGTTTCAGTGGATTCTTCAGAGAAGACTGAACCAGAAAAACAGTATGACCATGATTCACTTTCTTGGAATTTCTGGACTGCTTTGTCCATGATAGTCTTTCTTCTAATTGAATTCTGGAGACAGGATTACCAGGAAGGGAACTGGCAAGATTATACCAAAGAAGATGATGAAATTAATGTCCTGGGAAGAACATTCAAGGGTTTTATTCTACCAGACAAAGTTACATTGGATAGTTTTTATGAAAGATGTCTCCAGAATGTAACAAATGATATTGCTAGGAACCGAGAGCTTGTGGAAGGCTTTGCAGATGACTTATTAGAAGCTTTGAGAAGCGTGTGTAACCGAGATACTGACATGGAAGTGGAAGAGTCTATAGGAGTTGGGAGCATGTATGAAAATTGGAGAACAAACAAGCCTTTCACTTGTGATTTCATTGTCCCCTTTAATCCCCCAGAGCCGTATTGTTTCCAATTTGAGACTTGGTGTTCAGGAGAGTCTGTTCTACCAGACAAAGGAAGTTATGGCATGATAAAGATCATCCGGTCAGATGAGAGCTCATCAAGTTGTATCTGTGATAAAACTAAATTGGGGGAAGATTTACTTTGTCTACTTCACAGCAAAGTGAGCCAAACTAGACAGAGTAACCATATGGAAGATCTCCTTTGCTTCAAAGATACTCAGTATCTTGATTCTGACCAAGTTATGACATGGTTCCAGATGGCACTTACCAAGGGATGGAATAAAATTGCACACAAGTATGAATTCAGTCTTATTTTCAATCACCTGGATACTCCAGGTGCCCTGAAAATCAAGTTCAGGTCTGGAAAAAGCATCACATTCAATCTCAGGCCTGTGGTACAATACGCAGATTCTGATGTATATTTTATCTCTCACTTTCCATTCAACAGCTTGGCACCGAGTTTCACTACCAACACTCACTGGTTTCTTACCTTTACTGTGTATGAGAAGAGATATATCCAGTTTATTTCCAAAACTTTGCCTGCTAATCCTTGCCACCTCAGTTGCCTCCAGATTTTGTCTTTCCTTCATGGAAAGCAGTGCAGTCTGACAGAACCGAGTAGCCTGACAAACTATCATTTCAAAACAGTAATGCTGCATTTGCTACAAATCCATCCTAGTTCAGCATGGACTTCTGACTGTCTGGAGGCCAGGCTGCAAGATGTACTCAACTTTTTGGAGAAAAGCTTGCAAGAAAAAAGGCTTTACCACTTTTTCATTGGAAATAGAAATCTGCCACAGGAACTGGGTGTTCCAGTGGAGTTTCAAAAGGCAGAACCACTGAACCTTTTCCGGCCCTTTGTACTGCAGCGAAGCACTTATAGAAAAGCTATGGACATGTTCCACGAGATGCTTAAGAATACATCAGCTTTAATTAATGAATATTCCATGCATGTTCAAAATGGACGGGCAATTCCACTAAATAAAGATCTTCTGTGACAGCTCCTTTGACAGCTACCATATATGTAAATCTCCCCATGGGAGAAGACATGTAGAATTTACAGATATCTGTACAACAAATACCATTCTCATTTCCTTTCCAATGATCTTGGCTGATATTTATGCAACCTTCAACATTTTTACCACTGTGTATTTCTTCGTTGTAATGAGTTTAAGCAAGGAAAAATATTTTTAATTTATTATATTACAGTTTTAGGAATATAATGGTATCTGTGTTAAGTGTTTTATTATTGCTGCTGTGGCAAAGTACCGTGGCCAGACTGAAAAAGAGTGCCTTCTTTATAAGGTCTAACATATTTAATGAGAGAAGGATGATGTACAATTAAGTAATAGATCTTCAGTCTTGTTCCCTTCCAATTGATATAAAATTCTACTACCAGGATTTTTAAAATGTAATTTTAATTTAGTTTAGATATATGTGGCAAAACCTGGTTCCATATAACTTTATGCATTTGACAGTGAAATTCCAAATTACACCTTTAGAAACAGATCCTACTAAATTTGAAACAGCTTACTTCTAAGGGATCTCAACTTAAATAGGCTTGACATACTTGCAGTGAGAAACTCTTCAGCAGGTCCAACTTTGCTCATCTTCACTGAAATGATTCACCTCCATAACGCAGAAGAATAATCCCCAAATCTAATACCATAAAACCAGGCTCTTGGGTAACCAACCTACATTTCATCAAATATTACTTTTTCCATGACTGAATCTTCATCCAAATACTCTCTCAAATGTTTTCTATGATTAATTTTCCTCAAAAATACAGTTTGAAAAAACAAAAGCAAATAAATAATATCCAGATATAGTTGCATTTAAAAATTGGCCAAAATCATTTGGAGCCATGTAGTTAATGTTATAGTGTCGTGTATAAACTAGGCATTTGTTTTCTCAGAACCGGAAATTCTAGCAACAGGTTGTGATCTTGTAACTGAAAGAGGAACAAAAAATGTCTTACTTTTGAGCTTTGCCAGGATAATTATCAGCCAAAGACTTTTAATAGAGCCCATTCACTTGAAAGATCGGATTAGCTCTTTGCTTTCTGGACTGCAAAATCCCTTCTATTTCTTAGATAAGAGCCTTGCTTTGCCACTCTCTGTTCCAATGGAAATTACTAATTTTCAGAGGAAAAAAAAGTTTTCTATAATAATGGACAAATTACTATTTTTGTACAGCAAACCTCAATGAATACTCTGAAGTGAAGATTGTTTAAATACCAAAATCTACATAAGATTGAATTAGAAATACTGTAGGCAAAACTCACTCACCTTTATATCAGCTATTGTGTGTGTGTGTATGTGTGTAAAACTAAAAGTGGTGAACATGATTTATCTTCCTGCCTCCTATTTTTCCTTCAGCAACAACCCTATTAGGTTAGTTGAGCTGAGAGACATCAACTAGCCCAAGGTCACTCAGACACCTACTTCAGGCCTGAAACTCATCATCTGGTTTCTAAACCAGCACCTTCATCACTACAGCACCTACCCTCCTCCATTATATGTATTTTATTAATACTTTTTGTGGCCGTTAGTGATTTCCAGAAGCTATAGAAAATACATAAAGCTGTTGATTACATTCTGATATAACACAAACAAATCTTAAACTAGTGGTTTTTAAAAACTAGTGGTTTTTAGCTGTACCTACACATAATTCTGAATGTACTGTAGTTTTACAGTGACATGAATCATTCCTGCACTGTGGAGAAGATCAGACTCAATAGCTTAAATTATCTCTTCAGACCTAATTCTATAGCAACTACATGGACAGGGCAATTCTGTATTTGCATATTCATTATCAAATATTTAGAAAGTCCACCTTCCATTCAGTGTTTCTCTTTACTAACAGAAATAGTCAAATTATTCCTGATCTGATTTAACAGTTTAAATAGGACTAAATAATGCTGCTATATAAACTTTTCATGCACTCTTGGAATACAATGAATCTTTGCTTGAACGACCTTGATGGGTCAAAACACTATTGCTATTTGCATTACTTCATTAAACAAGTTTATATTATTTGTATGATGTCATTATGACTGATATAAATTTTTACTAAAATGCTGTAGTGGGTTTTCAGGAATAATGAACATCTGTCACTGGTAAATGTGTTAAATTAGTTTTAACAGCTCAACAAACAAAACTTGGGAGTGTCAGGATTGTGATTGTTGAGCAAAGCAGTCAGGCAAGTGTCTCACTTTAACTATTGATAAAAGAGGGTTTGGACATAGAACATATTTTTTAAAGGAAATTCTATCGTGCAAATCCCAAGAATGTGAAAAACTTGAAAACTTAGTGTCTATATTTTTAAATATGACTGGAAAACAGCTTTGCTAAACAGACTGAAAAATCCTTCGTGCCATCTATGGTATCAGAATGTTCATTTTCTGATAGCATTCTTTTTTGCAGGCAATTTCTGCACTTAAAAATGTTTCTTCTAATGTCAATATACTATATAACTGCTTTCCTTGTAAAATACAGGCTCCACTTAATAAGTCTATTAAACAGCCCTCTGTGACTCCGGTTATTTTAATTACATGGTGGAAGTGGAAAATACCTGTCATCTTTTCCTGTCAGCACTATTTCTAATTTTGTCACAGTCTTGTAACAAGTCTCAGGGGAAACAAAATATGTTGTAAAAATCTACAAGTTCCTTCAGGGTATCATTGAACATCTGTGAAAATCTTTATTAAAGTTTTAGTAGGAAATACAATTTTAAAAACTTCCTTTAATTTTAATTTGTCTATTTCAAAGGTTATACTATTAGAAAGCAAAGCTGAATTCATAGAAAAAAATAGAAAAGTGGTTCAAGAAATTGTGCATACACTGGCTCTCTTTAAAGATAATGAGTATTCCTTTTTCATGTCATTCTAAACACATACAATAAGTCTAAAACAAAAATAAACAGTAAGGTAAAGGTTCCCCCATGTTGCGTTCCAGTTGTTTCCAGCTCTAGGGGTGGTGCTCCTCTACATTTCTAAGCCAAAGAGCCAGCATTGTCTGAAGATGTATCTGTGGTCATGTGGCCAGCATGACAAAATGTCGAAGGCGCATGGGGCCTGTTACCTTCCCACCAAAGTGGTTTCTGTTATTCTACTTGCATTTTTTATGTGCTTTCGAACTGCTAGGTTGGCAAAAGCTGGGACAAGTAACGGGAGCTCACTCCATTACGCAGTGCTAGGGATTTGAACCACTGAACTGCCAACCAGATCGACAATTTCAGCATCTTAGCCACGAAGCCACCACGTTCCTTAGAAAAAACAACTGAATAGTAAAACCAATGTTCCCTCTAATTTCTAATATGCTGTGTAGACGGGGGAGGGGAGAATCTTTGTGCAGCTTTTCCCAAACTGAATACAAATTATATAAATATCAATACAATATAAATATCTGAGTAAGTTGCAAATACCCATAATAGCATGTTAAAATATTCACATATTTATAGATTATAGAAAGTTGGGCCTTAAAATTATTTATCCCTGCTAGCAACTGCCACCTGAAGTTTCCTTGGCAACATTTTGAGAAGCGGCTGAGAGAGAGGGATCCACCTAAAGCAAGACTAGAATATAATATTCTGTTAAAATACTGAAGTTTGCTGATGACACAACAGTGACTGGTCTCATTCGACACAACGATGAATCTGCATACAGACAGGAGGTTATACAACTTGCCTCGTGGTACAATCTGGAACTGAACACACTCAAAACCGTAGAAATGGTAGACTTTAGAAAAAACCCTCCCATACTACCACCTCTTACAGTAGTAGACAACACAGTATCAACAGTAGAGACCTTTAAATTTCTAGGTTCTACTATATCACATGACTTAAAATGTACACCTAACATCAAAAACGTCATCAAAAAAGCACAACAAAGATTGTTCTGCACCAACTCAGAAAGCTCAAACTGCCCAAGGAATTGCTGATACAGTTCTACAAAGGAATTATTGAGTCCATCATCTGCACCTCTATAACTGGTTCAGTTCAGCAACCCAACAGGACAGACACAGACTTCAGAGGATAATTAGGACTGCAGAAAAAACAAGTACTACCAACTTGCCTTCAATTGAGGACCTGTATACTGCACGAGTCAAAAAAGTGCTGTGAAAATATTTACAGACCCTTCACATCCTGGACATAAACTGTTTCAACTCCTTCCCTCAAAATAATGCTATAGAGCACTGCACACCAGAACAACTAGACACAAGAACAGTTTTTTCCCGAAAGCCATCACTCTGCTAAACAAATAATTCCCTCAACACTGTTCAACTATTTACAAAGTGTGCACTACTATTACTGTTAATCTTCTCATCACTCCTTATCACCCATCCCACTTGTGACTGTAGGACTGTAACTTTGTCACTTGTATCTTTACAACTTATATTGACTGTTTCCTAGTATGATTTGATTGTTGATTGTACCCTATGACTATCATTAAGTGTTGTACGTTATGATTCTTGATTCTTAACTAATGTATCTTTTCTCTATGTATACTGAGAGTATTTACACCAAGACAAATTCATTGTGTGTCCAATCACACTTGGCCAATAAAATATTCTATTCTATATAGCCTAACACTGTAATAACTATACCCAACTGGCTCTATGCATATATTTTATGGATTATAAATTAGCTAGTCACTGATAACTGAACATTATAATGCATTGTTGCATTCACTGATCCAGAATGCAACAAGGTGGATGGCAATGGATATGCCTCAGTATGCCCATGTAACATCTTTGCTTCATGAGCTGTGTTGGTTGCCAGTTTCTGGATGCAATTAAACGTACTGGTTGTTACCATGCATGACATGGCAGAGATAGTTGAGAGACCACGTCTCTCTCCTGTCTGGTTGATTCAATATGACAGGATTGATATGGGTTCCTTCACTTAAATAATACCATTTAACGGAACCCCAAAGGTGCCCCTTCTCTGTAGCTGCACCTGCCCTCTAGAATAAGGTTCCCTCCAAGATGCAGATAGCTCCAGCTTACTAATGTTTTGAGGGGGCTTCAAGTCTGGGTTGTTCTCTCAGGCCTGTAGGGAAGTTCTCTTGGATTCTTTTCTGTACCAGTTTAATTCTGTTTTTTTGCTATATTTATCTATTTTTGCTTGCATTTTTTAAAAGTGATTATTTTACTTGTTAGCCAACTACAGTTGTCTAGAGTCAGGTACTATACACATTTAATAAGTAAAATGTTTTGTAAACATTTCAACAAAAAAGATTAAGTATTACACAAACATTCTTTATAGTGTCTCCTTTATGTTTTCCCCTCACATTCTTTCCTTTTCTTGATATATTCTAAACCTATGAATTTAAAAACTACATTTTTAATAAATTTAACAACAATCATGGATCTTGTGCTATTCTAAGCTCAACATGTATCAGATCTTTTTTTGAGAAGGAGGATAGGGTAATCTTGTCCGGAGGTTCTGGAGTCATACCTGGTGAACATCCAAATGGGCATGATCTAGATGGCTGCCTGTCATCTTAGGAGCCTCCTCCAGGAGCTCCTGCTCTTCTGTGCCACAGCAGCACTGAGTGACCCATCCTGCTTTACTTAAGCCAAGGGCTTGTGAGCTTGTGCATGGCTCCTCACAAACTGCAATTTGAAATCTCATGGTTTTATGGTGTCTAAACATATTATTTTGAACTTAGGTTTTACGTGTATTTGATTTTTTTTATACCACACATGCAGATTTGATAGTGCACACAGAGACCTTAGAAAGTACATAGAGTAGAAGGTGCATACTGAAAGTTCCAGATTCAGTTCTTAGCATATCCAATTATTAAAACTCCTGCCTGAATGGCAAGAATCTTAGCAAGGCAGAGCAATGATCTGTTTAAAGTAGCTTTGCTTTCTTAAGTTGCCATATTTTTAACCATCAACAGGCCATATAATAAAAGTATACCTAACAAAAAGTTTTCTTTTGCTGTGTTCCCAGCACCACACCTTCTCTTCCCCCTGGCAAACTTCCCACATTGCAGGCTGAAACAAAAGCTCATAAAACATGTCTGAACAGTCACACAAAGTAGTCCCAAAATGTTTTCCACTTGATGTGGGTTCAATGAATTGATTTTGACTTTATCCTTTTAGACTCCATTTAAATGTATCTCTATTACTGACTTAGTTCTTGCTACTTCATAGTTACTTCCACAGCAATGCAAACACGACTAGTTTTAATAAGAGATTAAAAATGGCTTTAAATCTATACAAAATTCCGTTTAACTCAGATTTGTCTATATTGAGATGGGCAAACCTAAGACTTGCAGGATCTACAGCTTTTTTTTACTACCAGCCAGGGCCTGATACAAAGAAATGCATTAAATATTAAAGAATTTTGCGTGTAAGAAAAAGATTCCATACTTTAGCTCCATTCCATAGCATGGCGTGGAACCAAATAAAGGTGATTTTGTGACAAGCTCTGATATAGATTTACATGCCAAGTCATGTTTAAGTAAATCCCTAAGTAAACAGGAATTGATACAGTCTACATATTACAAGGTAAACAATCCATTCAGCAAATTAGAATTTATAACTTGCAATTTACATGGGATTCTTTATAAGTTTAAAATAAAACAATATAGCAAGTGCAAATGTTTAGTCTGTTGATTTTTTTTCTTGTCTTGGCGTAAAGTCATTAAGCCTTCAGAATGTGATTGATTCATTAGACTTAAATTACCCATTCAAGACAATTTCACAAATGAAAAAAAATAATAAAACTTTTCAGGTTGTATTGATTTTTCTACTTTCAAAAAACAAGGGCAGCTCTTCTGTCTAGGCATTTGAAAATGAAGATAATTCTCTTACAAAGTGGGAAAAATCTATTCTGAAACATCTTTGACTTTTCCAGGTAGCATTTGCAGCTGTGTGAAACATTAAGAAATTAAAATTACATGGAATTGTGGAAGACATATCAAATATCAAGAATTTTTTTTGCTACAACCTCCCTTTAGTAAGGTTCCAGAACTCATAAATCATTGTAAATTTAACTGGTACTGTAGAAGTAGTCTGCAATGTTGTACAGTATTGCTTATGTAACCACAATCTGCATGTGTCAAAAGGAAATCTTTTCTCCAATCATTGCACAAAAGTCATTGTCTATATACATAAAAGAAAATCTAAGTAAATGTCAAATGCTTTAAACATTAGACGTTCTTTAAACTAATTAAACTCATCATTCACAGCTGCACAAGGTGTATTTGGAAGAAAAAAATAGTGAAGCATTTGAAGAATACCGTCCCAACTGTTAAGCATTCAGGCAGCCTTATCTTTTGGGGGCTTCTGTGGCAACCATGCCATTGGCAATGATGTGCAAATGGGAGCAAACATGGATTCAAATAAATGTCCCAAAGCCAAGCTGAAAAATAAGCGAATATTTTAGTGAGGTATTGATCTGAAGCCAAAATTATGCAATATTTACATGACTGAAGGATAAAGATTTTGCCATGGCCTTCACAATCTCCAGCTTGAACATAATTAAAAATCTGAAACATGCAGCATGTGCAAAGAAACCAAAGATATTTCAGAATAAGATAAATTCTGTAAGGAAGAAATCCCAGAAACAAGAATAGTTTCTTTTAATATTTAACTGCTACTTTTGCCAAAGGACATTTTCTAAATAACAAATGAAAATACACAAAAGTTTCTATGTCTGACTTGTTAATGGTTTTGTTATTTTGAGCCTGTAATTGTGCATTAGTAAGCACACACAAATTTCCAGAAAAATGTGTTCAACCTTTTACCGTGTAGATGTACATCTCATTTATGTGGGCATTCATGTTTGATGCGACTGTACTTACCATAGCTAGGTTAATCTGCTTTTCAAACCTTGGAGAGAACTCATGCTGCTACAAACCAGCACCAGGTAAGGAAACAAGAATGCGAAATTTCTGAACCAAAATCAAAATTTCCTGAACCAGATGGAGGAGTGGATTACAACAGATTCCTACTCTCAACTTAAATAGAATACTTTGTTTGATCAAGTTTGATTAGACAAATACTAATACCTGAACTAGATAGACACTATCTAATACTTCAATTTAATTTTGATTTAAAGCCAAGAGCCAATATGGAACAATACATTTATGACATTATCTAACACTCCAATTTTACTTTAAAGTCAAGACACAGTATATTTTAAAACTATATAGCAAATACAGCAATAAGACAACTGAGGGGAAGATTATAAAAGTAGTAGACAAACCTGTTGGGTCATTGTCCCAGAGATATACTACCTTACGGATTCCTCAAAGCCTTCAACAATGGCAGAACTCCTAATGTACTGAAAAAGTTGTTAAAAATTCAGGAAGATATTCAGAGATGAATCTGCCTTGAATGGTAGTCCTTGTTGAACTGTATAGCACAGCCAAACATCAGCAGTTCACAACAGGAAATGCTTTATGACATTTTGTATCATGTCAGAAAATGCTTTACAATAATTTTTATTGTAATAGCCAATAGCCAAAAATAGCCAATTTTCAATTCCATGGGAATCATGGATTTCAGATTTTGAACACATTCTGTAATTTACCCCATTTGAAGTACTTTGATTGAAAATGTATTGGCCTACAATGCACTGTTATACCTAGTTAAAGGTTACAGACGTGTTTTATTAGTAGATGAATGCTTTTTTTAGAAACATCACTTTTTTTCACTATGTTGAAAATTATTGTAGAAAGTTCTTTCAACAATAGAAAACAACCTGATGCCCAATATCTATTTATCTAGATCAGGGGTGTCAAACTCGGATCGTCACAATGTCATCATGCGACATTGCAATTCTTTTCCCGTTTGCTGAAACCACGCATGGGTGTGACCAGCGCATGATGCATCTGCACCGTGGGCCACTAGTTTGACACCCCTGATCTAGATAAATAGCTATTACAAAGCTGTGGTTCGTCTCTCAGCAATTTTGAAATGTTTTCCTCTTATTGCTGGTTTGCAAAGGAATTCAAACTTAGTTCTAAATTGTAAACCAGTGGATTTTCACAGTATTGCAGTTTTGAAATGTTTATCATCAAAAATATGTTTGCCCTACTTCCACTAATAGCGATTAAAATTGTCAGCACTTAATTTAAACTTGCAACCAGTTTTAAATCCCAATTTTAGAAAATATTAACAATAAAAAAAACATGTAGATTGTATGGAATTTCCAGATCATTCAGCAGCCTGTTGGGACTTTAAAACCTGGAATTACAGGTTGGCAAACACCATCTTACTACAAAAAGTGGTCTAGAAAAATTGCTAGAAAAGGAGTATGAGAAACTGGAGAAATGCCAGAGCCTGAAGGAGAACTGGAAAAGATGCAGAAAGTAAAGGCCAAAGTAGTCCCAGTGGTGATAGGAGCACTCAGGGCTCTGACTCCTAAATGGCTCCAATAGATCCTAAGAAGAACATCAGAGCTTTCTGTCCAAAAGAGTCAGTTTGGTCTTAGTGTTTAAGGCACCAGAAATGGAAAGTGGAAGATCATGAGTTCTGCCTTAGTCATGAAAGCCAGGTCAGTCACTCTCTCTCAGCCAACTCACCACACAAGGTTAC
Organism: Pseudonaja textilis; assembly: GCF_049901715.1. Taxonomy (NCBI): domain Eukaryota; kingdom Metazoa; phylum Chordata; class Lepidosauria; order Squamata; family Elapidae; genus Pseudonaja; species Pseudonaja textilis. Next base: position 46,530,551 of record NC_141993.1, read on the forward strand.
TGTTGTGGGGCAATTAGGAAGGTGGTGTGTTGGGTTGAATTATTTGTGAAAATAATAAAGACGGGATACAAATAAGTAAAATAAAGTGCTAGGAACAGCTAAGATATTACAAAACGTTCAAACTCCCAGGCGTATGGTAGAGAACCTGAGATTGAGAAAGATATATACTATCCATAAAGGTGAAAAAAGAATTCGTTTATATATACCCATACATTACACATGACTTGGCCAATCAACAATAAAGCCAAGAAACAGGGCTCTTAGCAAATTCAAACATAGTCAGGAACCAGATGGAGGAGTGGATTACAACAGATTCCTACCCTCAATTTGAACTGAATACTTTATTTGGTCAAGTATGATTACTCAAACCCTAACAGCTGAACTAAATAGACACTATCTAATACTTCAATTTTATTTAGATTTAAAGCCAAGACTTAAATATGGAACAATAAATTTATGGTTGAGACTAACAAAGATAAGTTCAAGCCTAAAATGGAAAGTTGTGTCCTGAGATAAATACAAATAAATGTGTGCTTTTATCATACTAATCTCAATTTAAGTGCCAGCCAACAAAGTCAAATCTCTCCTGTATAGTTGTCTTCCCTAATCTGATTTCATCTATATATACTAGACTAATATAGTGATATTGCTTGCTGAAAGTGTCTGGGAAGATCACAAATGGCAACTGAGGATATTGTTCCCATCATAAATGTACAACAGTTGCCAAGAATTCAAATCATGATCACATCATGGTGACAACGCTGGAACAACTGCAGGGTGAAGACTGATTACAAGTTACTTTTTTTCTGTGTGCTATAGCTTCAAACAGTTGCTAAAGAAAAACTTGTTAAGTGAGGAGTACCTGTAGTTTGTGTTAGCAACATTATATTCAGATATGGTGGTTCTTCATGCAAAACCTAAAACTGAAAACATATTTTGTACAGTGCGAGAATTACATTTTTAAATGCTCTCAAAGCTAATCATAGTTCATCTCTCTGCCAAGCTGAAAGATAGTACAGAAAACCAAACTAACTTCTCAGACCAGAAGCCATTTGCCCTAGGGACAATAGTTTTCTACTCATGCCAGCTTGCTCAAATTTACTATCCAGTTGCCCACGTAAGAGAATACAAATTGGAACGGCTATATCTTGGTAATAAAATACATAATCCCAAACCCTGCTATATATCTTTACTTGCTGCTGCAAATAAAAGGAAACCTATGCATGTGAAGTATTTTTTATTCCGGAAAGGCAAAAATCAATTTCCAAACAGAGACAAAGTAAAATTGATGTCTATTCTAAACTGATAAACAATGCAAAAAAGTCAACATTGTCATTTAGATTGGCAGAAGGATAAGGGTAAAAAAAATATTTTCTTCCTGGTCAATGATGGCCATTTTCATTTTCAAAGGGAAACATATATTGCAGGTAATTATCATTTTAGTCCAATGATCCAACTCATTGAATAACACAACACAAAACACAACAAAACTAAAGCATTTCAGATATCAGATGACATGCTGAAGCAATAGTTGTCAATATTCTTGGTCATCCACTGAAAAAGCTTCCCAATTTTCAGAGCCCATAATCACAGGCCTCAACACTATTGTTGAAATACAGTTCAAGGTAGCCCTTGTAGATTTGAGGATCAGTTATTGTGGCCTGAACAGCTGGATCTAGCTTCATCAGATCAACCCAGCATTTTAACCCTGGTGTATGGTCCAAGCATCTGGAAAAGAACAGATAAAGATTTGAGGTAACAGTAAAACTTTGAGGCAATTATCTCTGGTCACGTTACCATTAAGATAGTGTTCAGTGGCATTCCTGGGTCATTAGTATAGAAAGGATCCAGGTTCAATATCCAAATAAAACTGAGAAAGAACTTTGTCTGAAGCCCTGTCATCATTAAATGGTATGGAGAATATATTAAATTAGATGACTCAAGACAATTTTTAAATGTATGTAGAAAGAAATATGGTATTCAACTTGAGTTGGGCTTGACCTCCTTAAAGGAAAGTGCTACAGATATAGCCAGGTAGCCGCAGTTTAGATCAGATGAATGATTTCATTACTTCATTACTCCCAAGTTCTATCATTCAATTTTTTCAGCATACAGGTAGTCCTTGAATTACAATTGAGCCCAAAATTTAAGTGAGACATTTGTTAAGTGAATTTGCCCCATTTTATGACCTTTCTTGCCCCAGTTGTTGAGTGAATCACTCCAGGTGTTAAGTTAGTAATATGGTTAAGTGAATCTGGCTTCCCCATTGACTTTGCTTGTCAAAAGGTTGCAAAAGTTTGATCACCTGACTCTGCTACACTGCAACCATCAAATATGGACTAATTGCCAAGCATCCAAATTTTGATCACATGACCATGCTGCTATAGTCGTAAATGTGAAATGGTCATAGATCACTTTTTTCAGTGCCATTGTAATTTTGAACCATCATTACATAAACTGTTCTATGTTAAGATCTACTTGTATATGATTAACTTCCCAACTTTCAAAGAAGCATTTGAATAAATATTGCTGACAATTACCATATGGTAGGAAGTAAATACAGTGTTAAAATACTCCAGCCAAAGCTTTCTACTTCCACTTGTGAATTAAGAGGAATAGAGGACTCTTGATTGAAACTCTCTCAATATTTGTGCTTTTTTAAAAGACAACTGGACTGGGTTTTTTTCCTTGAGAAAGAAGATAATGTTTTGCTTCTCATCCAAAAAGCTTCATCAGTTGTGACTGGATGGTGGGGGGATGGAAGGATAGGTTCTGATAGGACAATGGGGGGGTGATTCTAATTTTTGCAGTCATCTGGTTGTTAGCATCTCTCTTGAGAGACATTGAGGCCACTTAGGATTTTAACTGTGTCCTCACGGGTCACCTGAATCAGAGTACAAATGGTTATGGCATCTTCTTGGAACTACTGAAGGACTGTGTTATAGACAGGAGATTGTCTATAGATAGACAGGTGGTGTCTTATTCCTCCCTCGCTCTTGAGGGAAGACTGTTCTGGATGACTGAGAATCTACATAGACCCTCGATATTCTTGTTTGTTCCAAAGCTATTAATTTCTGATTTGCTAAATTAGAAAAGCAGAATGTCAAGAGATATCACACCCAATTCAAAGGACAAGCATGGGCATCTGCTACTAGAAGAAAAATAATGACAGTCTAAACTGAGCAGAACTGAATTGCTAATAAATTCTGGTTCAGAATAAATGTATTTCATCTCCTTGCCTTAGGCAGCAAAGTTAGAAGATTAATGGACATAAGTCAAATCAGAAAAAAAGATGATTCTCCTATTTTCATTTGCCTCCTAATGACATCACTTACATGTAAATTTGAAATAAAACGTAACAGTAATCTGCAAAAGTAACCATGCACAAGATTTAAGAGCAAAAACTGTAAAAGGTTCAAAGCACTTACTCAGTTAATTGAAAGGCCTCCATCCGTTCAAACCATGGCCAGATTAGATAATCAATCATGGATACTGAATCTCCACCAAAGAACTTAGTTTTGTGGTTTGCAAGCATCTAAGATATAGGAAGATGTGACATTTGTAAATAAAATGCAAGGCCTGTCACCATAATTATAGAAACGAAATATAGAAAGGTGAGAAAAATTATAAAGATGGTTCACTGCAATTCTTATTCTAGATCTATACTTTGATGTATTTATTTAAATTATTTCCATACTGCCCAATTATATTAACCCTGGTTGGTACAAGAAACATGTTAAGTTATTGAGATTTAACAGCTAACCAGCTCTAAGGCTGATGCAATGTAAGGCTGATGCAATAAGGATGAATCAGCATGGGTATTGTCATTTTAAGACAAAGAATGGGTCTACAGCAGTTTTACCACTTTAAGAGGTGGTATACGGCAGCCATTATAGGGTGTATCCTCTCTCCTTGTGTCCTATCTCCATTGGTTTTCCATGCAGTTAAGAAGGTGGATTGCTTGTCAGGCATTTGCCTACCATGTATATTTCTGTATATGTCTTGTATATAAACCACTGTTTAATGTCTGAGTCTCTCTTTGCTGTGTTGTCTCATAATAGTAGTCACGCTACAAACGCTCTGACAAAACATTAAATCCAAAATTTAAGAAATGCACAAGAGACACAGAAGTGTTAGTGCCAAAACCTTTCCTTCTCCAAAATTCAAAATCTATTATGTGAAATTAAGCTATTAGAGCTAAAAGTAAACATATGGGAATGTTGCAATAAGAATACTGTAAAATCAGATTTTAAAGAAGAAAAGTATGATGGAAAAATCTTAGAAGTGACTTAAAATAGAAGTAACTGCTATAAAAGTGAGGGGGAATGAAACAGAAGATGGGCAGTAAAAATGGATCCATGCAGAAATTGTTTGCCTGTAGTATTTGCCTGTCTTTTCCAAAAGCAGAAACAACCACCTGAAACAATCTTACAACTTAGGAGCACAAAGACATTTTCATATAAACAGCTTCAACCATGGATCTTCATAAAACTCAAACTCTGATCAATTCAAGTACTTTGGAAGTGTTTCAAGTTCAGATCAGCTTTGCTTCAAGTTCAACAAATCCCCAAAGCTTCTAAAATGTCAGAAATAACTCATTTTGAAAAATGTTTCAAGAAATGTTTCCAAGTCTTGCACTCAGACTGATTTGAAACAAAATGTTTTATATACCCCTACTACAAACATATTTCATTAATGAGATTGTATTTCTTCATGAGCAAGTCTCTGCAAGAACATGTTAGAGTTTATATTAATGGACCAGTAAGGCTTAATTCTAATTTGTAAGTTTTTGTTAAGAGGGAGGGATAGGGAAAAAACAAAGGAGCTGATTAATAAAGAGAGCTAGCAGAAGAAATAGCTTTAGAAGTGCACATTTTCCTATACAGAGAGTAAATGTATTGCTTTTTTGTTTGCTCTCTTCAGAAATTTGATCTGCAGATCACATCACCACGGTTAAATGTATTTTAATCATGGTTTGTGGGGTATCAAAATGACAATCTGGCTTACTCTGAAGCATTATTCTAGTCGCTGAAAGATGGAAGGGATTATCTCCAACTATTCTAATGAAAAAGCATAGGTTTAAAATGTTTTCCTGTCATGTGGAGAAAACTTCTGACTAATTGAATGCAGGTCAGCTGAATGTGGTTCAACTCCTTTTTTCTGAATAATTCACCAGTATTCTAATAGATATACTGATTAGTAACATGACCTTTGATTGCTTGAAATCTTTTATGTAGCCTCCTTTCAAAAAGGTGACATTATCAGTTCTATCTTTTAATGACTAGAAAAGTACTTTATGGTAAACTCAACAACCATTCCAGTCATTAAAAAGAGAGTTCCCAGGAAAGGGACCATCAAATTTAAAAAGACTCCATCATTGTTCAATTAAAGGCTAGATCTGCACAGCTAAACTTGAAAATGTCATACAAATTAAATACAGGTAGTACCACCAGATGTTAATAGGTGTCCTACTGTTACAACTGTTATTGTGGCTGAATCCTTAATTCGATGGAGTGTGATGAATAGGGAGGTTTCTCGCTGGCTGAGTATTCCAGAGCAATGCCTTCCCTAAACTACCTGTTGATGGTGGATGGTATAAATTCACATCTCTCCAGGTATCCTATCATCTTGCGTAGCTGGGCATGGCCTGTGCATGACACATCAGGCCCTTGGGCCACCAGTTTGACATCCCTGATCTAGGGCGTAGTCAATTATCTGTTTAGGGTATGCTTGAGGTATTTTCTTAATACTTTGTACAGATATAATTTCTACCAGATGCTTTGTAAGAACGGATTAGATAGAAATGAGGGGATATAAACTTTTGTGCTCAGTAGAATTTTACATTCATCTTGGAGCTAAAACAAAAACACTGATCTTCACACAAATTTTATCTTGATGAAATACATACAGGTACATACATGCACCTCTCCTATAGAACACCGTTCGTTTGCCAACTTTCCTAGCTAAAGTTAGGAATACCAGAAAGAATGTTAACCAGAATCTGTCCAATAAGTTCAAAGAAGAAACTGTTAAGAGTCCTAAAAAGTAATGACAAGAGAAACAATGAGTCACTGAGAGTGGCATGAACTTTTCATCTTTGCAGAAGCCATGCATGGATTTGCTGGGATTTCAGGAAGAGAATAATAAGTCCAGATTGTTGAAACTTGGGTCAATGATTGACAGACAGCTGCAGCCTGCTTCCAAGTGCTGCTACTTTGTGGATTCTTTTCAGTTCTCTTTCCTTTCTACATCCTCCTGAATCTATAAGCCCCTCTCCTCCCTTTCTGTGGAAGAAGTGGTAAAAAAAAAGCACATCTGCTGAGTTTATGCTGGTTTGATTTTTCTCAAAATAATAAATTTTTCATAAGTTAGATAAATCTTTAAAAGATGCAAGAAACTTAAGGAGCACAGAGTTGTTAAGACTTGTGCCATGCAACTCCTCTGTAAAGAGTAACTTGCCTGCAATGGTGTCACAAAAAAACCCACATCTACTCAAGTACTGTATGAGAATGGCTCCCCCTAGGGGACAGATTCAAGCAATTTCATATAAATTGAATGAAGTTATTTAAACTAGATGTAACAGTTCAGTGTACCCCTAAGCAACATACTATTAGGATCAGTATATCATACAATAAAAAACATCTTTTTCCTTAAAATGGCTATAGCTGATGGAACAGAAGCTAACCTAGCATATATAATATAATCAACTTTCAAAGAATGCAGGGAATTCTCTACTTCATTCTTTTCCAAGTCTCATGTTCTCCAAGAACTATTCTGCCTACAATTCATAAATCTCAATGCCACCACATTTAACAAGATTCTAATCTGGAAGAGTGCTATAATTCATTATGACATTTCATTGCTTTTTTCTCTTAAAGAAGTACGATAATAAACGGTTTACCTCTTCAAGCTTAAGAAGCTTCTCCTGGTATTCACTCTTCGGTGCTGATGCATCTTCACCATTCCTAATAGCCAGAACATACTTGTAGCTTATTGGAGGTAGCTAAGTAAATTTTCATTGAAAAAAAATATGATTGGAATATAGTGATGATACCATCAACAAAGAATAAATTGTCCTTGTAACATATATGATCCCCATTTTTATTTCTAACAGCAATTAGGACCAGAATTTCCATTTCTAAGCAATGTGGCAAAGTGTCATATTGCTTAGTGTCAGCACCTCTGCTGTTAAACAAGAATTGTGAATTGTTAGGCTAACAATCTCCTCACTACTGCTGTCTTCCAACAACCAAGTTGAGCAGGAAAGCTGGCAGGAAGTTGCTGGTACCAAGTAGCTTGCAAGCAGGCTGGCTGGCAGGCAAGTGGGTGCTGCCAGATGGGAGAGGGAGCAGGCCAAGAAAGCACAGCCCATGGGAATCAGGGCTTGGGATAGTTGTTGTTTGGTGGGAGATAACGCTTGAGAGTGCACAAATGGAGGGGAGGCATGCCACAAACACAGTGGGCTTAGGATGGCTGCTGCTGGATGAGAGGATGCACAAGCATTCCTAAGTGGCAGATTGGCAGGGTGGAAGAGGATGTGTAAGGCTGTGTGAATGGAGAGGGAGGCACCTTGTGAGCACAGCGGGACCTAAAGTGGCTGTGGCCAGGTAGGAGAGGTTGTACAAGGTTGAAGAGAGTTTTCACAACGCTACATGTGTGGTGAAGGAGATACAATCCAAATGTGACAGAGGTACCTCTTGCCCCCTGTTGGAGGGCAGGTGCCCAAGAGTGTGTGAGGGGCCAGGGAGGATGTGCGAGTGGCTGAGAGGCTGGACATGAGCTTAAGAGTCTGGGAGAATGAACAAGTGAAGGAGACTTTCCCAAGCAACTTGGGGCCTATCCTGCTGGCTTCCATATTGATTTTGCATCTAGAATCCCAGCAGGGAAGGTTGCAAATAGTGATCACATGAGTGTGGGTCCTACAACTGCTGTAGGCAAGACCCAGTTGCCAAGCTGTCAAGAGTGTGATCAAGTGACCACAGGTTGCTGGAAGAGAGAGAACTTCTAGGACTAATTGTAACTACCAATTCAGTTGTGTCAAAGGCGTTTTTTTTTCAAAAGATAACTATTTTCCTTGAGAAAGATGCATTGCTTCTCATCCAAGAAGTTTTTTCAGTTCTGACTGAATTAATTGAACAGCATTTCTCAACAAGAGGGGGAGGAATACACCACCACCTATCTCCTGCGTACAACACAGTCCTTTCTGCAGTTTCAAGAAGATTCTACATCCAATTGCATTCTGATTCAGGTGACCTTGGGGGAACAGATAAGCCCCCATGTGGTCTCAAGGGCTCTGAGAGAGAGAGAGAGAGAGAGCGCTAATGATCAGATGACTGCAAAGGAATATAATCCTTTCCCCTCCCTGCCCAACCATCCAGCCAGAACTGAAGAAGCTTTTTGGATGAGAAGTGAAACATCTTCTTCAAGAAACAGCATAGTCCAGTTTCCTTTTGAAAAGCACCTTTGAGATTTTCAAGAAGACTTATCAACGCAATATCAAAATAGCAATCTACCAGTTTTATTGTCATCTTCCACACTAAAATGAATTTCTTGCTATGCTTTAGTAATACCTTGGAGAAGAATTCCAAGAGCATTTTCTGATAAGCTTTTTCATAAGGGTCCGCAGGGTACAACTTCTTTTCAGGGTAAGCTTCATCCAAATATTCACAAGTGATTGGTGATTCATAGATCAGCTGCCCCTTGCTTGTTTCTAGCACGGGTACCATTCCAAATGGGCTCTTCTCAAAAAACCACTCTGGTTTGTTTTTCAAATTGATATTAACAATTTCATGGCTAAGTAAAATGAGATGAAATCACCAGGTTAATTCTTTCAGCTATGCAAAAATGAGGTTGTAGTGGGGAATATAAGAGGATGAATGGATACATTCACCACCTTGAATTATTTGTAAAAATAAGATGGGGAAGATAAAAATAAAAGTTATGAGAAGTAATTCCTGCTACATGCTGTTTGAAAAATACAACATGATAAAATTAACTCTTGGAAACTAGAAGACTTTTAGATTCTGATTTTAGGGATCTATTTGTGTGTCTCCTCTACATAAGGCTGTTTCTATCACACTCAAACAGGACAACCAAAGTAGTTAGTGTCTGTGGCTTGCATTTGCAGCCTGATACCATGTTCCTTTTTTTCAACAAAGTTTTGGAACAAGATTCAGATTATGTCCATCCTATTGAATTGTATGGCGTGGCTAGGAGAATAGCACTCACTTGAATTATTTCACGCTAACCTTTCTCTAAAGTATAATCACCATATATTTAATGGTTAAGCAAGTTTCATCTTTTGGATGATCTCAGAGGTTCAACAAGAATAGTCTTCATTAGCTTTAGGATAAGAAATCACCTATCCATTAAAAATAAAGAAAAAAAATACAAAAGCAGTTTACCATTATTACAAATTGGACAATATGCACATGCTCATTCACTATTTAAAAAGACTGAGGGACACTTAAAAAAATAACTAAATGCCACATTCCTTCAAGTTGTTTTGAAATCAAAAGGTATGTAACTCAGGCAAATTATGCCTGAAATACCTCATTATATTCTAAGACCAATAATCTACTCATGCGAGATGACCTACAATCATCACAAGACAAGAAATCCTGCAAATGATCAAGAAAACGTATTATATAATCAGAGCAATAGAAATACCAAGATAAAAGAAAACAACCATTCCCTTCCCTTTAGGAATCCATCAGTTTCCCAATTATATTTCTAAACTAGTTCTCAGATGAAACCCTTCTGCAACAGAATCTCCTATTGAACCAAGGAACAAATCTGAAATTGAAAATGTTCTATGATGTTAAACAAAGAAAAGTAACAAGTCTCTGAAGGCTATAAGCCCAAATATGTATCAACTACCTGTATCTGCTAATTTTCCACTAAAAAAAGAATTTATTATTTTTACATTAAGCCCTAGTGAATATAGGAGATATGTATCTGTTTGTACTTGATTCCTTTGGCTTTCAGGATAAGTCGTGTTCTCTGTGCAAAAGGACAGTAACGCATACTGTACAGACGGATGGTTCCTTCAGGCACTGGCCCTGGGGGCACGTTTCCTGAAAAACAAGTTCAAATCCAGTCAGAATTAAACAAAAACTAGATTCTATAAGACAAATAATAAGCCATCAAAAAATAAGATAACCTTTATTGTCATATACCTATATATACAATGACACATATTAAAACGTCGCCCCCCCCTCGAAAGGAGCAACACCAACAAACAATGTCACCATCCCAAGGGTAACAATATAACAGCAGCAACAACAAAGATGCCAAGTTACACAAAAATGACACAAAACATATTAATCACAGAACATTTTGAATACATAACAGAAAAGAGATTCATTGTTAGCAAGGTTGATAGTATATGGAACAAAGCTGTTACAGAACCTGGTTGTTTTGCTTCAGATAACACAAAGCCTCCAACTGGAAGGCAACAATTAAAACAGGGCATTAAGGTGTATAATATACAAAAAGAGAAAAAAGATAGAAAATAAAACCTTAAAAACAAGCATGATCTATTGTCTTACTGTACCTTTTCAATACTGTTACTCATTCCAACAATTTATCTTACACAGCCTGTCTTCATACAATATATTAAGCTTGCGTAGTGTGTTTATGACTCTGTGTTGTACTGCTTTTTACCCAGTGTGTTTATGGTTCAGCCTGTTGCAAAAATCCCAATAAAGTTAATTCAATAAACCAAGATTAAAACTACCCCAGCTTCATGGGTTTTATAAATACAAATATCTACATTTGATTGTAATAGAAAGGAATGAGTACCAAGATTACAAACCATTATTTTGTTAGAGTAATCCTTATTGACCAAATTATAAGCAATTTTATGTGCTCGAGTTTAATGTCTAACATTAAGAGTGGGATGGAGCCCATTAAGTGGCTTGTGTGCTATGTTGTTGTCGGTGAGGGGACTGGAGGCCTTTTATATTAATTTATTAATTACTTTCTTCTATTAGTTTTAATGTTTATATATGGCATTTTTATATTCATGTAAGCTGCCTTGAGTTTCCATGTGTGAATAGGTGGCAATATAAATTTTCTAAATAAACAAATATACAAACAGTAAATGTACTAGGGCAAGGCATACATTCCACCAAAAGTCGTATTAGAAATGTACACTTATTTGTGTACACATTTTGGCTGCACAATTTTAGATATGCAGTATTTTTAATCCTAATAATAGTGAAATCCATTCATAGCTGCTGGCCACACAAGACCAGGGAACATGGATTAACAACCTTAACGCCATGATATCCCCCGCCCCGAAACTCCACTGCATGTCGTCTTCCAGCTGTTGAAAAACGGCGTGGGTGAAAACCAGCCCAGGCCGACACCCAACCGCCTTAGGGAAGGTCACGGAACAGCCTTCACCCAATGAATGATTCTATAACTCCCGCAGCCCTAGAAAGGAGGGTTGCCTTAAGCCAGTTGGATTAGAAAATGAAGGTGCTCCTCCTTGGATCAGGGTGCTTTCTCACCTTTTCCCAAGCTTCTGGCGAATTCCCCAGACATCTTGCTTCGAGCCACCAGAGAGAAAACGGAACCAGACACACACATCCGATTTTTCCCTTAAGACTCCGCCTTTTCTTTCCACCGGCCCCTCAACGCAGTTTGGCTCCTCCCTCTTCGTTAGTGAGTAACATCTTCCTCCTCCGCTGGCTGCTTAAGAGACTTCCACGCAGGTTGATTGACATGAAAGCAAATGACTCGCATGGCAGAAGGAATAGATGTCCTTCTATCGCGGTAAATGCGTCAGGCGTAGCAAATTCTCGGACACAGCTGCATTTAACTGTAAGGGTCTAATGCATTTAAGTAGAGTTAGGAAGAATACAAATTCCATTTACTACGTTTGAATATCAAATACAAGAATTAACAGGACGGCAAATGGATTCTATTCCAAGTCATCTGTTCGTGTTTGTTTTCGCTTTGTTTGCATTTAGGCAATTGCGTGTCATTTACTTAAAAGAGAATTCAAAACGTTCCCTATCAGGCTCAGTAATATTATAGGTCGTGTCGTATAAACAGAACTTATGCTAAGTCCGATGATTCAACTTAATGTGTAAATCAGACAGCTTGCCTGGATGACACGCAAAGGTAGCTAATGCAGCCAATACAAAGATGCAAATACCCTCAGCATATATTGTATATTGTAGTGTATTTTTATTATTTATGCTGTTGTTGGGATTGGGCGTTTTTGAATTTTAGTAAAATACCTAGAATCTCTGGATTGTGGTGTTACATTAATATTTGTGTAAATAAATCAGTAAAACTTTTGTCTCTTGCAAATAATTTAAATTTAAAACAATGCTTATTGGTTGTGCAGACTTAAAATCATAAGCAGAAATGGAAAATAAATCCCCCTAAGTTATATTTTATATCTGTAAAATGCTGGTTGTAATTGATATTCCTCATATGCACAATATATTTTAAATATATATAATAAGTCTATAAAAATGTAGCAATGAGGATATATCTAAAGGAAAGTTAATAAAAGAAGTAGACAACCTGTTGGGCCATTGCTTCAAAGATACTACCTTACCAGATTCCTTAATGCCTTCAACAATGGCAGAGCTCCTAACGTACTAGAAAAGTTCTTACAAGTTCAGGAAGATATTTAGACATGTATCTGCCTTGAACAGTAGTCCTTGTTTAACTGTATAGCTCAGCCAAACATCAGCAATTTTTATGACATTTGTATTCTGTCAAAAATGCTTTATGATAATTTTATGGTGATATTTTAAAATAAAATATGCCAAATTTCAATTCCATGGGGTCATGGGTCCCAGATTTTGAACATATTCTGTAATTTAGCCCATAGTTAAAGATTACGGACACAAAAGTTTTATTACTAGATAGAGAAATGTTTTTTTCAGAAAACACCACTTGTTCCTTCACTGCATTGAAAATGACTGTAGAAAGTTCTCTTTCAGCAGTAGAAAATAACTCAACATAATCCCCAATATCTAGATCAGGGGTGTCAAACTCAATTTTATTGAGGGCCACATCAGGGTTGTGTTTGACTTTGGTGGGGGGCAGGAATGGGTGTGGCCAGGGTGGGCATGGCCAGCTTGAGGTCACTCATTGAGGCTCCATTTTTGACCCCAAAAGCCTGCTGCAACTCTGCCAGCGAAAATGGAGCTCGGCCTCCTTGACCTCTGTTTTCGCTGGCAAAGGGCTGCAGGAGACTGTCACATCTGAAAATGGAGCCCAGGTGAGCTGTGTGCGACCTCCCCAAGCTCCATTTTCATTTTCAGGACCAGCTCCTTGCCAAAACTATGGTCCCAAGCCACGGTCATCCCCATCTTCAAAAAGGGAGACCCCAGCCTAGGGAGACCCCAGCCTGAAAATTACAGACCAATCTCTTTATGCTGCGTCACCTGTAAACTCATGGAATCTATTATTAACCAATCCATCATCCTCCACTTAGAAACAAACAACTACTCTCCAATAAACAATTTGGTGTCAGGAAAAAACTATCCTGTAATCTGCAACTCTTACACTGCAAAAACATATGGACTACACAACTTGATCAGGACAAAGCAATAGAAGCAATCTACATAGACTTCTGTAAAGCCTTTTATTCAGTGGTACATGACAAACTACTCCTAAAACTAAAATTTACGGTATCTCTGGACACCTGCATAACTGGATAGAAGCATTCCTGTCAAACAGACAATAAATGGGTCAAAATTGAGAGCGTCCTATCAAATTCTGTAACTGTCAACAGTGGTGTCCCCCAAGGCAGTGTTCTAGGATCAACTCTTTTCATACTCTACATAAAGTGATCATATCAAGAGCAACTACATTCTCTTCGCTGATGATGTAAAGCTATTCAACACCATAGACAATACTGCTACCCTTCAAAAAGACCTTAACTATATATCAGAATGGTCAAACAAATGGCAACTTCAAATCTCAACAAGTAAATGCTCTTTCCTACATATTGGCAAAAGAAATCAGAAAATAAAATACAGGCTGAATAGTCAAGACCTTGCTGATGATCCAAACTCTTTCAAGGATCTTGGAGTACTCATCCCTAATGATCCAAGTGATAGAACCCACTGTAACTACATAGCCAAAAAGGCATTAGGAGTTGTTAACGTAATTTTACGTAGCTTTTTCTCTGGTAACATTACACTAATAACTAGAGAATACAAAACATTTGCTAGACCAATACTTGAATACAGCTCATCAGTCTGGAACCCACATTACGTATCTGATATTAACACAGTTGAGAAAGTCCAGAAATATTTCACAAGAAGAGTTCTCCACTCCTCTACTTGTTGCAGAATACCTTATACCACCAGACTTGAAATTCTAGACCTAGAAAACCTAGAACTATGCCGCCTTCACTCTGATTTAAATATAGTATATAATATTATATATTGCAATGTCCTACCTGTCAATGAATACTTCAGCTTCAACCATAACAACACAAGAGCAAATAATAGATACAAACTCAAAGTTAATCGCACCAAACTTGATTGCAGGAAATACAACTTCAGTAACAGAGTGGTCAATGTCTGGAATACTCTACCTGACTCTGTGGTTTCTTCCCCAAACCCCAAACACTTTAACCTTAGACTGTCTACTATTGACCTCACCCATTTCTTAAGAGGTCTGTAGGGGGCGTGCATAAGCGCACCAACGTGCCTACCGTCCCTGTCCTATTGTTTCTTTTATTTTTTAATTTTTCTCACATGTATCCATGTATTCATAACTATGTTTTTATGTATACCTATTATCTTGTAAGCAATTGATAAAAATAAATAAAAATAAATAAAAAATAAATAATTTTTTGCTGGCAGGGGCACCATGGGCCAGTCCTTCACTGTTTCCAGGGTGGCTCCATGGGCCAGATCCAAGCATCCCACTACTCGGATCTGTTTGACAGCCCTGATCTATATAACTAGCTAGATATCTATTCCAAAGTGTCATTTCTCCGTAATTTTGAAATGTTTTCCTTTTATTACTGGTTTACAAAGGAATTCAAACTTTGTTCTAAATTATAGATCAGTGAATTTTCACAGTATTGCACAATATTGCCACACAGAGTTTTGAAATAAGTTTGTCATCAAAAAGATGTTTGCTTTGCTCTCACTAATAGCAATTACGATTGTTAGCACTTTAACAAAGTAAACTTACAAGCAGTTTTAAATCCCAGTTTTCGAAAATATTAGATAAGATACAGGGATGGGATTCTACCAGTTCACATCTATTCACTAGAACTGGTTATTAACATTTTAAGCAGTTTGGAGAACCGGTTGTTAGAAGAAATTACTGGCCTAAGCCTGTAAGGAAGGCAGGAAGAAAACATTCTGGTGTTGCTTACAGAAACTGCCTCTCCGTTAACCCTTATTACATTCTTGGCAGGACTAGACTTCCTGTCTCAGGAACGTCTCTGGAGTTTTTTTCCCCTCCTTTGCTGGTACTTTGCTTGTGTGGAGGGACCATTCAAACTTACAATGGCACTGAAAAAAGTGACATGATCATTTTTCACACTTATGACTGTTGCAGCATCCCCACAGTCATGAGAGGCCAGGCGAGGAGATGCAGGCCTCAATGTGAGTGATATTGAGTTGGCCATGCCCAGCCAATAACATGACCAGCAAGACACGTCCACCCAGTCACATGACCACCAAGCCACACCCACCAACTAAGCCACACCCACAGAACCAGTTGTTAAAAAATTTGAATCCCATCCCTGGATAGATAGTGATTTCAGGTTCCTTAATTCCAAAGCTTTTGTTTGTTTCTCAGCAGTTTTGAAATATGTTTTCCCCTTATTCTTGATTTACAAAGGAACTCCAACTTGGTTGGTTCTAAATTGTAGATCACTGAATTTTTAGAGTAATACACATTATTGCCACAAAAGAGTTTCAAAATAAGTTTCATCAAACAAATGTTTGCATTATTTCCACTAATAGTAACTAAAATTATCAGCACTTTTAACAATTTAAACTTGCAACAAAATCCCAGTTTTAGAAAATATTAACAATGAAAGAAAACATATTGAATATGCGGATTTTCCAGGTTCAAATATGACCAGGTTTTTCCCAAACAGGTATCCAGCAGGCCTTTTGGGACTGCAAAACTTAGAATTACAGGTTGATGTTCCTACAAAAAATGCTCTAAAAAACTTGCTAGAAATCTTCCTAGATTGACTAATTCTGTACCTCTATGACTGATTACAGATAGTCTTTGATTTACAACCATAATTGAGCCCAACATTTCTGTTGTGAAACATTAGTTAAGTGATTTTTGCCCCATTTTGTGACTTTTCTCGCCACAGTTGTTAAATGAATCACTGAAGTTGTTAAGTTATAACATGGTTGTTAGGTGAATCTGGCTTCACTTTGGTAACATACGGTTACCAAAATGCATAAGTTTTGAAATGAAAGAACAAGTTTAAATAGTACCAAAATGTTGGTTATAATATACGGATGAACCAGAGGTGGTATTCAGCAGGTTCTGACCAGTTCTGGAGAACCAGTAGCGGAAATTTTAAGTATTTTGGAGAACCTGCAGATACCACCTCTGATTGGAGATTTTACAGTATCCTTCCCCTGCCATGCCCACCAAGCCAAGCTCACAGAACCTGCAGTAAAAAAATTTGAATCCCACCACTGGGACGGATCAATGGGAAAAGAGGTGATTGAAAGGACTAAAATTTACATTATAACTTATAAGAACTTTTACAAAATAAATTAGTGTTGGTATATGATAGCAGGAAAATTATCAATAATGTATAAAAAGTACTTCAAATTTATGTTGGAAATGTGAGACACATGAAGAGTCACTTTATAATACACTGGGGACATGTTAAAAAATATTTGCATGGAAACATTCTCTGGATATGGATGAGAAAACACTAACCTTTGCAAAGTGGTTCCCCTCTGTATAACACAAGTCACCAAGGGGAAAGCAAAAGCAGTTCTTAAGGGGGAGGAGTCAAGTCTTTTTATAAGAATTATACAGAATTATACATAAATTGATATTTGTGATGCATCAAAAAGATGCAAAAAGAAAAGACATTGATTAGTCATGAGAAAAGACAGAGCCCCCTCTAGGGGAGATGGACTCAAGGACTAGAATATGCTTCCTATTGATTTGTGTTAGTGTTTGCTGAAAAAGCTTCTCACTTATGAAAAGAAGGAAATGACTTTGCTTAAAAAGAAAACATGGTCTCCTAACTTCAAATGGGGACATGAATGCCTAAAATGCTAATATCACCTTTACCTGAAAAACAATAATGCAGCTTAAAGGTTCAAATAAAGCCATAAAGTGGCTTGTCTAATTTTGGAACAGTATGGTGTGTGACTGCAGCTATTAATTTATAAATCATGATTTATGACTTATGTGTAAACCTAATTATGTTCAGTTTATTCAATAAATCATCATTCAATCTCAAGTTCTGTTGAAGTGGCCAATTATTCACGAAAGCTTGTTAAAATGAGTTCTTTTAAATGTTTTCATTTATTCATTTTATTTAATTATTGCTACAGCTTATAATGCTGCTCTATTTTTCGAGAGTCTGAAAAGTGGTCAATGTCTGGAATACTCTACCTGACTCTGTAGTTTCTTCCTCAAACCCCAAAAACTTTAACCTTAGACTGTCTACTATTTACCTCACCCCTTTCCTAAGAGGTCTGTAGGGGGCGTGCAAAAGCGCACCAACGTGCCTGCCGTCCCTGTCCTATTGTTTATTTTTCTTATATGTACCCATTTCATGTATTCATAACTATGTATATACTTATACCTATTATCTTGTAAGCGATTGACAAATCAAATCAAATCAATAAATAAATAAAAGCTAACTGTTGCGAAAAATAAATAAAAACAAACAAACATCATTCACTCCTTTTATTCTTTTTCAGATAGGCTACTGCAGCCGGCAGCGAAACTTTCCCTTATTTTAACACTTAGCGTTCCCTTATTTAAAAAAAAATAAAAGCGATGGAAAGAAGTTGCATGTGAAGGCAGGCCGGACAGTTGTAGTTAAGGTAGAAGACATTCCTCACAGATATTTTTAAAGGACCTTCTCATTTCCCTTTATAACTCACTTGGAAGATGCGGGCTGCAACGGCAAAAGGAGGAGGAAGAATCTATTAGCTTTAGCCAATCGCAGAAGAGCAGCGCGCGGTTGCTCGGATACGAATGTAAACGGCAGCGAAAAGCTTCTGCTAAGCGAAGATCTCAAGGTGGTGGGCGCCATGGACCCTGTGAAAGGGGGCGGCCGTCGCCCGGGATCCACGATGCACAAAGCCGAGCTGGAACCCAAGTACGAAGGGAAAGGAGAGGGACGGGAGGCTTTCTGGTGTTTCCGAGATGTGCTTTCCCAAAATACTTTTCTTTTTATTCCCTCCCTTCCCTAAAGTTTATCCGGGAATAAAGGCTATAAAAACAGCCTTTTGTGAAAGCTTTTTGCCTCGCAAACAGATAAATTTGGATTTTGTTAAGATAAGGATCGCCGGGCTTTTTAGTGTGCTTTTCAAGGATTCCACATAAAACAAGATTACCAGCTGTGCACTGCTTCTTTTTTTTTTCTTAAGGGAGCCCAGTTTGTGTGTGTGTGTTTTCATGCCGACAACCTTGGAGACAGTCCTGGGGGTTTGTTGGAAAGAGTACTTTAGAAGTTTCTATTGGAATCCTAGTGTTATATTGAAGAATGGGATTGAAATAAATGAGTTGTCAAGGAAAAGACAGGTGAAAAAGAAATAAATGGTTTGATATTGCTGCAAATGGTGAAGCTGAAGAGAACGCATGGGGATTAAATAAAAACATGTTGATGACATTTTCAAAAGTGCAGAGATGAGACTTTTAAAGAAGAAAGGCAATGTATGAAGCAGATCTGATGAGAGTAAGGATAATGTTGTGCCTTGGCACAACTTACAAAGGTGGAAAGATGGTTTCAAATTTCCTCAACTAGGAGTTTTCATATCCTGAGTTGTTATATCTTGTCATACTTCTCACAGTGTGGAATAGCAGCTTGATAATTTATATAGTTACTACCTGCCTGTCAAAAAGAGGCACTTTGATTTATTGGTTAAAGCACCAGGTTAGAAACCAGAAGACTCACTTTTTGTCCTCTCCTAGGCACAAACCCAGGTGGGAAGAAAACAGTGGCAAACCTCTTTTGAAAAATCTTGCCAGGAAAACCACAGGGACTAACCCATGTAGTCATGATAAACCAAAACTGACTTGAGAGCACAAACCCCCACTAGGAAGCACTTTATTTAATATATGAGAATAGTCATCTATAATTAAAGATATTTCACTTAAAATGTATTTTCCCCCCAAGGTGGGTACAAGGATTCACCAATAGGAAAGTTGGATTTATCAACAACAGGACTGTTTCTTATCCTTGTGGCAATTACATTATCTTTATTGACATTGAAACACGAGAGAGATCATTCTTGCAATGTCACTATGGAAATATTGGAGCCTTTGCACTGAATGCAAGCCAGAATATTGTTGCTTTTTCTGATCGGCAGTTGAATCCTAGAATCTATGTCTACAATTTCCCAGGACTAAAGAAAATAGCAAAATTAAAAGGTGAGGATACTTTTATATACAGCATTATTCCATACATTTATGGCAGCATTCAGTTAAATAAAAGGCCAACATTCATATTTCTATGTCCTTTATTAAATTCCATGCATGTCATGCTCTGCTGCCTCATCATGACAGCAGAATATTCCTGGGAGGGATGAGTGAAGAATGTAGGCATGTATGTGTTGAGGTAATTCCCCGTTAGGAGAATGAGCGCATACAGGGAGACATATTTGAGAGAAGTGTTTGAATAATACACACACAGCACACAGATACACTGTACAGTAAATGTAGGTTTTACTTCCAGAAAGTTTAAGCCAAGTTCAAAATAGACAGTCCAAAGTCATTCACGGTTAAATCAGTCAGTTTTCAATCCAGGGATAATCCAATAACAAAGTCCAGTGTCAAAAACAGTTCAGTAACAGACTTAGATCAAATCCAAGAATAGCAGTCAATTAGAAAGAACTGCAATACTCTCCAACAGAAGGGGGAAAAAAAAAAAGACTTACTGAGACATACTCTCTTCTGAGACTAAGACTAAGACAACCCAGGTTTCTGGCTCCATCTTATGGCCATTTGAGAAACCATACCCAATTACAGTTTTGCATTTTCTTAAAGATACAGTTTTAAAATGTTTATCCTGGTTTATATATTTTCAACCCAAATAGCTGTTAGGTGACTTACATTCCTAACAGTATGCCAATAATACATGTAGGATTGCCTGAGGTGTAAAGATCATTTGCAGCTGCCCAGCAAGCGGGCATTTATATCAGGTAGTAAGCAAGCATTTATATCAGGTGGTACTGATATAGAAAGATGCTGAAGGTAGATGACCCCTTTCAGTGACAAAAGCAAAAACATTTGATGCTATGCAGGAGAAGGTAATATTAAACCACTCCTGTAATTTACCACAAAAACCAAAGGACACCATAGACATAATAAAGCGACTGAAAGTAAAGCGTGAGTGTTGGGGTTGGGTGGCACTCCCTATGATAATCATAAAATATGTCAAAGAATAATGTATGATGTATGAAAAGACAGAGCAGAATGGCAAGTGAGATGAAAAACTAGTAATAGCTGCTGAAAACTGAGGATTAAATTTAAGTACTGTTTGTATATGATTTGGAAATAAGGTTGGGGAAACTCTATATGGTACATGGGGCTGCCTTTTAAGACCCTCCTAAAATTCTGATTTGATCATGATCAGGTGGTTTAAATTTTTGATGGCTTAAAAAAAGCATGTTACATGGCGCCAAAGCAGTTTTAATGAGTTTAATTCAGAGATTATTCATATATCATCACACTGTAGCAGGGGTATCAAACTCAAGGCCCTGCAGGGTGCTTACATTTCACCTGCATGGCTGCTCTGGAAATAGCGAAGGACTGGCCTGCAATGTCTCTGCCACCAAAAAAGGAACTTGGGAGGGCCACATGCGGCTCTCCTGGGATCCATTTTTGCTGGCAGAGGGCTGCAGGAGGATCGTCCCAGCCCCACCCAGGCTACCACAGGGTGCTCTCTGACACGAGTGTTGTCAAGCTGGCCATGCTCACCCCAGCCACAGCACCTCGGCCATGCCCATCCGGCTCCCCGAGGTCAAACACAACCCTGATGTGGTTCTCATTGAAATAGAGTTTGACACCCCTCATTGAAATTGAGTTTGCACTGTACCACAATGTGATGGGAGGGGAAAGCAGGAATAGAGTAACAATAATATGAGATTGGAATAACACACTATAGCATGTATTATGGACTGGCATTTTTTAAAATCTATCTTAAATTTAAAAAAAAACTATATTAAAATATTAAATAAACCTGTTTTAATAAGCTTTAAAGTCTGTGCTACTTTTAACTTTTAGGGCAAGCCAGCCTAGACTATTCCTTGCTTGCATTCAGTCACACAGGTCCCTATCTGGCCAGTTATTCGTCACTACCTGAGTTTTGCCTTTCCATATGGTAAGTGTTGGTTGCATATTTTAATAGGGACAAGTGGGTCAGAATTGCATTCACACAAATTATGGATCAAAATTCTCTATCTTTCTATCTGTACTCATATGCATATAATTCTGCTTGGCTTTTTTGCAAGTGAAGTGATTACACTAACCAGAAATTTACCAAGACAGCATGCAGAAAAGTTTGGATTATGTTGAAATCTAAATTCTTACAAACCATTGTCTAAAGATGGTTTCTGGTTCTAAATCTGTTAAAGAGAAAAAGTCGGAATTCAGGTTCAAAATAACCTTTTTGTCTGTAGTAAATTCCTGCTTAGTTTATTGACTCCCAAATGAAAGAAGAGGCAAGGAAAAGTAGAAACATTATGTTTAAAGCTTAAAATGTAGCATATTTTATGAAAGTGATTGTTTTCAAACTTAGACATGGCAAACTTTTGTCATGGTTGCCTAATTGCAAGGAAAACATTTAAATCTAAATAATAATAAACTAACTAGATTTGTGGTGTTTTCCCCCAAATCATGGTCAGTGTTTTAGTGTATCATGTGGCACCAGCCTGGACACATTGTACAAAACAACAGTTAATGAAAGACTGTTTACAACTGACTGATTTTCCTCTCATAGGTCTGAATAAATTGGCTGAGATTATTTATTCTACACTTGCCTGATAAATTTTTCAAAGGGACCTAAAGTTCTCTGCAGCAGGGATTGAGGCTTTGCTTTATTTTTTTTTTATTTTTTAATTGTTGTCTACTAATATTATATTGCAAAATGCAGTCTGATTACAGTTTTGCTTTTTTGTTTTATTTATTTATTGTTTTGTTGTTTTGACCATTAGAATAGCTTCTGGATTTTTGGAGATAAAATATATATTGACAGAATACTTCGTATATACAACAAATAAAAAATTACTTTCTTTCATTTGTAATTAGGGATTGGCAGAACAAACTTGTATTATGTAGTAAGTCACAACCTGAGATAGAAATAACTGCAATGAGTTTTAATCCTATGAATTGGCATCAGTTATGTTTATTTAATGGAGCCTCTGTGACCCTTTGGACTATTGAAAGAAATAACCAAGAGCACATCTTGATTTCAAAGTAAGTATGATTATGATTTTTATGTTAGAAACAAAATGATATGCTAGAAAAAGTAGAATAAGCTCTTTGACTAGGTTCTGTAGTTTGTGGAGAGCAACTGTCTAGTCAATGTCTCATAGTGGAATATACAGTTTGATATATAGATCTTTTATTATAGATTACACAGTGTAAATATTTTCTCATACTTCACATATTATAAAATATGCTTTATAAATAAGGTGATTATGTTATACTGAAAACAAATGTTCGTATTTTTAATTTATATTTAAAGAATCATTATTCCAAGTTATTTTCCATATGGTTTCAGGCCTGTCAAACTTCCTGCTGAAGATGGATCCTTAACAGATGAGGAAAATAGCTTCTTTTGCCATCCCAGTGTCAGTGATCCTTATTTTGGTCCTGTGCTACCCAATTCAGCCATTGCTGGCTTGGTAGGAGATGAGGCTGAAACATTTAAGGTTAGTTTTATACTTCCTATAATCAGAAATCACTGCTTCTTAGTTAATAACCATAGAGATTAACATACTATGACATATATTTATCCAAAAAAATTCAAAATTAGATTTTTTATTTAATTTTTTAAAATTAAATTTAAAGAAATAAATTTAATTTTTATTTAATTTTAATTTTTAAAAATTAAAATTAAAATGTGTTAAAATAAAAGGGTATTTTTGTGAGGGCATGTCTGTTTGTATCTTTATAGCTCAAGCTCCTGCTATATATGTGTATTTTATGTAATTTTAGGTATTATATTAATATTGGGTATTATCAAATTTACACCTTAGATTTAGATTACTTTTCCTTGACTTTACTTATGAGTCCAGATAAAGCCACCTTATAGAATCCACTCTGATAAAGAGTTATTATTTACTGGTTTCTTTCTTTTGGGGGGGTTTCTTAAACTGGATAATTGTTGGTGGTTATAGACAATTTATTAATGTGTTTCTTGTACTGATGTGACAGTATAGTAAAGACTGACTGACTGAATATATTTATGACATTTTCTTGGCTGTATTACAGAACTGATTTGTGATGGCTTTCTGTGGTTTTTAACATCTTAGTCTAGAGCATAGTAATGTAATTCACAGTGTTCTGAAAACACAGTACTTTAAGAGGAAATAAGTGTTTTCATGAGGGTTTTGGGGTTTTAGTTGTGAAATGTATTTTTTTAACCTTCTCAACTGTTCATTTGTGAGTCTCATTTGTGAGACGGATGGTTCATAAAAACAAGCTAAATAAATAATATGTAGCAAATACTTCCAACATTGGAAGATTTTTAAAGATGTTGGACAACCATTTGTCTGAAGTGGTATAGGGTTTCCTGCCTAGGCAGGGGGTTGGACTAGAAGACCTCCAAGGTCCCTTCCAACTCCATTCTATTCTATTCTATATCCAAGCACAGAATGTTGAGTCATTTATTCTAATAACCTATTAAAGTTATGTTGTAACTTAGTATTTTGGTCTGAGCTTTTATAAAGCTTATTGAATCTGAATAATATTTAGATGAGAATTGTCAGGAAATACCAGAACTGAGCTCTTTATTGAGAGATTGAAAAAATTATCCTAAAAGAAGTCAATTAGAAACCTACATTATATTCAACAAAACTATATACGCTTGTCTATCAAGTAGACAGGAGTCTGATTCAACTTGAGAAAGTCATTACCTTCAGGATCTTGGATGAACCCAGACACCTAGGATACAATAATGGACGAACCCATCAATAACTCACGTTAAGCAAATGATTTAATTAAGTCTGCGGACTAAGCCTTAATACAGGTAGTCCTTGACTTACAACCACAATTGAGGCCAAATTTTCTGTTCTTAAGTGAGACATTTGTTATGTGAATTTTGCCCCATTTTATGACTTTTCTTGCCACAGTTGTTAAGTGAATCACTGCAGTTTATAAGTTAGTAACACGATTGTTAAGTGAATCTGGCTTCCCCTTGATTTTACCTGGTCACATGACCTTGGAATACAGCAATGGTCATAAGTATGAAGCAGTTGCCAAGCATCTGAATTTCGATAACATGATCATGACTTATACTTAGAATAACTTGATTGTCACTTTGAATGTACATTAATCAGCATACATTAAAATGAAATTTCATTGCAAGTGTGAAAATGGTCATACGTTACTTTCTTCAATGCCATTATAACTTTGAACAGTCACTAAATGAACTGTTGTAATTCAAGGACTACCTGTAATAGCTAAACTCCCCTCTTGCTAATATATCTCTTTGTTTTGTTTATATGGATTTCTGTTTTCATAGCTAAATTGACACAGAGTAATTGTTTTCTAAATAATCAAGTCATATGAGGGGAATAGCAAGGAAAACAGAAATTAAAAGTAAGACTATGATATAATCATCAACAATATTTTTTAAAATAAATAGAATGTAAAGTTGTTAAAAGGCTTGAAGGAATGCTAACAATATGTCCTGCAGTACTTCTTTGTACTATCCTCATAATCTTCATCCTATCAGCTCAAAGCACAAGATTAGCAATGGAGATTAATGGGAAGTAACAGAGAGCGACCATTCATTAGGTTTCCAATCAAGTATCATCATTTTTGCATAATAATTGTTAGTCAGATTTATTTAAAAAATTGCCCCTCAAGCATTGGGAATAGTGAATAAGGTACCGATCACACATTCAGCTACTGTTTCTCTTTCAAATGTCAGATGTTCATTAAAGCTCTCAATAAGAAGTTTCTGGAATAAAAAATGGCTTCCCTTCAGGTCTGCAATTCTAGGACATTAAGTCTAACTTAAGGGTATGTGAGAATATACTGTCTAAAGTGCATGTAGTAATTTATATGTAGGATGAATAATCCTGATAAAAACATGTGTATTATATATGCAATATTTGAATACAATTACATTGTAAAATTATATCTTGTTTCTGTATGTAGTTTGTGATTTGTACATTCTTAATTCTTTTGTAACTGAAACTTCTTCTGCCTTCGTAATGATAGCCTAAAGATGATATTCAACCTTGTGTTCACCCAACTGTCCATTGCTGGACTCCAGATTCTGAGCTGTACTTGGGCTGTGAAGAAGGTTATTTCCTGAAAATAGGTGCAGACACATATAGGGCTGGTCTTCTCACTCAAAAACTTTCTCCAGATGCTATTGGTGAGAAACATTTTTTTTCTGATTCATTGGGATTTAAAAACAAACAAAACTAAAGATGTTAGATGCAGAAAATATATAATAGAAAAGACTCAGTACCAAGCTGTAATCAGTCTGAAATTGTAGACAAATCTTGTTTGTGAGCAGGGTCCATAGAGCCCTGTTGTAGATTTGTACTATGTACATTAATTCACTTTATTAATACAAATAATGAAAGTGTATTTTTCCTGATTTAATGGTAATTGATTCTAATGTACTTGCAAATGAGTTATGTAAGCTGCAATTGATACATATAGTCACTTCCTTTCCAGCACAAAAACGGACAACTTTTCGCTCAATGTCACACAGTTCTAGGAAAATGGAAGGTATTTATTTTTTTTAATACTAAATGCCTTTACAGAAAATATTTGCTACTTTGGGTATGTATCCTAATATACTTTATTACAGGGGTGTCAAACTCAAGGCCTGGGGGCTGGATCTGGCCTGCAGGGTACTTAGATCTGGCCCGCAGAGCCACCCTGGAAACAGTGAAGAACTGACCTGCAATGCTTCTGCCAGTAAAAACGGAACTTGGGAGTGCCGTGAGCTCCTGAGCTCCATTTTCACTGGCAAAGGGTTGCAGGAGGCCGTGGCAGTTGAAGACGGAGCTTGGGAGCTTATTTTAGCTGGCAGAGTGCTTGGGCCACCACAGGTGCCTCTGACACAAGTGACATCAAGCTGGTCATGACCACCCTGGCCCCCGAGGTCAAACACAACCCTGATGCAGCCCTCAATGAAACCGAGTTTGACACCCCCGCTTCATTAAATGGGAAATGAATGTTCAAAAGTACATATAGAAATGAGGGATTGTAAATGTCTGCATCAATAATCTCTCCAGTTCTGAGAACTGTGGAATCCTTGGTGTTCTCTGGGATTGGTTATTGCCTGAAGACTTTTTATTGCCCTTGGTAGCATGTGTCAGTCCAAGTAAGTGTGTTCTTTGTTTCCTGTTTTTATACAGTGACTTACCTGGTCAATTTTGGTGGGGGTTTTCTTTTCTTTCCTTGATTCCTTGGTTCTTTGATTAGAAATTTCTTAATAGTTTCTTATTTTCTGCTTGATTTTTTGCCTGGTGTTAATCCCTATTTATCTGAGCTTTGGCTCTAGAGAGAATGTCTTCTAGTTTATTTAGCACAGTTGAGAAAGTCCAGAAATATTTCACAAGAAGAGTTCTCCACTCCTGTATTCGTTGTAGAATACCTTATGCCACCAGACTTGAAATTCTAGACCTAGAAAACCTTGAATTATGCCGTCTTCGGTCTGATCTAAGTGTGGTATATAAAATCATACATTGCAATGAGTTACCTGTCAATGAATACTTCAGCTTCAACCATAACAACACAAGAGCACACAATAGATACAAACTCAAGGTTAGCCACATCAAACTTGATTGCAGGAAATACGACTTCAGCAACAGAGTGGTCAGTGTCTGGAATACTCTACCTGACTCTGTGGTTTCTTCCCAAACCCCAAAAACTTTAACCTTAGACTGTCTACTATTGACCTCACCCCCTTCCTAAGAGGTCTGTAGGGGGCGTGCATAAGCGCACCAACGTGCCAACTGTCCCTGTCCTATTGTTTCTTTTATTTTTCTTATATGTACCCATTTCATGTATTCATAACTATGTTTATACTTATACCTATTATCTTGTAAGTGATTGACAAATCAAATAAATAAATAAAATAAAATAAAAATAAATTGTGAAGCGGTATATAAATCTAAGTGCTCTTGGTATCTCAAAATCTCTCAACAAACCCAATGTTTTGAACAATTGCAGTATTAACTGATAAGGTATTTGTAACCTATCACACATGTAATTTGCATGCAGCTTCTAAAAGCTTGTGCCTTTTAATAACATTCGTTATCCAAAACTAAAAGAGGTTCTCCCTTCCCAAATTAATTAATTGTGAATAGGAAGGATGGAATTACATTCACTAAGTGTACATTCACTAAATATCATTTAAAACAGAGGTCTCCAACCCTGGCAACTTTAACACTTGTGGACTTCAACTCCCATGTTCCTTAGCCAGCTTTTCTGGCTGAGGAACACTGGGAGTTGAAGTCCACAAGTCTTAAAATTGCCAAGGTTGGAGACCTTTGATTTAAAACAAGGAAACATAGAAGAGACAAACAGTGAAATTCAAGTTCTGAAAGGACGAATACATAGTGAAGCTATTGGGATATAACCATGCTACAGTAGATTTCCCCCTTTTCTATTCCACACTGAAGCATTTCTATCCACAGAGGCTCTCCATATGAAGTCTGGATAATCAGGAGGTTCTCTGTTGTAGACACTCACATGGAATGGAACAAAAAGAAGCTAATGTTAGCATTCTAACTGAACAATCACAAGCACATTTACTTCACAGCTATTGAAGCAAAGCTATTAGAAAGCAGTGTAGTTATGCCTGGTTCAATGACATCAACTAGTCTGTTCGGAAAACATTCTTCTATTATTTAGTAAAATCTGTACTTGATTAATGGAGGTAATGAAGTTAAATAATCTATGCAATCTGTATATTACCAAACTTAATTGCTGTATAACTTAAGATATTAAGGGAGATAAAATAAACCAGAAGACTGGTGTAAAGAAACAGTTACTTCGTTTTGTTTTGTTTGGAAATCCCCAAAAACAGACTCTTTCCATTTTAATTTTTTATTAGTTTTTCTCATATATTTCAAACCAGTCAGCTCAAGGATCCCTCAAGTGACATAAAGTGAACAGTGGCCTTTTCTGTTTTTTGGCTGTTATTACCCGTAATCTCGTTATAAAAAGTTTACATCTTTTGCTGTGGGGAAAAAAAACTTTAGCTTTTCCAACTTGAGATCTTGTTTGTCACCAATGAAAAAAATTATTCAGCTTTGGCCATCTTTTGTCTGCTAAATGTTTGCATACTTCACAGTTTTTATCTTATGCCTCTTGTTGTAATTTTTCGCACTGTGATTTTAAATTATCATTAACCAAATTGTATGTATGTATGTATGTATGTATGTACGTACAATGTATATGTTAAATAGTTCATGTTTTAGTAATACTTTCTATAGGTGAGCCAAGGAAGGAATCTCAAAATGTGGTCCTACTTTCTATGGCGCTTCATAAGGATGGACTGTATGCAGCTGGAACTGTAAGGCACTGTTCTGTCAAGTCCTATAATGTTTCACTTCCCAGCTGTTTTTCATAACCCATCCCATAATCCTAGAAATAAAGGAATATGTAAAGAGAAACAGCAATGTTATAAACATTAAAAACTATGAAGACTTTTTCTTCTAATTGCTAATTAGGAACTGCTCAGGATATGTGAAAATTATGTTTATACTTTCAGGATTATATTATTTGTACCACAAAAGAATATATTATATATTCTCATAGCCTTTTAGTATATGATGTGATACAGGAAATGTTCAAGAACAAGCGAACAAGTAGCTGTAAATGAAGAATCAGAAATGACAACTTTCTTTTAAAAATATTTTTGAGAACACAAATGTTGAGTTAGTAACCAATGAATTATGTGGACTATCTAAACATGCAAATTGATTAAATATGCATTTTCAGTACACATGTATCTCTATCACCCCCTTCTGCAAGTTTTAGGAACAATAAATATGTAAAGATGTCCAGAAGATCTATTACCATTCCAATATTTACCTAGCTTCTGCTATAATAATGACATTAATAATAATACTTTATTTGCGGTCACAGACCAAAACACAAGTACAACAAAAGAAGAGCATGGGAAAATTAGTCATGAACAATTGGCCAGCAAAAACTTGACTAAGGGGAATTACAGCATTCTCCTCTGTTGGTTACAGCTCTTAAAAAAAAAAAAAGGAAACCTGAGAAGTGGTGTATGAGGAGCCATCCCCATGACAATATAAGAACAAATTACTAACATTGGGTCTAGAAGGGTCTGTTTCAAGGAGAGACAGTAACTTAGATCTGCCTGCGTTATACATAAGGCAATGTAAAAGGACATGCTCCACAGTTTCAACCTCAGCTCTGTCACAGGGGCATAGCTTCTCGTTAATCAGGAGCCTCTTAAATTGTCCATTCAGTAGTGCTGAGGGCAAGACATTAAAGCAAGCTAGGGAGAAAGCTCTTCTATACTTGGGAATGGTTAGAGTGTCAAAATAGGAAGCCATCCTCAGTCCGTAATTATTAAATTGGCTGAAGATCAGAGGGGAGCAAGTTTTGTTAGCTCTGGCTCATAGATATTGCAAGTCAATGTCCACAAGCCATTGGACTACCCTAAATTGGGCGTCCTTAAGGCCATAATCTCCCAGGGCATCCCCCGTAAAACTTAGCAGGTGTAATTTCTTCATCAGCTCCCACTCCCAACGAGAAATATGAGAGTCAGCAAATGCCAGGGAGAGGTAGCTACCAGGAACTGCCAGAAAGAGCACCCCAAACCACCATTTAAAGGTGTTAATGCACGCCATACATTCGACTGATTGAGTGCCCAGTTCCAGGTACATCGGAGCAAAACCAGCACAAGGAGGAAGACAGCTGGGTTCTTGCAATACAATCCTTGAAGCCCCATATCCATATGGGAATTCCGTAAAGAGTTTGACTTCTGCTATAGTAGTAATAGTAATTAAATTTTTTATAAATGTTTTAGGGAACAGACTTCACATGTATTTTTTATATTACCATATGTCTGCAAAATAGTTATTGTCACCAATAAGAGGCTGAGACTAAGAAAGATTGGCTTGTTAAGTTCTTGAAGGAGATCCTATTGAAGGAATCAGATTTATATCTCAGTTGCCAAAGGATAGACATTGGAAAGACAGAAACCAGCTTTTCCCAGACTTGAAATAATTGGTTGTCTAGTTTCAAGTTTATTAAGTGCTGCACCAAGTATCTGTTAATTTGGAAAAACAGGAGCTAAAAAACCTCACTTCTTGAAAGTCTTTGAAATTATGGCATCAATCAACTTTATGTATATTTTTCTCTCCTTGTCTATATGGGAG
The DNA here is from genome assembly GCF_049901715.1 of Pseudonaja textilis. NCBI lineage: Eukaryota > Metazoa > Chordata > Lepidosauria > Squamata > Elapidae > Pseudonaja > Pseudonaja textilis. The sequence continues at coordinate 46,561,330 of NC_141993.1, forward strand.
GTTCTAATTTAGTCAAACCACATTTGAGACTTTTCTGGCAGATCAAATCAGGTAATCGAGAAGTCAGAAGAAGAATTACTGCTGAACCCATGATTGGAGCTTTAGAGTTACTTGATCACCATTTTACACTAGGTTGCAGGCATTATTCAGACATTGCAACAGGCATTTTCTGCACATCAACTAGTTAACTCAGGTTTCATTGCTTTTTAGGAGCTAGGAATTACTAAAAGTTTGCAATGAAAAAAGAAATTATCAGGATACTGAATTTTAGATGGTTGTCACATAAAAGAAAAGCAATCATATATATAGAAAATGAAGTTCTGTGTAAAAAGTAACCAAATATAGACAAGCTTATCATATATATTAATTGTGAAGAGCATTTTAACAACTATGAAAGTTCCATGCATGAATGTGAGATAAATTGTGATGTAATAAATTGTGATGTAATAAGCCACTAAAAATAGGGAATGGAGTTATTTTTACAAGGGTTATATCCAGTTTCTAGATGTTAAAATGAGCAACAAATTAAAATGAAGTAATATGACTATTTTCACAAAATGTGGCATAGAAGCTTATTAAAGTAAAGATGCTAGTTGTCCATACTTATAATTTTTAATATGGATATCCATATATCCAAATAGATATATAAATAATAAACTGCATATATTTGGATATCCAATGAATTTTGTTTTTTACAAAATAAGTATAGCGTGAGAAATAAATTGTACTGAATTTATAATTGTGCAAAGCAAATATCAATTATTACTTTAAGAGATGTTTCATGTATAAATTACCCCTAAATTAATGTTCACCTATATGGATTTTCTAATCTTGGGTATTGGGAGGAATAATTTAAATCAAGAAAATGAAGGAAGACTTTAAATCTCATAACCTTTCCCATAATTATAACCTAATTCCACATGTTCGTTTTCATCCATACACTTTTGAATATAAAAGAGAGATGAGAGATTCACTTAGGGATTTCCAAGGTCAATATACTTTGGTTTCAAATATTCTCTGATATTCATACAAAATAGTTTTCAAATAACACACTGCTGTGCATGGTGGTTTTTTGGGAGTGAGGGGGTTGGGAAAGTTGGTATGAAATGTGAAGCTTATGGTGTATGTGTATATTTTTTCCCTAGGATGGTTTTGTTCGCCTTTATAAAATCAAGAGCACAAGCTTTCAAGCAGAAGATTGCTTTGAAATTGAAGAGCCAATAACAACTCTTTTCTTCTCCCCTGATTACATTTACCTGCTTGTAGAAACAGAAAAGGTACTTTGGCAAACTTCTTATATATGAGATTCCCAGTTAAATATGTATTTATTAGAATTTTTTTCATATGACAAAATCAAGCCTAACATAATTTAATGTGATGATTCTTTCAGTGAATACAAGTGATTGCTATCAAATGAGGGATTGATCTATTTAGATCAGAAGCAAATAACCCAAGATCAGGCTGATTTGTTACTAATGAGATGAGGCTCTAGTAAAATTAAGGACTGAAAGAATAACAGTTTTAATTGAATTATTTCACTCAATGTTGTTGTACCGTTTGTTTTCTTATATTATTATCTTGTAGTGAAAGGCTTTTTGTCTGTTTCAGATTAAACATTTTACAAGTAGTTATTCTATGTGAAACAATATTAATGCTTAAAAAGTTGAAAACCCTTCCAAATTTCCCAGTGAAACAACTGCTTGGGCATTCTATTTCTGACATCCACTCAGGATTAGACTGGATGGATCTGTACTTTTCAATATTTTTAGACCATTCTGTTATATAGATACCTCCAGATTAGTTTTTAACATATATATAAAAGTACACATTATATATAAAAGTACACATTAGAGTATAGATTTTCCTAGCCACTGTAAGGGAGATGTTTCACACTTGTACAATGCTCAAAAAAATCAAGTTCAGAATAGGTTTGTCTCATAAGTCTTATTTGGATCATTTTGGATCCATTTTGGAAGTGTTTTTTTGAGCAATAGAATAAATATTTTTTTCATTCTATTGGATTTTAATGCAAAACATTAAAATTACCTAAAATGGTAAAAATTTGGGTTGAGATAACCCTTTGGGGGAGGACATTCAATAAAAGAGATGGTATTGAAGCAATTGCTTCCACTAATAATAACCATTTTTCACATAATGAGCTATTCAGAGAAAGTTTCTAAAGACATTCTCAATAACTTAGTATTTTATAGTTTTACAGAAAGGTTTTGCCGAAAGGAAGTAGTGACAGTTTTCAGACACCTATACAATATGCCAGAAAATTAATGTAATGTGATGTATGCCTTCATCCTGAGTTCAGTCACAAGTGGCAAAATAAGATATGTATATTTTCCTAAAATAATTAAGAATATGTATGAATGCTTTCTCTGATCTTTTCATCATGGATCATTTCTAATTAATAGGGATCACTTTATATATTTAATCCAAATTCAAATGAAGATGTTATTGCATTACTGGATGCAAGTATGAGCCAGTTCTTAGCAGCTGATTTTATTGTGCCAGGCAACACACACTGTGTGGTAAGAACATTTTATTTGTATTAATTGGCAGAAAAGGGAAACCATTTTTTTTTCAGAATTTTTAGTGTCATTTTGCAATATCATTTAATGAATACTCCCCCCATGGCAGTATCTAAATGAGGCTTGAAATTATATGTTTGTATTAGTTGCTTAATTTTTTATTCTACTCATTTTCCCAAACAATCTGCTTATTTAAATAAGGCACGTTATAGTTCTAAGCAAACAGATCAGTGACTTGTTTTTTCAGTGCATATGGATTATAAAAAGATGCAAGCTAGTCTTGTTCAGTTCAGCTATTGTAGAAGGAAAATAATATCCATAATATTGTATATTAAAATAGAATAGCAAAGGAACTTCAAGCTTATAAAGCCATTAGATAGTATCAAAATAAAAAAAAATCCTTTAGAAAAATCTCACCCAAAGGAAGGATAACAAACATACACAAATTCATAAACTTACTCAAGTGCATGCAGTATGTGAGGAAACACACTATAAAGGTAGGAAAGGACAATATAATTTTTCCAAAGGAATTCTTAAGACAAGTTAGAGTTAATTTTTACCCCCTTTTTCAGTCATTTCATATTTATTAAGTTAAAAAAACTAGTTTTCTTTAATTAACATTTTTTCTGTTGCTTAAGTTTTATACTAAAATGAAGGTTAAAGTGAGAATTCAAAAGATGAAATTTAATTAATGATTAAGAAAAATAAAAAAATTAAATTTAAAAATAGAAAAAAGGTGTTTATAAGAAAAAACATCCAAGCGACTTCTATTGTTCTTTTTGCACCTTAAGCCCTTAACTAGTGGCTGAAAAGTTTGGCCCTACTTACCAGAGGAGAAAATGGGTGAAGAATAGATATCAGCATGATGTAGTAATTGAGGTCAGCTTGGTAGATTTTTCTTAATGGGTGTACTGTGAGGAGATAATGTAAAGCACACTTTTTAATGGATACTGTGAGGGCTATCACCACACTTACTAGTGAAATAATTTTATACAATGTAAATAAAATACACAAATTGCCCATGTGTACCAAATCACCTACTGACTTAATATTAACTGCTAGGGTATAAAATAATCTGCTTCTATGCTGCATGTTAATTTAAGACATTGTATATCTGTTGCATGTTTATCCTTTTTAAAATTATTTTGGTGCATTATACTTTGATTTGATCCATAAGAACTTAGTGTGTGTGTGGTGTGTGTGTGTGTGTGTGTGTTGTGTTTTAATTATTTATGGTAAGCTGCCTAAAGTTACCCTGTGGAAAAAATGGGCAGCCAATAAATTTTACAATTTTACAAATAAAAATGAAATAAATAAATATAATGCAAAGGGATTAGTAAGTCTTTTCCAAATAAATTAATAAAATATATACATAGAAACTTTCTTTTGTTTCCTAATTTTCTCACATTTTTATTCCTCCTTTCTGTAGTCTGTAGCAAAATCAGGAGAGATACAAGTTTGGCAGCTGGATAATGGTGCTTTTATCAGCACACTGTGTTTACATACAGTGGTATGTACAAATGGCATTTGAGTTTTAATGTATTGGGTCTAACTTACTATATTAACACTGTCATCAATACAATTAACCAAATATATATTAAAATATCCCAAATATTATTTTCCTTCTTTAAATCTCTGAAATATTTTTTAAATAATGTCTTATTCCTACAGAAAACAATTATATTGTTTCAGTTGTTTAATTGTTCACATTAATAAATAGCAAATTGTTTTGAATTATTTGTGCTGAGAATGTAAACTATGTATAAATTATTATTTTGTATGAAATGCTTTTTTCACATCATCAAAACAGATTGGGTTTGGTATTGTTTGGTTTGGTAACAGGCTTTCCCTAAGTAGACCTGGGCATTTTATGGTCTGCAGGCCACATCTGACCTTTTGTCTGTCCCTGTGCAGCCTTCTGTGGTGATGGCAACAGGGGACAGGACAATAGCACCAGCAAGGTAGTGGCAGCCTTCCACAACAGTCCCAGATTCTTGTGTAGCCCCTTGGGAAAATTAATTGCCCCCTAAACTGAGACTGGTCTAATAAAAATTCATGAAAGAGAAAATAACATATCTTTTCCCAAAGGATCCACATGAAAAAATTCATTATCATTTGTTCATTTCCAAGGTTACTGCGATGGCTTGTAGCCTCTCCTCTCACAGTGCTGCAGTAGGAACTCCAACAGGCCGTGTCTTTTTTGTAGATCTTACTAATGTTGAAACTCCTAGAGTAATTCATCGAATTCTTCTTTCTGAGAACATGACTGTGAAGTTTTTGCGGTAAGTATGTAAAATGAGTATAGCAAAGAAGGTGGTCTGATCCAAACTACATGCAAGATTCTCAACATTTTCAGCCATGTGGTACCTTTAACATTTTGAATGTATGTTGGGTTGCATCATGATAAAATGTTACTATTGCAATATAGATCACATCTATTTACAAAATAGCCACAGGGATGAATATGGTCAATTAACACTCACCCATCTTACAAGGAAGAAACGATCGAAAGTTCAGAAATACATAATTTTCCCAAGGATGTGATTACAAAGCTGTGGTAGAATTCCAGAGAGGAGTCAACTACAGCATACAAATCCCATAACCCTCTGATATCCCTCTTTTAATCTGTCTCTCATACAGATGGTTACTGAGAAAGAGAAAAGAATGTATATTGATACATAGAACTCCATTTACAAAGATGGGGGGGACCATATAGGCCTCCCTCTCCCTTTTAAAATATCCCCATCAGTTTTCTTGCTGTGATACATTTGGCCTTATTCATTCTAATTCTGCTCTGACTTTCTGATTTGCCCCTTTTCTGATGTCCTTATGGTTCTTTTTACTCTCCTTCATTGCCAGATGCTATAGTTCAGGACTGTCAAACTCGCAGCCCACAAGCCAGATGTGTCATGCACTGGCCATGCCCATGTCTGATTTAGTGAAGGGGAAAAAAGTCCTGATATGTGACATGATGTCACTGTGACAACGTGAGTTTGACACCCCTGCTATATATTATCTTTAGGTTACAACTGCAATAGGTACTAGGATTGCTACTGCTAAGCGAAACAATAATAAAGTGCAATGTCACATGACCACATTGCTTACTGATGGAAATCTTAACATCCTCAGTTACTGTCATAATTGTCCCAGGATTATGAGGGTCATTAAGCCGGAAGTGGATAAATGGGGTGCATAAGGGGACTTCTGGCTGACATCATGGTGAGATCGGATGTGAGGAGCGAGTCTTCACACTCATGCTCGATGTTCTCCCCATTGGAGGGCTTTGAAAGGAGCTAAAACCACCCTATGGGGTGGTGAAGTAAAGAGGGGCACCCTGCAGGTCACGGAGAGAAGCAACTCTTCCTCCTGACTCATCCACGATGAGAAGAGGCAGCCATCATGGCTGCCGTGAAGCTGGGACTGCCGAGGCAACAAAGAAAGTGCAGGAGCAGTCTAGATGAACAGTGATTGGAACTGGGTGAGAAGATTCCTTTTTTATTTAGACCCTAACTTTAAAAGGAAAAAAAAAGAAGTAAATCCAGGAAAAGAGACTCTTAGAACTGTTTGCTAAAGCGGCGAACAATTATACAGAGAAAAATACTAGACTCGAAAGAAAGGAACTAAGGGGAAAAAGCTAAAGACTTTAAAACATAGAAAATAGGACTTTCAAACTGGGTAGGCATTGTCTTGAAAAGGCATTTTAGAATGCTGGAACTATCTACTTGAATAATTGACTTTGCTTCTATAAATTAAATTAAAATTGGATTAAATAACTTGTTACATTTGAAACAATGCTGAAACCTAAGATGAGGGTGCCACCTACTGATGAATTGAAAATATACCATACCCCTATAAGCCTGGGAAAGTTGCTGATAAGAGAAATAAACAATATTCATCTGGAGGACTATGGTGATACCTACTGTTCTAAATTATCTACTTTATGATTACTGGAGATTCAACTGTGGGAATAAGGAAAACCCTTAAGTAAAGTGACTTCTGATTTTTGGAAAGCTTCCTGGACTATTTAAATGAAACTGATAGAATAATCTTGGAATATAAAGCACTATGAGCATTGTACTTTCTGAGGAACAGCATTAGGCTTGAATATATTGTTTTTAGACTATTGAGTAAAAGTGGGACTTACTAAAATAAGACAAGATGCTCCATCAGGTGGAAATAAGTAAAATTTCAAAAGAAATGGCGTTGATGTTCCAAAGCATTCAGGATTCTATGACAAAGAATTACAGGGAAATAAAGAACCTATTGCATGACATAAATGGGAAAATAGAAAATATCCTGCAACTGATAATGAAGTCCAAAAATTCCAAGAAAGATAGGAGACAACAGAAAAAATGGAGGAAAAGATAATAAAGATAATAATGACAGATGAAATAAACCAAGGGGAAAATATTTTAAGAGATTTAAAAATGGAATCAGACAAGGAGGAAGATACTTCTGAAAGGGAGATAGGGGCTTGGGTAGATACTCTGGAAGCCTGGCATCATAGGAGGATAGAGATGGAGAAATCTAGACTGAACAGTGAAGATACAGATGTAGATAGAGACAAGGATCCAAGAGAGGAGTATGGGAGGCAAGCTAAAAAATGAATAAGAATTGAAATATTAAAATGAACAAGAGATGATGGATAGAAAGGAAATATTTTTTCTGTTCTTTTTCTCTAATATAATGATGGCCTGATTAAAAACTAGAATAGAGGTATAAATAAGAATACATACTCTTATATAACGTAATAGCTAGATGGAAAGATTAGAGGTTGAAAAATGGTATTATTAAGTATGTTTAAACAATATGGTGATTGGCACTAGAATGGCGCATTGAAACATTGAATAATTAAATAAAGAATTACTATATTTAATATAAACATGTATATTTGCTCTAGAATTAGAAGTGGTGGCTTGACTAGAAGCCAGAATAGAGGTATAAATAAGAAATAGGGGGAATATTAGAGGCTGAAAGATGGCATCACTATGTAAGCTCAAATAACATTGCAATTGCCATTAAAATGGAACATTGAAATATTAATTAACTACTTTAAAACAGACATGTATGTTAATACTAGGATTACATAAGTTTTGCTAATGTAACAAAATATTATTAATATTATTATTGCCACTTGTCCCAAAATGAATGATACCTAGATACCACACTGTTCATGTATTGATGTTGATGTTTATTTTAAAAATAAAAAAGCACTAAAAATGGGATGCATAGGGTGATGGATCATAGGGGCCATAGGTTAATGGCCATCACATGTAGGTACTAAAGAGTGTGAGCAGGCCAGTGGCAACTATGTGAAACAGGGTGCTGCAGGTAGGCCTGTGCTATGAAGTACAGGTGGGCAGAGAGAGATGCTACAGATTACTGAGATCTCATACTCCATAGCAAGGGACCTTGGAACCAAAAAATAGGAGCAAGTTAATGCAATAATTTGCAATGGCTTCCTTATTGGCTTTGTTTGTGGGAATCCAGAAGGGAAGGTTCAAGTGGCAATCACATGACCATGGGATGCTGCAGCCATCAAAAGTGAGAGCTAATTGCCAAACATCCAAATCACAACCACATAACCATAGAAGTGTTATGTGAGCTGGAATGCCCACTTGCTGCAAAGTTTGTCTCCCAGTTGATAGCAGGGTAGTTAAAGTCTCCCATTGAAACCTATCAGACCTATCTATTAGAACCACAATTTCTAGGATGGCCTACTACAGTACACCTGAAAGACATCATGTTGGATTAGGCTGGTGCATGCGCTTACTAATGCTAAATTGATTTTATTTTCTAAAGTTTGTTCTTGGCCAAGTTCAAAATATACATACTATAATTCCTTTCAAATTACTGGGATGCCATTATCCTAGTTGCTGATCAATTGCCATCATCTTATTTGCTCTTTCCCCCCACTAAGGTATGAACAAACTGGTCGATTTCTCATAGCAGCTTCTACAGACGGAAATGTTTTTATTTTAAATGCTCTCCCATCAACATCGTTTAAAGTACTGGGATATGTAGGTAATATACAGAAATTTATGGATGTCTTATTTCTTCTTTGTATATGCAAGTGTGGACAGTAATTTTTCATAGAATAAATGTTAGTTGTCAAACCCCAAATATTTTATTTCGGAATTATCAGTTTTCTTAAATCAATGACAATATTATGGGACCTTCATAATATTTCTTTTTATAACAGTCTATTGAATCTGTAGGTTTTTGGCAAAATCCTGAACATTTGATTTTTTTTTTAAAAAAGGAGAAATGTCTGTATTATAGTATGAATAGGTGCAATAGCATGAATAAATGCAACAAATCCACTATAAGCAAGAAAGTAGGTTCTTATAAATGAGAAACATTTTAAAGGAGAAGCTTATAATTTGATCATTTCTGATCAATATAGCAAGAAAAGGATTAGTGTTTGCATTTACATTCATTGGAGAGGAAAGGATTACAAGAGATTAAGCATATATACAATGGGAAATACACATTGAAAGAATGCACTAGTACCAGCTATTTGCATAGCAGGTTACTTAGGAGACAAAGAAAAAAACCTTTAGTGTGAAGCTGATTACCATTTTCTCAATTTCTGTGACAGCTAGGTCACAGAGCTGAATCTGTTAATTTATAATCAGCATGATTTTAAGAGACTTGCTGCCCTGTGGGGAAAAACAGCTCAGGAAGAGGGGGATGGAGGAAAAAAAATGGATCAAGCTCAGGACAATGCAAACTAACATGACTAAGTGAAGGTCATAAATGTGGCCATGGGTCCCAAAGTTACTTTTTCATTAATACTGTAACTGTGAATTATAGCACTCACTACCTGTATATTTAAATAAGCAATTTATAAAAAAAAATTAGTATAATGCTTAGTAAAAGTGGATGCAGTGATTCAAGGTTAGAAAATATCTGTAATGCATTTCATATTACAGTCACTATCCCGTCAGCCTATCTCAAAAGCTGGTGGGGAGGTAGTCTTTGTGGGAAATATGGGCTAAGATGACTTTTCCCATGTTATCTTGCTATCATGATGTGATGATGAAAAGTCAAAAGGATTAAGGATGAAACCACAATGACAGTTTTCAAGAATTATAGGCTAACTCAGGGGTGTCAAGCTCAATTTTATTGAGGGCCACATCAGGTTGTGTTTCACCTCAGGGGGGCAGAATGGGAGTGGCATGTCCAGTTCGATGCCACTCATGTCAGGGCGTCTGTGGTGGCCTGAGTACTCTGCCAGAGAAAACAGGCTGCCAAGCTCCATTTTCAACTATGACTGCCTCCTGCAACTCTCTGTCAGCGAAAATGGAGCTTGGGTGGGTGGCCCTCCTGAGCTCTGTTTTCACTGGCAGTGGGTTGCAAGAAGCCATCGCAGCTGAAAACAGAGCTTGCTAACCCGTTTTCGCTAGCAGCCAGTTCTTGCCAGCTGGTCCTTCATTGTTTCCAGGGCAGCACCGTGGGCCACATCTAAGCACCCCATGGACTGGATCTGAGCCCCTGGCCTTGAGTTTGACACCCCTGGGTTAGATTGGTGGCCCACGTGTTCTAAGGCATATTATGTGTATTATTTTTTGGGAAATCAATACGTTTTGGGCCTATTCATTGGCTAGATAGGACACTGCATAAGTCCCATATTCATTATTTAGTGCTCAGTGATAAAATAAGACAAGATATAAATAGTATCCAATTTGTCTTTTCAAGGATTTGTAAACTATTATAGGCAAAAAAAGTGATAATTTACTTTGATGTTACATGTGGTTTGAATGTTGTCTTCTTTTTTTACTGTAGTGTTGTCTGGTGAGATTGTGGACATAACTTTACAGTATAATGATGAAAATAAGTTAACTGAAGTGATTGCACTTCTTTCTCCAACGGAGCTCAAAAGGGGAAGAGTGGAGATATTTACACTTCCTCTAAATATTATTTCAGGTAAGAACCAATCTAGTGCTGAGTTCTGATATTTCAAAATGCAGTCACCATTTTAAAATGATATACGCTAACTTCAAAGTGTGAATAGATCCTTACGTCCTTAACATGTTTATAATGTCATTGTTCTATATTATTTTAAAAATGCTAACTTAATGTTAGTGTTAATTTTCATATGTTGTTTTATTGATCAATTATATACCACCCAAAGCCCCTCTTTGAGGGAGATGGGTGGTTTAGAAATATGAAGTATAAACAAACAAAGAAGATATCATATATTAAATATTTTTAGAGGTTCAAAACTATTTTTTGAAAACAGGCCAATAGGCCACAGAGCTGGAGCTGCCTGAGGAAAGAAAGGAAAAGCAACCAAGGAGGAGGGCAAAGTCTGGCTCTCCACTGCAAGATTCTCTCTGCCAGGCAAGGAATAGAATGACTGTATGCTTGTAAGCAAGGAAGCAAAAGAACAAACAAGATTCCAAGCAAGGAGAAAGAAGAGAAAGTAAACAGAAAAAGGCTGTTGCTCTGCTCAGCAAAGAAGAAAAGAGGATCAGGATTTTAGCAACTCTTAGCGGGGCGAGTTTGCTAGCGCTACTGATTGATTTAGCCTTTGAGTTAGTATCTGTTAGTGTTTGGGGATAAACCCCCTAGCAGAGTGTGCAGCAGCAGTCAAGCCAGGCAGGCAAATGAGAGAGAGGCTGGGCCCAAGAATATACACACACTGGAGACAAAAACACTGTTTGTGGTTTTAAAATAGTTATTTAATTCACACAGAGATTAAGAAGTGGACAAACTTATATGCTGTTGCCTTATAGACTTCCAGCCTATTAATGTCTTACCCAGCATTATGGCTGTTCCTGAAGTCGACTTTCTAGTATCTCTTTCTGCTGCAAAACTAGCATCTGCATAAGCACTCAAAATGAGATCACCTTTTGGTTCTAAATACAGTGCATGGTGTAATGTTCCTTTAAGATATCTTAGGATTCTTTTCAATGCTATCCAGTGACATTGAAGCGGGTCATTATTGTGTCGTGCCAGCTGATTAATACTAAAAGCAATATCTGGCCTTGACCAATTGCTAATATATGATAAGCTACCAATCAAAGATTGATACAGTTCCTTATCACATTTGGGACTTTGTGTATCCATTTTGCAAATATCCTGACTCATTGGAGTCTTTGCAGGCTTACAAAGTTCCATCTTATAATCTATTAGCAATTTAGATATCTTATCTTCCTGAGATATCCTAAAACCTTTCTGTGTTCTCAGTATATTCAAACCTAGATATCTCTTTATCTCCCTAATTGCTTGATTTTTACCTTCTTGGCTAATGATGTTATTATTTCATTTGCTTCATCATTAGTCTTCGTCATCAGAGCAATATCATCAGTAAACAACAATAATAATGATATCTTCCCATTCTTTTCTCTCTTAAATAGACATGGGTCGGCTAAACCAGCTTTAAACCCTATATTGGTCAGTTCCTTCACAATATACTGGTTCCATTCATAGCCGATTGTTTAAGACCATAAAGGCTCTTCTTTAATAACCAACAATCATTATCATTATTATTGTCTTCTTTAAATCCATTAGGCCTTTTCATATAAACAGTATGTCTTAGTGGAGCATGCAAGTAAGCAGTTTCCACATCTAAATGGTTAACTATATATTGCTTGCTTGCTGCCCACACTAATGCTGCCCTTAAAGTTGCTGCTTTCAGACTAGGTGCAAATACTTCATCATAGTCTTTTGCACTTTGTCTAAAGCCTTGGGCTACTAACCTTGCCTTATGGATTGTGTTTCCATCTTTATCTGTTTTTATTTTAAAAATCCATCTGCAGCCAATGGGTTTTTCATTACTAGGTAATCTCACGTTTTCATACACTTGCATATCCTTCAGAGACTTCAATTCTTTATTAATTGCTGCATACCAATTTTCTTTCTCTTTAGAAGGATATCTTTTAATCTCATCCACAGTATTTGGGATTCTATTTTCCTGGCACACTGTATTAGCCTGGTATCTATCAGGCGGTCTAGAAATACGTGTAGTCCTTCTGGGAATTACTGGGCTTGGTTGAGTTACTACCTGTTCCTCATCCTCAGCTATTTCTTCCTCTAGGGGCTGTGCTTCTTCCTGTACTTCTTCCTTTACATTATTTTTAAAGTTACAGGGATACTTAATGGGATTTCTGTATGATTCAATAATCACTTCGTTATTGCTATCCTGCTCTAACTTATCCCATCCTACGTGCTCTAGAAATTGGGCATTGGCACTACATAACACCTTAGATGTGCCTTTCTCCCAAAACCTATATGCCCTATGGTTAGCTTGATAACCAACGAAGAAAAATTGTTTAGCTCTATGTTGCCCTTTACGCCTGAGTTGTGTAGGGATATGCACCCATGCTGGTGCACCAAATGTGTGCAGGTAACTCAAATCAGGCTTCCTGCCATGCCACATGGTGAATGGTATTTCACCAGTGGTTGAGTTAACCACATTATTTAATAAATGATTAGCACACATTGTGGCCTCCCCCACAAAGAATCAGGTAACCCAGAATCAGTTAACATAGTACGGGTCATAGCCTGCAATGTTTGGCCTCGCCTTTCAACAAATGCATTGTGTTGTGGTCTGTATGGTGCAGATGTCTTATGAGCTATTCCAGCTGCCTTTAATCTACTCTGGAATTTGCTATTAACAAATTCCGTACCATTATCTGTCACCAAGGTTATCAGTTGCCGTTTGGTTTTTCTTTCAGCAAACTTTAACCATTTGAAGAAGTGTTGATATGTTTCAGTTTTGCTTTTCATTAAGTAGCAAAACCCATATCTAGAGTAATGGTCCATAATGCTCAGTATATATCGAGCACCCCCCATACTGGGTTTCTTTGGACCTATAATGTCTGCAAATACTACTTCTAAAGGTTCTGTAGTTTTGAAACCATTTAGCCTATTTGCAGGCATTATTTTACTCTTATCTTCACAACAGACATTACAACGCAAATACTTATCACAGGGCTTTAACCTTATTCCTTCAGATAACTCCACTGTGTGTTTTAGCATTTTAAAATTTACATGCCCCAAACGTCTATGCAATAAATGGATACATTCATCATGAGGCTTGTCATTATTAAATACAGTCTGTGCCTCCCCTTTCTTACTGTCATGCAAGACATATAATGCTCCATTTAAAGCTGCAGTTACCTTTTTGCCATCTCTTTCCAGTATGCACTTATTATTCTTAAATGTAACCACATATCCTAGTTTATCTAATACTCTTACAGAAAGTAAGTTCATCTTTAACTGTGGTACATACAACATTTTTATATTCTGGTTTAAACATGGACAATAAGCAATACCTTCACCCTTGGCCTTGAGGTGCCAACCATTGGCGAGTGATATACGTTGAGTACTTGTAGACATTTTTATAAACTTTGTCTTATCTCTCGTGATGCAGTGGGATGCACCACTGTCCACCACCCATAAATCATTCTTCATATCACAATTGCCAAACATGGCCAGTTCAAAGGATTTCTTTGGCTTCTTTACATTCTGGCTTTTTCCTTTCCTGCAGAATCTTGCCAAATGTCCTCTGCCTCCACAATTAAAACACTTTTTAATTGTGTATGCCGTCGAAGATAAATTCTCTTCTTCCGGGTGCTTTACTTTACACAGCTGGTTTCCTTCAAGCTTTGAAGATAATTTCTCTTCCTTATTCTTATCTTCCCTCAGCTGGTCACGTTCAAACCTTCTCCTGGCTTCTTCTAATAGCCTGCCGGTAATCTCAGTTACTGATAAACTGTCTTTTGGCAACACCTCTAATGCAGTCACAAAATCATCATAGCTTCGATCCAAAGAAGACAGTATGATGTATACTTGTTGCAACTCATTAAAAATAAGCTCTTTTTCTTGTAATTCTTGAAAAATGCTTTTCATACAGTTTAAATGAGTTAACATGTCTCCATTTTTCTCAAGATGTGTTCTAAACAGCTTCCGTGTAAGATTGATATGAGCTCCTACACTGTCTCGAACATAAATCCTTTTGAGATTATCCCAGCAGTCTGCAGCATTTTCTACTCCACGGATATGTATCAGTTGCTGGTCTGAGAGAGTCAGTCCTATGATGCACAAAGCCTGCTCATTCTTTCTTTCATAATTCTGTATCTTTTTATAATCCTCTTCATTATTAGGATTTAAGTTAGATACATCTGGTGGGTTTGTAATTATGTCCCACAAACCTTCTCTTCGTAGAAGTAAACTACATTTCATTGACCATGAAACATAGTTTGTTCCATCTAGTCTGGATATCATGGACAGACTTGGCAAATTTACTTGTGCCATTTCTCTTGAGAAAAATAACTATTTAACAAACAGTTTATATTTACAGTAATGTGCAACTCACACCAGCTCTCACTGCTATATCCTGGTTAGTTAGACTGTGCGCACTCTGCTGGGCCCATAACCAATGTTAGTGTTTGGGGATAAACCCCTAGCAGAGTGTGCAGCAGCAGTCAAGCCAGGCAGGCAAATGAGAGAGAGGCTGGGCCCAAGAATATACACACACTGGAGACAAAAACACTGTTTGTGGTTTTAAAATAGTTATTTAATTCACACAGAGATTAAGAAGTGTCATTCAGTCCATATGTCAGTAATCCAGTATATCAATCCAGTTATCAAGTCCATTAACAGTAAATACAATGTTCTTATCTGCTTGTAATATCTTCTCCTTCCGATACCTTTCTCTCAAAGACAACGCTGAATCCTCAGCTCACCAAGCAAACAGTCTTTGTGTTCAGTTGAAATGGTATCTGGCACAGTAGCCATCAAAAGTAAGCAGATAGACGTTCCAGCAGGCAGCAGACCAGGAACAGAACCAGGTGCATCCAGAAGCCGGGTCTATTACGTTTCCCTTCCTACCTTTATTACTGCCTGCAACCGCACCCACAATGACATTGCAGTTTCTTGTGCTTAAAGCTACATAGACACTTAATCCTAGGTTTACATATTTATTAAACCCAAACCTGGTTGGTGTATCCATATACCCAACATTCTCCCCTTTTGGGTGACATAAATATGTAATGCCTTTACATTCTAAACCCATATTTTTCACAACTCTCTAGATGCTTAATAGCACCTTGGGCTTTAGTAAAATGATCAGCTACATTGTCCTCCGACATGCAGTACTCCAGCTGTATCAATTTACTCTGTACAGATTGTCTTACATTAAGATACCTCAAATCTGTATGTTTACTTCTCGTTTTAACTGCAATATTAGTGGCCATTTGAATTGCTGCCTGATTATCTTCATGTACTACTATAGGGTAATTTACAGTTATACCCATATCCTTCAACATTTGTTTGTACATAATCAACTCAGTACACAATAAAGATAAACAGGAGAATTCTGCCTCCATAGTAGACAAACTTATATGCTGTTGCCTTATAGACTTCCAGCCTATTAATGTCTTACCCAGCATTATGGCTGTTCCTGAAGTCGACTTTCTAGTATCTCTTTCTGCTGCAAAACTAGCATCTGCATAAGCACTCAAAATGAGATCACCTTTTGGTTCTAAATACAGTGCATGGTGTAATGTTCCTTTAAGATATCTTAGGATTCTTTTCAATGCTATCCAGTGACATTGAAGCGGGTCATTATTGTGTCGTGCCAGCTGATTAATACTAAAAGCAATATCTGGCCTTGACCAATTGCTAATATATGATAAGCTACCAATCAAAGATTGATACAGTTCCTTATCACATTTGGGACTTTGTGTATCCATTTTGCAAATATCCTGACTCATTGGAGTCTTTGCAGGCTTACAAAGTTCCATCTTATAATCTATTAGCAATTTAGATATCTTATCTTCCTGAGATATCCTAAAACCTTTCTGTGTTCTCAGTATATTCAAACCTAGATATCTCTTTATCTCCCCTAATTGCTTGATTTTTACCTTCTTGGCTAATGATGTTATTATTTCATTTGCTTCATCATTAGTCTTCGTCATCAGAGCAATATCATCAGTAAACAACAATAATAATGATATCTTCCCATTCTTTTCTCTCTTAAATAGACATGGGTCGGCTAAACCAGCTTTAAACCCTATATTGGTCAGTTCCTTCACAATATACTGGTTCCATTCATAGCCCGATTGTTTAAGACCATAAAGGCTCTTCTTTAATAACCAACAATCATTATCATTATTATTGTCTTCTTTAAATCCATTAGGCCTTTTCATATAAACAGTATGTCTTAGTGGAGCATGCAAGTAAGCAGTTTCCACATCTAAATGGTTAACTATATATTGCTTGCTTGCTGCCCACACTAATGCTGCCCTTAAAGTTGCTGCTTTCAGACTAGGTGCAAATACTTCATCATAGTCTTTTGCACTTTGTCTAAAGCCTTGGGCTACTAACCTTGCCTTATGGATTGTGTTTCCATCTTTATCTGTTTTTATTTTAAAAATCCATCTGCAGCCAATGGGTTTTTCATTACTAGGTAATCTCACGTTTTCATACACTTGCATATCCTTCAGAGACTTCAATTCTTTATTAATTGCTGCATACCAATTTTCTTTCTCTTTAGAAGGATATCTTTTAATCTCATCCACAGTATTTGGGATTCTATTTTCCTGGCACACTGTATTAGCCTGGTATCTATCAGGCGGTCTAGAAATACGTGTAGTCCTTCTGGGAATTACTGGGCTTGGTTGAGTTACTACCTGTTCCTCATCCTCAGCTATTTCTTCCTCTAGGGGCTGTGCTTCTTCCTGTACTTCTTCCTTTACATTATTTTTAAAGTTACAGGGATACTTAATGGGATTTCTGTATGATTCAATAATCACTTCGTTATTGCTATCCTGCTCTAACTTATCCCATCCTACGTGCTCTAGAAATTGGGCATTGGCACTACATAACACCTTAGATGTGCCTTTCTCCCAAAACCTATATGCCCTATGGTTAGCTTGATAACCAACGAAGAAAAATTGTTTAGCTCTATGTTGCCCTTTACGCCTGAGTTGTGTAGGGATATGCACCCATGCTGGTGCACCAAATGTGTGCAGGTAACTCAAATCAGGCTTCCTGCCATGCCACATGGTGAATGGTATTTCACCAGTGGTTGAGTTAACCACATTATTTAATAAATGATTAGCACACATTGTGGCCTCCCCCCACAAAGAATCAGGTAACCCAGAATCAGTTAACATAGTACGGGTCATAGCCTGCAATGTTTGGCCTCGCCTTTCAACAAATGCATTGTGTTGTGGTCTGTATGGTGCAGATGTCTTATGAGCTATTCCAGCTGCCTTTAATCTACTCTGGAATTTGCTATTAACAAATTCCGTACCATTATCTGTCACCAAGGTTATCAGTTGCCGTTTGGTTTTTCTTTCAGCAAACTTTAACCATTTGAAGAAGTGTTGATATGTTTCAGTTTTGCTTTTCATTAAGTAGCAAAACCCATATCTAGAGTAATGGTCCATAATGCTCAGTATATATCGAGCACCCCCATACTGGGTTTCTTTGGACCTATAATGTCTGCAAATACTACTTCTAAAGGTTCTGTAGTTTTGAAACCATTTAGCCTATTTGCAGGCATTATTTTACTCTTATCTTCACAACAGACATTACAACGCAAATACTTATCACAGGGCTTTAACCTTATTCCTTCAGATAACTCCACTGTGTGTTTTAGCATTTTAAAATTTACATGCCCCAAACGTCTATGCAATAAATGGATACATTCATCATGAGGCTTGTCATTATTAAATACAGTCTGTGCCTCCCCTTTCTTACTGTCATGCAAGACATGTAATGCTCCATTTAAAGCTGCAGTTACCTTTTTGCCATCTCTTTCCAGTATGCACTTATTATTCTTAAATGTAACCACATATCCTAGTTTATCTAATACTCTTACAGAAAGTAAGTTCATCTTTAACTGTGGTACATACAACATTTTTATATTCTGGTTTAAACATGGACAATAAGCAATACCTTCACCCTTGGCCTTGAGGTGCCAACCATTGGCGAGTGATATACGTTGAGTACTTGTAGACATTTTTATAAACTTTGTCTTATCTCTCGTGATGCAGTGGGATGCACCACTGTCCACCACCCATAAATCATTCTTCATATCACAATTGCCAAACATGGCCAGTTCAAAGGATTTCTTTGGCTTCTTTACATTCTGGCTTTTTCCTTTCCTGCAGAATCTTGCCAAATGTCCTCTGCCTCCACAATTAAAACACTTTTTAATTGTGTATGCCGTCGAAGATAAATTCTCTTCTTCCGGGTGCTTTACTTTACACAGCTGGTTTCCTTCAAGCTTTGAAGATAATTTCTCTTCCTTATTCTTATCTTCCCTCAGCTGGTCACGTTCAAACCTTCTCCTGGCTTCTTCTAATAGCCTGCCGGTAATCTCAGTTACTGATAAACTGTCTTTTGGCAACACCTCTAATGCAGTCACAAAATCATCATAGCTTCGATCCAAAGAAGACAGTATGATGTATACTTGTTGCAACTCATTAAAAATAAGCTCTTTTTCTTGTAATTCTTGAAAAATGCTTTTCATACAGTTTAAATGAGTTAACATGTCTCCATTTTTCTCAAGATGTGTTCTAAACAACTTCCGTGTAAGATTGATATGAGCTCCTACACTGTCTCGAACATAAATCCTTTTGAGATTATCCCAGCAGTCTGCAGCATTTTCTACTCCACGGATATGTATCAGTTGCTGGTCTGAGAGAGTCAGTCCTATGATGCACAAAGCCTGCTCATTCTTTCTTTCATAATTCTGTATCTTTTTATAATCCTCTTCATTATTAGGATTTAAGTTAGATACATCTGGTGGGTTTGTAATTATGTCCCACAAACCTTCTCTTCGTAGAAGTAAACTACATTTCATTGACCATGAAACATAGTTTGTTCCATCTAGTCTGGATATCATGGACAGACTTGGCAAATTTACTTGTGCCATTTCTCTTGAGAAAAATAACTATTTAACAAACAGTTTATATTTACAGTAATGTGCAACTCACACCAGCTCTCACTGCTATATCCTGGTTAGTTAGACTGTGCGCACTCTGCTGGGCCCATAACCAATGTTAGTGTTTGGGGATAAACCCCCTAGCAGAGTGTGCAGCAGCAGTCAAGCCAGGCAGGCAAATGAGAGAGAGGCTGGGCCCAAGAATATACACACACTGGAGACAAAAACACTGTTTGTGGTTTTAAAATAGTTATTTAATTCACACAGAGATTAAGAAGTGTCATTCAGTCCATATGTCAGTAATCCAGTATATCAATCCAGTTATCAAGTCCATTAACAGTAAATACAATGTTCTTATCTGCTTGTAATATCTTCTCCTTCCGATACCTTTCTCTCAAAGACAACGCTGAATCCTCAGCTCACCAAGCAAACAGTCTTTGTGTTCAGTTGAAATGGTATCTGGCACAGTAGCCATCAAAAGTAAGCAGATAGACGTTCCAGCAGGCAGCAGACCAGGAACAGAACCAGGTGCATCCAGAAGCCGGGTCTATTACGTTTCCCTTCCTACCTTTATTACTGCCTGCAACCGCACCCACAATGACATTGCAGTTTCTTGTGCTTAAAGCTACATAGACACTTAATCCTAGGTTTACATATTTATTCAACCCAAACCTGGTTGGTGTATCCATATACCCAACAGTATCGATTCCTGGTAACAGTCCCTGCAATTTTTTTGGCAAGATTCTCAGAAGTGCTTTGCCATTGCCTACTTCCTAAACAGAGGTGGTATTCAGCAGGTTCTGACCAGTTCTGGAGAACCGGTAGCAGACATTTTGAGTAGTTCGGAGTACTGGCAAATACCACCTCTGACTGGAGATTTTACATTATCCTTCCCCTGCCACGCCCACAAAGCCTCACCCACAGAACCAGTAGTAAAAACATTTGAATCCCACCACTGTTCCTAAAGCTGAGAGAGAGTGACTGGCCTAGCTTCATGCCTAACTCTGGATCAGAACTCATAGCAAGTTTCTATCTTGATGCCTTAATTACGATACCAAACTGGCTGTTTTCCTAGATTATCACCCTAGATCAAGGGTCTGCAACCTTAAACACTCAAAGAGCCATTTGTACCTGTTTCCCACAGAAAAGAAAACATTGGGAGCCAATAATTTAACAACCAGTATGACTGGGTGGGCGTGGCCAATTCGACATCACTCACTCCCACTCAGTCACCCCCTGCACTGGAATATGGAGCAAGTCTCTACCCCCTGCCATCACCCTTACCTTCTCAGGCCAGGCGAGGAGTAATGGGGAGGGGGGGCCAGGCAGTGGTGGGATCAGCCGACAGGGAGCCGCAGTAGAGGGCCCAAAGAGCCATATGTGGCTCCAGAACCACAGGTTGCAGACCCTTGCCCTAGATAATGATTTAAAATGTGTATCAGCCCAATAATAATATTTGATCAAATATTAATATTCTGGTAGTAAAAGCACTATCAACTTCATGCGAAGGTATAATAACTCTTTTTTACAGCTGTGATTTGCAAGTCACTTCTGTTTGCCAATTTTTTAAAATTACCATATTTTTTGCACTCTAACACGCTCCAGATCATAAGACGCACCTAGCTTTTGGGGAGAAAAAAAAAAAAAAATCTGCTTCTGCCTCTCAGAAATTTGCCTCCTTGCAGCAAACAGCCTGGTCAGCTTCAGCACAGCCTGATTTTGCATGAACAGTTGATTGGCAGTTGGATCTGCCTCCTGGAATACTGCCGGTCAGCTTGTCCAGACTGCGGGGATCTCCGCCACTCATTGCTGCCATCGCTGCCCATCACTACAACTGCCTATAGATGCCTCCACCACCTCATTTTCAGCCTCTGTGCATCCCATTTTTGGCCTCCACGCGCCCCATTTTCAGCCTGTTCCAGGTAGTGGGCATTGCTGCCACCACCTATCATTGGTGGGTAGGCGGGGCTTTGGCAACATTCGCACAGACATTTCCACCCACTTTCGGGGGGGGGAGTGCATCTTATAGTGTGAAAAATACAGTAATGTGTGCATTTAATATTGGAATACTCTTCATATGTATCTATGTATGAAATGGTTTAAGTGTTGTGCTCCCCCCCCAGTCTTGTGAAAACTTGATTTTGAAACTTCCAATATATACTTGTGGAATTTTTTTCATACTGTTCATTCAAAATGCCAGGTACAAAAGCTAAATACAAATAATCCAGAGA
This sequence comes from Pseudonaja textilis, assembly GCF_049901715.1. Taxonomy (NCBI): domain Eukaryota; kingdom Metazoa; phylum Chordata; class Lepidosauria; order Squamata; family Elapidae; genus Pseudonaja; species Pseudonaja textilis. Next base: position 46,583,007 of record NC_141993.1, read on the forward strand.
TCCAGGCTGTAATTACATACTTTGGGAGACCCAATTAAATCTGTTTTTTTTTCTTAACTAATATTCTCTAAGAGAAAAAATATTACACAAAAAACATTTCTCCTTTTTATCTTTTTTAAATCTGCAGACAATGAAATGTGTATCACAGAAAGAGGGCTGTTGAAAGACAGTATCATTCAGAAACATATGTACGAATTAGAGTTCCCACTACTTTCTCTGGTCAAGCGGAAGGATGAAACAGTACTTGCCTATACGAGCCAGGCTTCCTACATTTGTAGATACCATCTTACTGGAAAAGTATGTCCTCCTTGCACAAATAAACTTTAATTATGGCTCAAATTAAGCAAAATATAAATTTATGCAAATGTATGCAATTCCTTTAATTTTTTTTCTTAGAAATTGCACTTCTGGATTTCATAGTCCAAACCAGAACTGTAGAACAAAAGGGAGAAAGTTTAAATCTATCTTCTCCAATTTCCCGATAAAAATTATATCCCCACTCTCCCCATAACAGGTATTTCCTGTTAGGATGTAAAATAGCATATTTAAAGGAAAGTGGTTTTGGGGAAACAATTATTCAAACATCTCTTGATCCCAGGCATGCCTATGCATAAGTTGAGATGGTTGATTAAATACAAAAGTTCAAAGAGATAAAAAAAAATGATAACACACTTAATAAGTCATTTAATTTGGCCCCTGGGCTGTTTATTTTCTGAAAAGAATTAAATTTATTCAATACACTGTATTTATTTACAATATTATTAAAAATCTCATTTTACTCCAGATTGAATTTTTAGATCTTAAAATGCTGCTGTATAGATTAGCCTTTATTTCATTTCCCAACTTTGTCCTTTAAAAATGGACAGATTCTGGGAATGTTTGTTTTGTGCAGCGAGAAACTGCTATGCTTGTAGAAGGCATTTAAGGAGAAAAGGTCTCTTTGAATTTAAGGCAGCTCATCAGACTAGGATTACTGCCACTGCTTTATGTAGCTCAGAGCTGTATGTGAAATAAAAGGCTGAATAAAAACTGAGAGAAATATCAAACGAGATAGAATTGAACAAGAATTGAATTAGTATCAGGCCAGAAAAGCTGGGACTGCGAGGAACTAAAGAATATTTCTGTGGATGGAATTTCAAGTGAGATATGAAAAAAGAAAGAGAAACTTCCTAACAGGACAATTAACCAGGGGAACAGCTTGCCTTCAGAAATCATGGGCACTCCATCACTGGAGGTTTTTAAGAAAAGACTAGGCAGTCACTTATCTGAAATACTATAGGTTCTCCTACTTGAGCAGGGGGCTGGACTAGAAGACCTCCAAGGTCCCTTCCAACTCTATTCTAGGTTTATCGAAGGAGAATGGGAGCATTATATCAATGGACATTATCAACAGAGAAACTAACAGCACTCTACATAATGTGATAACCTGGTACTTACAGGAGGCAAAATAATATCCAATCTGCTATGTGTTTGGTTATACTGTATTCGTTTTCTTAATTTGACAAGAGCTACCTTTGATATTCCTTAATTTGACAGGAGCTACCCTCAATATTCCTGTGATACCTTCAATATTCCAGTTATATGGTATTGCTGTTTTGCTTTACAGGTGACATCAAAAGATCAACCAATCATGTCAGAGAAGAAGATACCAAGCAAACAGTTTGGACAAGCATTCCTGTGTTTGTCACCTCATGATAAATGGCTAGCTTCAGCTGCAGAGAGTGGGCTATTATTTATCCATAATGCCTTAACTCTGGTAATTGTCAGAATTTAGTTTTGATTTGATCTTTGTTCCTCTGAGTCATCAAAAGAATTTCTTTGGTGTTTAAGGTACATATTTACAAACAGTAAATATGTACCTTAAATACTTGCACACTGATGGTTTCAATTTACCTGTTCTACTGGGACTGAAACATGCAACTGAACTACTATAGAAATTAGGAGTTGGCAGAAGGATTGATTCTGCCTGAGAGCTCGCCAAATTGGAATGTCTTCCCACTAAAGATATACTTGCTGCCTTTTCAGTACCAGGCAAAGACATCTTTACTCTCAAATGCCTTTTATGGACTGCTGCTGCTCCAGTACTTAAACTTTTTGATTATTATTTTCATTGCTTATTTTGTATATTTTATACAGTGCTTTAGTGTATGGTTTTATCAGTTATTTTAATCAGTTGTTTGAAAGAATAATTTCAAAATTTCTTAATAGGAAGTGTTTCCTTTGTACAGGATAGGATCAAAAGATTAAGAGTTTTATATAGTTCAAAGTTCATTTATCACTAACTTATCTGTGTCTCTCAGTAGTGATCTTTATCTGTAAACCATGGGATTTTCTTTTTTTGAAATCTGACCATATTTGATATTTATTTGTTAGAATTAGTAAATAAATGTAAACATAGTTGAAATATATTTCACAACTACAACATTTGCCAATGCTTCAACTCAGGCCAATGCTACCAAAGCATTTTTAGTCTTTCCACATAATTAAACTATATGCAACCTGCAAAAGTTTTCATTACCTCTTTCCAGTCTTTCCTCACAATAAATTCCTTAGCAAGTAGATAAAACATTTTTTTTTCTTAAATATCTTTCTTTAAGGATATTCTGACTTGTGAATACAGCCATTCATATAATGGACGAGGAATTACATCATTGGCATTCTCATTGGATAGCCAAAATATACTTGTCACCGGAACCCAGGATGGAGCTCTTGTTTGTCTAAAATGGAAGTATGTACATATTGACAAATAAAAGGATGATATAAAATATTCAGATTTTCAGCAGACTGCTGCTTTTTAAAAACATGGCTATTTGCTTTTATATATTTTGATTTGCATTAAACTATCTGATAGAATTATTTAGCCCCCAACCCATTTAAGAGATTTTTTAATTTGATTAAAACCAAATACTATCTTACTATTTTCTGTAGAAATAACTATGCATTTATTCAAAATACATCAGGTATATACTAAAACATTTAGGGGAAAACTGTCCCTCTCTACTTCTGTTTTGCATCTACTCTGCAAAGTAGGGCTGTAATTCTACAATTATTGATGAAATTGTTTAGAAATGATTTGTGAATAAACCAGAAAAATTGTACATTTGTATTCAAGGGAAGTCATCTACCCTGAGAATAAGATATTCTATGTTACCTGAAATTCTTGTGAAGGTATATAGATACAGGATGAAGTTCTTCAGGCAAGGAAGGAAGTTTAAATCACTTTTATGATAATTTTATTTTAATTTTTATGATAATAACAGTATATTCAGTGCTTGCTGAAGACTGCAAGCTTTAAATATTACAATAAAAATCTGCAGTAAACCTGTTGAACATTGGAAAATTTGCCAAACTGGGGAATCTGTTATATTCTTGTCCCCCACTAATAAATGTAGTTCTTTTTAAGGATGCATAAGATTATTTTATAAATTATACTTGATCCATCTGTTAAGGATTGCTTAACGATCTTAGCCATATTTTCTTTTTTGACTTTTTTTTCTTTAATTCTTCTAGGAAAATTGGGGAACGCAAAATGAAGGATGCAGTTGACTTTGGGACGCAACTTCTTTTCAAACTTAATGATTATATTTTCAGCGAAAACTCATTTATAAAAATTATGGAAGAATGGGCAATAGCATCAAAACCCACATATAGCATATCATTTGAGACTAGTTCTTCACAGGTCTTACACTATTTAAATATATAGCAAATATAAGCAATAGAATAAATATTGAGAAGATAAAAATGGGAGATAGAATTAGGTTAATTATTTGCTATTAAATCTTTGTGGTTGAAAGTTATTTTTCTTTTTCATTTCATTGATAATATAACTAGCCTTGTAGACCAGTGATGTGTGGTCATTCACAGGGAATCTTAAAAATCAAGATGCCTGTCCTTACACCATCAAAAACCTCACTACTTTTAAAAAAATGGGATCATGGTGGTTTCTGAACTTGGTTATTTTCTTGCACATGTTTCATTATTGGGCTGGATAACATAATCAGGGCACCCCCACCCCCACTCCAATGATGTTACCTAGCCTGGTAATATCAACATCTGAAGAAAACAATCAAATTCAGAGAACGTCAAAATTCAACAATTTAACTCTGAGCTTCGAAAATTGTCTTCTATTGACCTTAAAAAAAAAGAAAGCTTCAATTGTTCAGCCATGGACAATTTAGTGACTTTAACCCTCATCTGTGAATACTTCTGCTATAAGGGGTATAGGAAAATGTATAGATAAGTGGTTAATATTTATCTTTTTAGAATATGAAAGGAAACAACTGATAAATTCATTTTCAACTCGTTCAGAAGCCCTGTATTGGATGATCTTTATACTTATTTAGCGCCAAATATGGAAGGAAGGAGGATTTTTGTAACATAATGTTTATTGAATAGAAGCAGAGAATCCAGGCTTTTGTTTCCCAGCAAAATGGAGATATAGAAAGAAGGTCACACAGGCTATCTACAAAGCCTGCCATCTATTTCCTTTTCAGATCCAAGAAGATATGCAAAAGTGTGTGTCTCTGCATCTAGGATTTTCAAAAAGGTGGAAAGGAAAGGGAGGAAAATACTTCACTATACATACATGCACACACATTTGCTTTCTAAATATGAACACCAGTACTGTTTTAATGCCTTTTGGTAGATATAATACTTGATATAATACACAATCCCTTTTCAAGTAATAGAATATAATGAATGGCAAAAATGTATAAAATCAGGCAAACCGTTAATTTGAAAGCATGCTTAATTCTGTAATAATTGTTCAGTAAAATAATTCATTTAGATTAATTTAATTTCTACTTCCCACCCTGAAATTAAGTATATAGCAAGAATCTGATACTATAGTTGAAATATAGATTATATATCTATCTATTCAACTAAAGACAGAATACATTATGTTATTTAACTATATTGTAAATGAGCTTTTTTCATCCAAGTTACATAGAAAAGTAAGCATTGACGTGACCGATGAAGATGAATACTATTTACTTACACAAGCAAAATCTGAGGAGATTTCATGGGTAGATCAGAAAGCAGAGAAGGTACTTTTATAATATAATATAATACTGAAGTATTGCAGTAAGTTCTAAAATGGACAGATGGCTGTTTGTCTCTTTGTTTATTGTGACTTGATTAAAGTTGATGAAATTAACTATGAATAAAACCAAGGAATGTAGGACACATGCTCAGTTCTACCTAAGCAATACATTTGTTTACTATAGGATGCCATGATTGGTTTAGCCATGGTATGTTGAAAAAGTCAGAATTAAGAAAAAGCAGAGCGTAGGAATATTCTATAATCCCCAATGTAGTCCCTTTCCATATAGGTAGTCCTCAACTTACAACCACAGTTCAGCCCAAAATGTTTGTTGCTAAGCAAGACAGTTATTAGGTGAATTTTACCCTACTGTATGACCTTTCTTGCCACAGTTGTTATATCACTGCAGCTTAACAGTAACTATAACAGTAATTATAACAATATCATTAAGCTAGTAACACAGTTATTAAGTGAATCTATCTTCCCATTGACTTTGCTTGTCAGAAGGTTGCAAAAGATGATCACATGACCCCAGAACACTGCTATCCATCATAAATTTGCCAGCATCTAAATTTTGACCACATGATCATGGGGATGCTGCAATGGTTGCAAGTATGAAAAATTATATTTTTCAGTGCTGTTGTAACTTTGAATGGTCACTAAATAAATTATTGTAAGTCGAGGTCTACCTGAGATATAGACATTTTAGAAGAACTAGGAAAATGAAGCAGACAGTGGATCTTAGTTCATTGCTAATTCCTTCCCTAAGAATGCATGGTTGGATGAGATACTGGATGTGTAAACTAGATCTTTGTCTGAGTAAGTAGTTCAGTTATTCCTTTGAATTTTTTCAGTCCAAACTAGAAATAGCACAGAATTCTACATGAAATATGGAGATTTAATTAAAGCTTGAACTTTTATGGATTAATGGATTAGAAGTGACTTGATCTGCTATTTTTCTCAGATTTTGTATTACTTAATCTTAATATGGGAAAAAGAGCTAGCAGGGGATAGTGGTTGGATTTGTTTTTCAACTTTACAAAATATAGTTTTCACATTTTAATGCTGGTCTACCTTGTTTTGCTTTGTATGTCAAAAAATTGCACAGTTTCCATTCAACTGTCCCTTGTGACATTTCAGGCAATCAAGGATGAAACTGACCATTTTGCTGAAAAGAAAAAAGAACTAAAAAACGGAATTAAAGTGCTTCGCAAAAAGGTACGCATTAATAAATCACCAGCCTGCTTCCAGAAGTGCTGTAAGGATATTACTTTTATATCTTTCATGCTTACTTTCATAAGATGGTTTATTTGACTGTGGCTTTTATACAGTCTTAAAATCCTTTGTTTTCACGTTGCCATATAGCTGTAACTTGCTTATGAGGGATCTTTGGTGCAGTTTAAGCTTGCTTGTTTTCTCGCAGATGTTTCAGTACCAAACTAGTTAATATCATCAGTGGTAATAACTTGCTTAGGATTCATGTAATAGGATTCCACAAGGATGTAGGTTGAATGTAAATAGCCAAATTATTTACCTGAAAAGATAATAGGGATCTTTTCTATGCCTCTTGAAATCTTTCATGTTTAGTTGGCAAACATCTGTACCACTGCAACTGTATATGAAGGACAACTGTTGAGAGCAGACTAGCAACAACTAATTACTCAGTTCACTCTGTTGGAGATGCTTTACTTTGAATTCCTGTACTGAGCAGTGTTTTGGACTCAGTGGCCTAAACCACACAATTTTATAATATTATAATTCTAAAAATGTAATATTTAGAAAAGTGTTCTAACTAAACATTGTCATTTTTATGTGATACTTAATGTAAGATAGTAAAACAGCACACTAACCATATCTACCATAATAACTATATCAAAAATTCACTTGCACCTAGTAATATTTGCAGAGAAAACAGCCCTTCTAATCACCATACAATCAAATATGATGATCTGGTGCCTTTTTTCAGGAAAACAAATCATTTGATATCTTTTAAAATTGCAAAATGTCATGAGATTTTTCTATGATCAGGTGCTTATTTTCAGATGTACATTTAATTTCCTACTTATTGGGAATTAGATAATAATTTGCAAAAGAACTATTATAGTCCTTCAAAGTGAATCAAGATAGTTATTTTGAGGCTATTGAAAATGATTAGTTTGTAAATCCACCTGCTGTTGTGTGAAATAACTGCTTATTGTTTAGATTGGTTCTGTGAATCTAAACTTGTAATCTTCATGCTAGAGTCCCTTGTTCTTGGCAATGATTACGCTAGTTTTAATTCACAGTGCAAATTATTTCTTTGTATTTATACTATCAAATGATTATCATATATATTTATGGATTCAGAATTTCCATTACTTTCCTGATATGAAATGGACCTGTATTATTCTTGTGTTTAAAGATGTGCTTAGTGTAATTGCTGAAAGGTTGTACTGGCAGGGATAATGATATGGGATAACGATATACATTATGGGATAACAATAGTCTTTCAACTTTTGGAGACTCCTTGTCTCTTCTTGATGATGTCCAGTGGTGTTGCATTTCCACTCACATCAAACGTTGCATGACTAGTTGTTGTTGTTGTTGTTATTATTATTATTATTATTATTAAAACTTACATGCTTGTAAGTTATACTTCAAACATACAGTATATCAGGATAGTCATAAATTCTCCATATACATACTTTCCTCACTATTAATTTCTATATCATTACAAAAATAGATTCAAGAAATGATGCTTGAAAATTCAGTTGCACCTAAAATTGAGAAACTGGACCAACAGGAATTCAATCTGGATGTAGAAGAACAAGAGAAACAGCAAATACACAGTGCTTCAGAAGTGGAAAGGGTATGGTGAACTTGTTGGTATTCAATTTACTTTTATTTGTCCTGAACAAAAAAAAAATCCTTTGTATAGAGAATAAGAGGAATTCTAGAATGCTGATAGTCAACCAGAATTATACAGTATATATTATTCATTAGAGCTAGATTTACATATTTATAAAGATCAAATAACTTCACCATTCAAATAAATAAACAAATCAGAAGTTGGAATGGGGTTATCCTAAGGAACTTACTTATTTCTGCCTTCATTTTTATATTTTCATCTACAGCTGTAGAACCTAAGAAAGGAAAGTTGTCCTTACAAGTCAAAATTATACAATTTTTGCTTCATTGCACAAGTAACACTTAAAGATTTACACATCTAAGTGTCACTGACATTAATGAATAGAGCTTTTCTTTATTTTATTTACAGAGTTTCCAAATTGATGTTTAGTCTATCAACATAATCCAAGCGACAAATGTTTAAATCTGTGGGTGCTTTCTAAGATTTTTGTGATACATAATATTTTGATTAATATTATATATTGCATGACTTACATGAGTGCAGGTTTAACATGAGTGACATATAAACCAAATGGATTTTGGATCCTCATTTGTTTTCTGTTTTATGATAAAGGTGAGGAAGGATATAGAGATGGAAAATCTGGCCAATTGCTATTTACGTGATATAATCAAAAAAGAGTGTTGGGATACCATGTTGGTTAAAGGACGTTCAATTAAGGTATTTTTTTTTCCTTTCTCACTTGTATTCTACTGTAACTAAAAGTCAAGCAATGCTTAATTAAATGTAGGAAACACTGCAGGTAGTCCTTGGTTTAGCAGTGCTAAATAAGGGGACTTTCTGCTGTTCCTCAACCTTTGCGGAGCCCCATGGTCATGTGATCATAATTTGTGTACTTAGCAATGGACTTACAATTACAATTGCAGCATCTCACAGCCATGTGATCACTATTGGCAATCCAAACAGCAAAGTGAATGGAAAGTCAGCAAATGGTGATCACATGACATTGCATCTAATGATCATGCAAGATTTGCCTAATGATCGCAATGGAACTACTGGAATTGTTATTGTAAATCATCATATTCACGTGATGATGTACTTTATAACTGATGGAATGTTTAGTCCCAAATACTGTTGTTAACCAATCACCTATAATACATCCAAAACTACTACCCAATTATGAACAGCATCATGAAAGTAATTCAAATGGGAGAACATCCTACTGTTTAGTAGAAGATGGCTTTAAAAAGAAAAGAATCATGATGTTAATAGTACAATAATACTCCTCTAAAAGTACAACATGAAGCATTTATAATTTAGAACTTTATTAAACATTGTATTTGGAAACAGCATGAATTATACTTGCAATTTTTTTTCTTTCCAAAGACCTTCCATTCTTCTTGTGAGGTTCAGAATTATCCAATGAAAGAACGGAGTCCAGAAGAAAAGCAAATGTTGGAAAGAGTTTTGTATTTAAAGAAGATTGAATCAATAGATATGAAGGTAGAATCTTCTTTTTTCCCTAAGAATGAAAAATAATTTTCATCGCCATGTTTACATTGTCTGATCATTCTTATATTCCAGTATTTCTCTTAACTATTCCCATGCTGAAATGGTTCAGGTAGGTTATTCATTCTAGAGCCTAGTTCATAAAACTTTCCATAGCTTTTAACTCATGTTCACTCATTATTCACACAACAGAAAACAGCCTCAAAAGATAAATATATAAGTTAAATATATATTACACATAAAAATCCATGATATAATGGTAAAAAATCATATAAACTAAAAACAAACAACGTAGTATGTATGGATTCTAGGACATGTAGAATCCCAGTGAAAAGACGTAGGCCTCCCTGCTTCCGTGAATATTAAATTAATGCTGCATAAAATGAAAGATATAAGATTTGATAGCTGAAATGCCATAAGATTTAAAAGAACAAGAAGGTTAGTAATCTTTCACATAACGTTTTTATTCCATATCCTTTTCTGTTGCTGCTCTTATTGGTTCTCTCTGACAGTTTGCCTGAGCTTGCTGCTATCCTATTTACTAAACTTACAGTATTGCATTGTTTTGGCTTCTGGGTCTTGAAATACGACTTCTATTTCAGAGAAATGTTTTCTACAAAATTTACTATTGTTTATAGTATTAATAATGATTCTGCAATATATATATTTACCCAGCTTCGAAAGAAGATTGTGGAATTTGATACCGAACCTTCAGCCCTTAAAGAGGAAGCGGAGAAGACAGAAGAAGAAGAAGAAAAAATAGATGCTCTGGTTGGGAGTCTGAGTTCAATGTATGGTGGGAACACATCTCTTTTATATAACCAGCTGGAACTGCACACTAGAGAGGAGAAAATAAGTCAAATTATATTGCTAAGGGTAAGTTTGTCATATCTGTTTATTTCTTCCACCATTCATAAGCAGGATTGCTCTTGTGAAGTATTCTATATCTTATAGCAAGCATAATTGAGCAACTCCAGGTTATTGGTTTTACGCAAACCATAGTTAGATGTTTTGGAATTCATGTGATGCTAGGTTTGGATGTCCATGTCATGTTTCAGGAGAGAAAGTTTTAGCAATGAAACCAATGTAGAATCTTTAGAAACCAGTGGTCAGAACTGCAAGCCGTTTTAAACTATTTGAGGTCACTTAAGAAACTCAATTATTTCACATGCAATATTACTATATGCTATTTGCTTGTATTACTGCCATGATATCATTGATATTTCAGGACATCATCTATAATATGAAAAGTTCTTTCAATAAGGAGTTTGATTCAGTTGCACGAATGAAAGAGCTGGAAATTGCACGTGTGAAAGAGAAGAACATAAGAATATCACAGATCTTGAACCAGCTTGATATTAAAGAAGAAATCTGGGTGCCAACTCTTATGGATAATGAGAAACCAGAGCGAGCACTGGTGGTTCAAGAATCAGAGGTCAGGTTTTTGAGATTCCCAATGCTTCTCACTTGATATACAGAATAAATGTATACAGCAGTGTTAAATGTCTATGGAGATTCTCAGTCATCCAAGTCATGGTTGTCCCAAAGTTGCTTTTTCAAGAGGCAACTGGACTTTCTTGTTTTTCTTTGAAGATATTTTACTTCTCATCCAAGAAGCTTTTCAGCTCTCACAGCTGGTTTTGTTATGCTTTTTAATATGTTCTATCTTGCTTTTAAAAACATTACGCATGGTATGCATTTATGTGGCTCAGATAAAAACTGTTATTAAGTAATTTATTTATTAAAAACTTAAATTATTAAGATAGCATCAAACTTTTCTTTCTAATTATAATACTAATATATAATAGTGGTACTTCATGTAGTCTTTAAACCAGGATAACACAATTAACTTATTCTACGCTCTTAAATATGCTCTCTCATTGTAGAATTCCAGTATTTAAATCTTCTAGGGTACTTACAGCTTAAAAGAATCCATGTTTGTTATGAAGTAAAAAATTTAAAGGAAAGTGTAGCTGGGGAGCTTGTTAGGAATAATGTGAATTACTTGCTCATAGATGAAGCTGGACCTCATCTTTTGTTCCCACAGATCAAAGTAGAAAAGTACTTAACCCCAGTGCAGAAGGCAAAAAACAAAATCATGGCTCGGATTGAATATAAAAGACGACTTGCTGCTCAGGTAGCCTGATGACACAGAGGCTTATTTTCCACAGTTTTTCTAACTTGATCCTTTATCTACTTTTTATCTGATCTTTTATTATGCCATTCTTCAGGGTGACAATGCAAGAGAACGTGGCCTTATGGACATGATGAATGGAGTCCTTGAAATAAAAAAAGAAGATATTTTGAAGATGGTGAGCTCCATTAAATTATAAGATTTAATGTGATTTAATGTGATTACTAACTAATATAATGTACATTCATAATCAGCATGTGTCCCAAAAGATTATCTCTGATCCAAAGAGATGTAACTGAAAGATTTAGGTGGGACAATAGGCAGGCAAGGAGGAAAATAATAGAAGACTTACAGAGAAATGCAGGTGAAAGACAAAGAATGAGGGAAAGATTTCTAAGTTTGCACACACAGAAGTAAAAATAAGAATTTCAGTATGCAGGCAACAGTTATTAAACCAGGCAATAAATGTTAAATTAACAAGCATGTCATCTCAGGTGCCCACATATATAAGTATATTCTTAAATACAAAATAATAAAAATAATGCAATAAAATAAATGAATAAAAAATAAAAAATTCAGCCGAGATTATGAATTATAAAGAGTTTAGGTCATAAAACACAGAACTCACAGAACTGAGGAAACTATTCCCAATAGTTTAGGAAATAAGTGCAATTCACTCCTTCCAGACTAACAGTTAAAGCAGTATGGACACCTATTGTATCTCCTTCAGGTACCTTGAGAAAAATACAGCTGTGCATATCTTAACCTTACCTCAATGCCTACATAGTCCAAATTATAAATTAATTCTTTGATTTGGTGATTTTTTTCCCCTGATGCTGTAGAAATTTGGGCTAACTGCACAGTGGTAGGAACTCCAAAGGAGAGGGTAATCATATAAACTACAACATTTTAAGAACTATAATCAACTGATGCAATTCTGGGAGACAAAGGAATGGGGGCACATGTCTACCACCACCATAATCACTATTCCTAAATCATCCATAGAATTTCAAAAGCTGCAATTGCCACATGCTATTCATAGGAATGTGCTAGCAGCAGATATATCAGAAATATCCTGTGTTGAACTTGTAACAATCCTGAAGAACAGAGCACATGTGCATCATTATTTGCTTCCTCAGAAGAAGCAGCTGTCTAACTTGCCCTTTAAGTATTGTCAGAATCATAAGGGCAGACACGCATCAATGTACTTCCAAAGTATAATTGGAACCAATTGTATCACAAAGTATATATATATGAGAGATTTTACACTCTGATTCCATGGCCCTGTCAATCCAATGAATTGGGGGTTTGTTCAAAATGCAAACTATCCAAAATTTTAGAAGGTTTCCAACATTTATTTTCAAAGTGATTTTAAACAAGTTCAACTGTTAAAAATCGGCTTTCCATAGGATTCAAGAGATACCACAGAGGGACTGGTAAGCATGTTATTCTCATGTTACATAAGAGTTGAGTGCATTGTTAAGTATCATTAGACAATACCTTCTGGAACTTCATTAAATCTTTTAGTTTTTGCACATATCCAATGTCCGCTGTTGTTTCTGAAATGCTTTCTTCAATATACTCAGGAAATTCCACCACCTCCATTTGTATCAAAAGAAGAAGCCCTTTGGAATGAAGAAGAGAAAAAAATATATAAGGAATATGAAAAGAAGGTTAAAGAACTGAATGAAGAAAGAGAAAAACATCGAAAGGTAAATACCGTATTTATCGGCGTATAACACGCACAGGCGTATAACACGCATCTTCATTTTAAGAGGGAAATTTCAGGAAAAAAATGCGGCTGTGATAATATGCGGCAGGCGCAGCGCTGACATCACGTCACGACGCTGCGCCGCCGCTAGGCACTATTGGGAACGGGATCCCTTAAAGAGGATTCCGCTCCCTGGACATCGGCGTATAACACGCATACATCATTTGCCCCCTATTTTCAGGGGGAAAAAGTGCGTGTTATACGCCGATAAATACGGTAGATACAAAAGATTAACTTTCTCTTTCATTAAAGAGTAGAACATTTTTATTAGGAAAGCCCACCTGACTACTTTAAATCAAACATAGTCAAATGTGACCAATGTAACCTCTTTTCCAAATAGTCCATTGTCAGATTTAAAAATAACCATGTTTTATATTCAAAATTTTAAATAAATAGGAATGAGTAATTTGTCTAAGCATGAATGAGGCAGCCTTCATTTTCCTTCATAAGACAAAGATCACTCCAGTTTTCCTGTATTCAATTTAATTTTTTCTGCCATAGACAGAAAGAGATGTCAGCAACATCCCACCTTAGTTGTTTACTGTTATTATTTTCTAAATGCTATTCTTGTATAATGTACAATTCACAATAAACTAGTAGACCAATTCTCTTAACAAATTAAATTTCCATTCAACTTGAAGGACCAAGAAACTAAGGGTAGCTTTTCTCTAAGATTTTCTTAATATCATGAAATTAACAAAACACATTTATAAAACATCATTTGACATCTATCAGTTCAGTTTAGTATGATATGCCGACTCAATTTCTTTTATCAAATAATAAACTATTATTTTTAAATCAAACTGCAACTATTGGGTATATTTGTTTATTTTTATTTCTGTTCTGCATTTATTATTTTTACAAATAACTCAGGAACATCTTTAACACACCTTTCTTCTCCTATTTTCCCTACAACACTGTGAGGCAAGTTGGGCTAAGAGAGAGTAACTAGCCCAAAGTCACCCAGCTAACTTTCATGGTTGAGGTGGGACTTGAACTCACAGCCTCCCACTGTCTAGCCTGGTGACTGAACCACTAGATCAAATTGGCTTTATATACTGGCTTTATTTTTATATAATTTATATAAAGTTTTGCCAGATACTGGAAGAGAAAACAGGAGAGTTTACAAGGAAATTCTCAAAGAAATTAAAGCCACTGGAAAACTTCTTTCTCAAAATATGTTTCATTAACTCTTTAACTGGTAGTGAAAATGAGCTGCTAGATAAATAGGTAAATTGGCAGCAAGTTAGATTCCAATTCTCCTCTTTGTTTGCTCAGGACCTTTTCAGCTTTCTCTGATTATAGAATGGTGAGAAATAGAAGCTGATCATCAGTCATGATCAGTCATTCTGGTTCATAAACTTCACATCTGTAATTCTTTTGGGTCTTTCAATTTCCGTATTTCCTTCTGATTCTTGCAAACAAACCTCTATAGGAAAATTGTAAAAAGACATTATTAGGATTGAAAAGGTGCCAAGCATTTCTTATGTATTATTCTTATCTGCCATTAATATTGTCACATAAAGACACTGCACCTTTTCTTTCCACAGATTCTAGAAACTGAACTGAGAAAGCTTCAGGGTTCGATTCAAGAAAGTACTCAAGGATTTGATGAAATCCTGAACAGGCTCTTTGACAAAAAAGTCCACTGTGAAATGGTTATATACCAGGTGAACTTGAATAATATTTATCATCCTTGCTTCTATATAAGCAGCAGTCTAACTATTTGTTCCCTTTTCAAACCTTTTACTAGGAAGAACTCAAAATAACTAACCTCATCTTCTCACTGCTTTTGGATGAAGAGCTGACCTCAAGAGAAGCTGCACTCCATCACCATCTTAATAAAAAAAGGAAGGAAAAGGCAAGAACATTGAGGCGTGTGTTTGGTGGGAGGGAGAGGCATTGACAAAATATTTACTTCTCATGATACCTTCCCTTTTAAAATCAGTGGCCCATTCAACAAATAATTTTCCTGTAAAATTCCCTCATCTTCTTGAAAATATCAATATTTTTTTATAAATATCCCTTACATTTCACAAAGGTTTACATACACTGTTTCACATACTGTTAAGATAAAATATGTTTTGCTGATTTGTAGTTATTCATGTGATTAAGAAAATATCTTACATTTCTGAATGAGGCCAGGGAATGCTGAACTCAGTGAAGCTGGGGGGGTGGGGGGGAGGCAGATTTCCGGTATGTAATCACCCATCCAATTGTGCTAACATTATTTAACATGTTTTAATGACAGGCAATCGTCTCCACCTTTGTTTATTTTGCTAGGTAATATCCAGTGAAGCAGTAAAGACAGCTAAAGCAGAAGTGGATGCTTTTAGAGAAGCTTATGACATATTAATTGCTGAAGACAAAGTAAGTGTTTAAACTCTAGAGCAGTGTTTTTCAACCTTGGCAAATTGAAGATTTATGGATTTCAACTTCCAGAATTCTGTAGCCATTTATCTCCAAGCTGCCAAAGTTGAGAAACACTGGTCTAGAGTCACACAGCTTTTCATCTGAAGCTGTGGTATGTAAGGTTATTGAATTATTGAAGCTTATTGAATTTGATTAATGGATTAGACTAAGCTAGATAATTAACAAGTGATGATATTCGTGTTTTTCCCCTGACCAATAGGTTATGGAACGTGGCTTTAGAAAGGAATTTTCAGATCTTCAAACTCATCATATTGATCAACTATTCAAACTTTATAAACGTCGACCAAGGTAAAAAAAAAATGTTATTGGTTCAATCATTTTCTAGAAAGTGTGAACAACCTTATACAATAATAGTCTAGAAGAACCATTGCTTTCCAAAGCAAAACTTGAAGTTGGTATAGATAGTATCTGAAAAAAACTGAAAATCATTGAAGCTTATTGAATTAATTCTTTTTTCAGTTTTAAGGTTATTTACATGACAAGAATGTTTAAAAACACCAATGAAGCAATCACTGTTAAATGAGATGTGGCAGCCATGATTACTAGTGTTATCATAAAAGTCTCTCTTTCAGCCTGCCACATTCATTTTTCTTTTAAAAGATTCTTTTTAAATAAATGGAATATTATACAACCACAGAGCAAAACTCAAGATGCTACATAACCTCAGAGCAAAATAACACATGGTCAACAAAGAACATCTATAATATACTGTCTAAATGACAGTAGCACAGAGCCAAGTAATCTTTATTTAAATTAAGGAAGACTACAAACCTTCATACTGGTCTAAATATAGAAATTAAATAATAAAGGAGAATATTTGTAGCTGAGGGTTGACCTGAGGAGTTCTTAGTGCTCTCTGAGCTTGCTTGTTTTCTTGAAGATGTTTCATTACCCAAATTAGATAGCATCATCAGTGCCCATCATCAGTAACATCATCAGAAATTAAATACAAATAAATAGTTTTTAAAAAATGCTAGTAAATAATACACAAACACTATAGAGATTTTTTTTTAAAAAAAAAAGACAAAATGAAGCTAATGATTTACAAGTTTTTCTGTTTATATGTAAGATGTCACAGGAGACATTAATTTTTTCTTTGTCTGTTTATGTTTAATAATGGAAGGGCTTTGAAGATGAAAGTACAAACTGATACTGCAAATCCGTATGGGGAACGGCCAGGCTCTGCCAAAATGTATCAGGATGCTCTCGCCCATTTAATGAAAGCAATTGATGAAATGGACAATCCCGAAAACAGACCTGAGGGGCTTGACGTCATTAACTGGGAACGCTTTTGTGTAGCTCGGCGAGCGAAAGTAGAAAGTGAACAACAAGTATGTATAAGGTTCCATTATTTAAAATCAAATTTGAATTTGACCTTTATATTTTATACAAACAAATAATTCTCTCAGAACTGAGCTAATGAGAAACATACAGTGTCCCAGTCATGCACAGGAAGTTGGCTGCTTTTTAAATCCTTTCTAGTTTTTTTATTTTACAAGGTTTGTTATTTTCATGGGACTCAATACACACACAGACACACACGCACGTGTGTGTGTGTTTGTGTGAATGATGTAAAAAAAACAATTTAATGTCATTTGAAAGTAGTATTCATCTTAAATTCCTAAATGTTATTTTCCATTTTGCAAAGGTGAAGCAAAAGGCACTGACACTAGCAGAGATGCAAACTTTCCTTCAAAAAAGAATTGAAGATGATGAACAGCTACGGAAAGACATTGACCATGTCTTTGCTGAGATCAATTTGTAAGTATGTTTTTTTCTTTTATATTATAAAAGCATACATTATTATTGTACTCGAATATATTATCTCATAACAATATATACTACAGTAGACCATAATAATGTAGTAGCAGATCTTGACTATGTATCAGAATGGTCAAACAAATGGCAACTTCAAATCTCAACAAATAAATGCTCTGTCTTACATATTGGCAGAAAAAATCAGAAAATATTGGGTTATGATCAGCCCATTCATTCGGTAGAATTTTGATTTCTTTTATTTCATTAGCCAAGTCCAAATCCATCCAAGCCATATCTATTCTGGTCCAAGTCTTATGTGGGTTAGAATAATATGTAAATTGTTTTCCTTCAAGATTCCGTTCCCTCCATAGATCTTTTAAATTTAACTCTCTCAACATTTCCTTACATGCTGCAGAGAGTTCCCTTTTCCCCTTCTTGTTTTTCCCCATATTACTATGGTCTTTCTGGTAGTCTGCAATGGAGTTAAAATCGCCAATCAAGCAAATGTTTCTTTTTTCAAAGCCTACTATTTTTTGGTGAAGGTGTTTAAAAAATTTCCCCTGGTCATCATTTGGGGCATAGATTGCTACAAGTAAAAACGTGATGTGGTTTATCCAAACTTGTATAACCAGAGTTCTTCCTTCGGGATCCGACCAGATTAGTTCTGCCTTTACATCTTGTTTTACATAAATTGCAATTCCTTTTTTCTTGTGTTGGTCGGCGGTGCTGTAAAAGTTTACCTAATTTTGGACAAATTAGATATCTTTCGTCATTCTTGAAATATGTGTCTCTTGAAGACATATTATATCTGCGTTATGTTGAATAAGTTTTGAGAATATCCTTTTTCTTTTTAATAATGAATTTAATCCGTTTATATTGATGGAGAGCAACTTCTTCCCCTCCACCATTTATCTACTTCTGCTTAGATTTTTGCCTAGTAATGATTCGGTTCTCTTGTTGTTGTTGTTGTGGGATTTGCTCTTCTCTCCCATGTTGTGGATTATCACTTCTTGAAATTGGAGAAAGTCGTTCCTTTTGGGTTCTGTGATAATATCGGACCTCCTGTGGTCTTGTTTTAGGTTCTTCTTTAGTGGGTTGACTATTCTTATCTGTGAGCTGTTGATGAAAAACTTGGGCCTGTTCTATCGATTCTATTTTGATTTTCCTCTCTTTCCATGTAATTAACATCCCTTCCGGGATTAACCATTTAAAATGGATTCCTTCTTTATTTAAATCATTAGCTAAAAATTTATAATCTTGTCTTATCATCCTCACTCTTTTTGGAATTTGTTTTAAAATCCTAATTTCTCTGCCCTTATATGATATTGTTTCCTCCCTAGACATTTTCAAAATTAAATCCCTCAGACATCTCCTAGAGAAGCGGATATGAATTTCTCTTGGACAGTTGTTACGCCTGGCGTAGCTTGTGCTAACCCTATATACCTCATCAAACTCTTTAATTAGATCATCTTTTTCCTTTCCTAGCCATTCAGCCAATATTTCTGCCATCAAATGTTCCAATTCTTCATTTTTGGCTTCCGCCACATTCTGGAATCTTAAATACGCCATTGCTTTGTCCATCTCGAGGTGGATCAGAGAGTCTTCCGT
Source organism: Pseudonaja textilis (assembly GCF_049901715.1). Lineage (NCBI taxonomy): Eukaryota > Metazoa > Chordata > Lepidosauria > Squamata > Elapidae > Pseudonaja > Pseudonaja textilis. The sequence goes on from NC_141993.1 coordinate 46,602,106, forward strand.
TTCTCTAAGTACATTTTTAAATTCCTCATCCATCCTTTCAAAGTTAGACTCCATGCGTGTTGTTCTACTCTCTATATCTTTTATTTTCACTTCGTTTCTCTCCATGGCCTGCTGTAGAGACCCTATCTTACCCTCCACCTTCGCTATATCCGCTTTCATTTCAGCCTTCATTTTCCCCATCTCATCTTTCAATTCACTTATATCTGCTCTAGTTTCCTTGTGATTATTAATCATCATTTCTTGCATTTTAGATATAGCTTCCTGCAAGGCTAATATGGAAGTTTGTATATTAATATTGGGGACATTGGGCTGCTTTTCCCCTATTAAAGACTCCTCGGTAGTTTTTTGAGATGTTGGTGGGGTGGCTGTCAACGTAGTCGATAGGGTCGGGATAGCCTTCTTTCCTGTTTTTAAGGCCATAGTTGTTGTGGATGTCATCTCTCTAAGTATTTGTTTTTGTTGATGCACAATATTAAATATATTATCCCAAATCACCATTCAGTATTTGGGTTCTGTACTTGAAAGACTATTCACGTATTTCAATTTTATATCTCACTCCACAGTCTTTCCCCTATATCATAAATAGAGATCTGCAACAATATTCTAGTCAATGTAATAAGAAAATTGATCAACAATAGTACATCAATTAACACTTTAAGGAATTGATCTTAAATGTCGTAAGTAGTCTAAATAATTTATAAATAGATTATATCAACAAAGTTTATCCCTTTTTTACTATTAATACTTACAACAGTAAACTCTTAACTCTTTGATAATAGTGTATCCTCCTCTTCCCCCCAGTAAGTAAAATTATGTAAAGTGTTTAGGAGATACAATAGGGAGGCAAGGGGCAAGATAATAAGAGAAGGGGTAGAAGAGAGATTACCACAGCTTCAGAAAATCAACAAACAAACAACCACAAGGAAGTCATCTTAAAGAGAAAATAGTGCCAACTTAGTAAACTTAAGTAGTACCACGTAATAAAGAGAGCAAATTGGGTGAGCTAAAGTTCCATCTTAGCTAGAGGTTTCTTTTCAGCCTTCCAATCAGCAAATGGTGAAAAGTGCTGACTAATCTGCAGTCCCAAAACCGTCTATCCCAGCGTTCTGTTCGCCTCTGGCTTCTTCCTCTTGCTGCTGCTTCTTTCTTTGCTTTCCAACTTTTAAATCCACATACAAATCTTCCAAAGTCCAATATAATGCTCAATTTATCTTCTCCCCAATATTAAGTAGATGTAATAGTCATGTTGTGCTCAGACCAGATCCGGATCTCCAATCTCCAGGTTTTAGCAATCTCTCTCTTTCCCCAAAGCTTCCCCAATTGCTTTTCTGGCCGCTCTCCGCTGGACTTCCAAGAGGTGCTTATCACAACCAGGAGAGAAGAATTTATGCTATCATTCTTCTGTCATTCTACTCCCTTCAGACTTCAAAGAATCCAAGATATAAACCGTTTCTCTGTTCCTGTTATTGGATCTCGCAGGCTGTCACTGCTTTGCTTATTCACTCAAGTGGCAGACCGGATTGGAAGCCGCCATAAAATGACAGCTTACTCTTTAGCGCCGAGCTCGGGAGTTTCCCTCTTCACTGTTGGGGAGTTGCCTTCCCCCCTCTGCAGCTCGAGGATCTCCACGTTGACACGAACCTCTCCGGGGTTCATGTATCCCTGGGGGATCGCTCCTGACGCCAGAAAAGGTGTTCGAAGCCTGCACCAGACTTCTTCACCTCCGATCTCCTGTCCTCTCACTTGAGACTCTCCCAAAAATCAGAAAATAAAATACAAGCTGAATAGTCAAGATCTTGTTGATGATCCAAGCTCTGTAAAGGACCTTGGAATACTCATCTCTAATGATGTAAGTGCTAGAGCCCACTGTAACTACATAGCCAAAAAGGCATTAAGAGTTGTTAACCTAATCCTACGTAGCTTTTCCTCTGGTAATATCACACTACTAACTAGAGCACACAAAACATTTGCTAGATCAATACTTGAATACAGCTCATCAGTCTGGAACCCACATTACGTATCTGACATTAACACAGTTGAGAAAGTCCAGAAATATTTCACAAGAAGAGTTCTCCACTCCTCTACTCATTGCAGAATACCTTATGCTACCACAATCAAAATTCTAGACCTAGAAAACCTAGAACTACGCCGTCTTCAGTCTGATCTAAGTATGATATATAAAATCATATATACAATGTCCTACCTGTCAATGAATACTTCAGCTTCAACCATAACAATACAGGAGCAAACAATAGATACAAACTCAAGGTTAACTGCACCAAACTTGATTGCAGGATATACGACTTCAGCAACAGATTGGTCAATGTCTGGAATACTCTACCTGACTCTGTGGTTTCTTCCCCAAACCCCAAACACTTTAACCTTAGACTGTCTACTATTGACCTCACCCCTTTCCTAAGAGGTCTGTAGGGGGCGTGCATAAGTGCACCAACGTGCCTACCGTCCCTGTCCTATTGTTTCTTTTATTTTTCTTATATGTACCCATTTCATGTATTCATAACTATGTATATACTTATACCTATTATCTTGTAAGCAATTGACAAATCAAATAAATAAATAAAAATAAGAATAGTAATATTAACTAAATAAACCTATACTATAGTACCCAAAGTGTAAAAGGCCTTTTTGTTATTGGAGTAAAAGTCTAAGAAAACATAAGTGTTAATCTTGTCCTTTATTCAATATTATTGCAGACAATGGAAGAGTTGCTCTCTGAAAAAGGAGGCATCTATGGGTCATTCTTACTTACCAATGCAGAACCCATCAAATTAAAAATTCCATTTTTTTTCCCCAATGCAGATAGTCCTTGAGTTATGATGCTAATTGGGACTGGAACTTGGTCATTAAGTGAAGCATCACATGACTGTGCAATAGCATTTGTAGCAGTCCAAGTTGTGGTCAATTAAGTGGGAAATATATGGTCATTAGATGAGGATCTCACACTTCTTCTGCCCATGTGAACTGTCTCTGCTTTAACTCCTCCTGCTTGCCTATCTCTCCCCATCTTTGCCTGTTGAGTTGCACTGCACAGCATGACTGAGATGAAAAGACTGCTGTCACCACCCAGCAGGCCAGAAAGCATTTTAGTGGAAGAACTGTCTTTAGATGAATCACCAGGCAGGCTAGTAAAAGAACCAATTCTCTTCCATTCTCTTCCCCACATTCCTGGCAGGCACAGGATGGAAAAGGCCTATTGTTGGGCTGGATGCAAATATGGTATCAGTTTTGAAACCAACCATTTTCCCTCTCCTGGCTTTTCTCTACTGTCTTTGAGTTTCTCAAGCAAGAAGCCCAGAAGACTGCTGAATTAAGACAACTCCCTCTTCAGGTGCAGTCTTCTCTGTGATTCTGGGAGCAGGAGGAGGCATGGCCCCCTGCCTTGCAAGCAACATAGGTAGTGGTAGCAAAAAGGAAGGCAGCAAGGAAGAAGATGGGACCAATGCAATGTGCACATGCTCCTGCTGCCTGGAACCACTGTTGTTGGGAAAAACACTCTAGCCCCCCAGTTTAAGTGTCATTGCCATGGTCATTCCTCATACCCATGCAACCACAAAGAACTATGTAGGTAAAGCCAAGTGCTAGCATGGCCAGTAGCAGCACAGGCTCCACCATGCACAGGTGCCAATGAGCATACCTTTGCAGTGAAAACCTCATGGGGCTCTCCACCACTACCCCACACAGTGGCTCAGATATGATCCCTCTACTTCTCCTCACCACCCCACCGTCTCCAACTGATATTTGTTGTCTTTTTTCACCTCATTTGCCCTCCTCTGGACTTGCTGACAGTGGCTGTCTCAAGATAACACACTGCTGAAGTGAGGCAGGCCAGTGCCCATGGAGGAGAAGCTAGAGAAGGAAGTGAAGCCAGAGCCAACAGAGCCCCTGAACCTTGGCGCTTGAGGCCAGCCAGTTTCACCAAGTCCTGCAGAGGGGAGGTACGGCAAAGAAGAAACAAAAGTCAGTTGGGGTGGCAGAAGGGCCACAGCAGGTAGACAGCAGAATACAGCAGGCTCTTTCTTGGCTGTGTTGTGGAAAAGGGCAGAGATGGGGGTGAGATAAGTGGGTGGAGGGGGAGAGTTCATGCAAGGCAGGAGGACATGATCATGGAAAGGTGTAATGATCATAAATGCAGCCAGTCACCAAATGCCTGAATTTTGGTAATTTGATAATAAGAACACTGTGACAGTTATAAATGTGAGGACTGATTATAAGATAACTTTTTCAGTATCATCATAACTTTGAACTGTTGCTGAATGGACATAACCTCTAATTACCTATATAGTTAGATAAATCAGTACCTAGTATAGTCTAGATGGGTTTTTTTCTGATCATGGTAAAATGTTAAAATAAGTTATATTATTTTTTTAAATGTTATATAATTCTAGGCTTCGAGAGCAGAAAATGAGATTTCAATTAGATTTGATGGTCCAGTTCCTCTTTAAACAAGGGCAAGTGGAACTAGATGGCACCAACTTAATACCAGATTACACAGATGCTATTCTGATCAACAGGACTATTATTGAAGAGCTGAACAGCATGATCTGGGTAACAACCTCTCTTTGAAAAGATAAAGTCTCTGCAGATGACTTATATGAAAAGTTATTTTCTTTGCATTTACAACTTCTAATTAAATACAGATCTAGTTTTTTAAGTGACATGCTAGACTTTATTTTAATTCTCTTATCACATATTACAAATCCCAACCAGTATAATCATTTCTCCTAATACTTAACCTAAATACCAGTGAGCATATAACCTCATTTTTCCTTTCTTATTCACTGTGGCTGTCTTTGCTTTTAAATCCATCATATTCAATTAGCGCACAAATGTTGTTCATTTGAAGAGTTAACTTTGCCATTTTCCCTTCAGTTTTACAAAATCTCATCTACCTGTTATCAGGATGCAGTTTTAAAACAATATGTTGTGTGAAGAAATATTTCTTTTTTTCAAGGCTCAGGGAGAAAAAAAGATTGCCAGTATGGTGGAAAGTAAAGATTTTCGTAAAGGGATATTTCAGCTGGAATGGGAACATAGAAAAATGCAGATGCAAGTACAAGATCTGAATCAAAAGGCTCGAGATATACAAAGGCTAAATGTTACAAAAGACCATCAAATTGTAAGTTTGTATTTTCAAATATTGATCATGATGAAATAAAAATATGTAACTGTATTAGAATGTGCATATCATAGAGAGTGCTGTAAAGCACTAAGAAGTATATAAGTTCTATCTCATGAATATCTGCATGAGACCTCTCTATATTTTATTCTACATTATAGTAGCACTTAAAGTTGATGAACCTTTTAAATGTTCAATATTTCTGCATAAATATCACCCAAAATCTATTTTCTCCACATGTCCTAAAATTTCTTTGGATATACAAACTGCTGCCGCTTTTGATCCATTAGTGCAAGTCCTTCCTAAGTCTCCTTCTCTACTATTAGGCCACTGAGTGCTCCTGTCTCCCTTTTCTGATTGTATCCTAGGCAACGTGAACTCATAAAACATTCCTATGCCTGTTTTAATAGTTGCCATAGAAGGGGGAGGAGGAAGGAAATCTGGAAGAGCAGTGCAGCAGTTTGAAACCTAAAGTACATTCCAACACTTATCTTTAAAAGATTGTAACTAAACCAAAGCTTTTGTCTATTACTATATTTAATTGGAGAACATGAATTAGGACACCCAGCCCATGAATATGCTTAATTGAAGAATCTGATTTATAAGACACCCGGGGGGAGGAGGGAAACAGGGTCACAGGTGACTGTAAATTATGTATGCCAGAGTTGACTTCATACAGGGCAGTGCCAGTATGTCACCTCCAATAAATCCTTTGAAGTTGGTTGAAGTTTGGTTCAAGAATCATGATTTAATTAGGGCGATTGCTGGAATCCTGACAGGCAATATCTCTTTCCCTCATTCGCAAAGTTCATCCGTACATTACAGGTGTTTCCGTCAATAAGAATACAATCAGATATAAGTGGGGAGGTCTGAATAGAATTCTGGATATTTTGATTAAGTCTGCTCTTCATAACACAAGTATATAGAGGTGTGTCTGACTACAGTTTGTAAAAAAAAACATGTGGATAAGCCAGGAGATTATTAGAAGGATGTTCAGTGGGCAGTTGAGACCAAAACAGAACATTTGGCTTAGATGAAAAGTTTTATATTTCACAAAAGACAAACAATGCCTTCCAGTGGGAGGGCCTTATCCATCTGTGAAATATGATGGTGGATACTGTAAATCTCCATTCCCATCCCAGTCCGGGGGAAGGAACTGCTAAACCAGAATGGCTTGACATCATTAATGGAATTCTGAATTATACCAACAAATTCTACAGGAAAATATCAGTCTGAACCACGGGGGGGGATTCAATTTTTTTTTACTAGCGGTTCTGTGGGCGTGGCTTAGTAGGTGTGGTGTGGCTTGGTGGGCATGGCAGGGGAAGGATACTGTAAAATCTCCATTCCCTCCATACTCCGGGGGAAGGATACTGTAAAATGTCCATTCCCTCCATACTCCGGGGGAAGGATACTGTAAAATCTCCATTCCCACCCACTCCGGGGGAAGGATACTGTATATTACCATTTCCTCCCCACTCTGGGGGAAGGATACAATAAAATCTCCATTCCCTCCCAACTCCAGGGGAAAGGATACTGTAAATCTCCATTCCCTCCCCACTCTGGGGAAAGGATACTGTAAATATCCATTCCCACCCCAGTCTGGGGGAAGGATACTGTAAAATCTCCATTCCCTCCCCACTCCAGGGGAAGGATATTGTAAATCTCCATTCCCACCCCACTCCAGAAAGGTTACTACAAAATCCCATTCGCTCCTCACCCCACTAACCTGCTTTCCAGCTCCGTTCTCCTGTGCAGGACAACAAAAGAAGACCCAGCCAATCAGCTGGGACTTGGGAGGCAAAGAATAGATGGCAGCCAAAATTCCCTCAAGTTTATGTGTAAGCCTAATCAAGTTATCAGAAATGGTAGCAGTTGCTGTTGCCGAAGAAGTTATGCTACTTGGTGAAAGCAAAGGTTCAAATATCTTTGCACATACAAATATGTAGCTTTGTATCACTTTATTCAATAAATTAAAAAAGTATGTTTTTTACTCATTTGGTAAATTAGGTTTTATTTATTTTTATGACTTACATGGCAAACAGATCAAACAAATATTTAACATTCATAAAATAAAATCTTAAGTTCAACTGTATATGCATTATATCTGAGACTGGATACTATAGTCCAGTGATGGCTCACCTTTTCGTCATGTGCTGAAAGTGCGTGCATGAGCGTGCGTGCACACATGTGTGCCTGCACCCATAATGTAATGTGTGTGCAACCCCATGCCCCTGCGCATGTGCACACAACCCATGCCCCCATGCCCCCTGTGCATGCGCGTGACCCCCGTGCACGCTCCAATCTCTGCACATGCATGCGTGTCTCCCATACGCACCCCATCCCCTACGCATGGATGGCAGATACCCAACAATCAGCTGGCTAGCAGGAGGTGCACACACATGTGCAGGGGACCTAATCTGGAGCAACCAGCAGAGTTGGTTCTTCCGGCACGCGTGCCATAGGTTCACCATCACGGCTATAGCCTGCTAGTATAATAAAAGCCTTTGGAGATAAATGTGAATTTACTTAAGATTTGTTACTGGAAAGCAGAACAATCTTCCTTTGAAAGTTTACTTTTGCTATGTTAATATTGCAAATCTAGGTATTAACATCAGGAAGCATCAGCTATATTAGCTTGATCTTTTGTTTTTAATTCCATAGTTCTTATCAGTCTTAAACTATGATAAGCGGATGAATCATGAAGTATCAGTAATGGAAGGAACATTTAACTTTCTAGACAAGGTAAGTTTCCTTATGGAATAAACTTTAATAAAAAAATGTGGAATATGCTACCCACTCAATATATTTGCCTTAGACTTAGAGATGTCCTTATATTTATACTGGCTAAAGGAAGACAATTTTGAGTTCTTGCTAATGCTATGAAATATTTCCAATCACTTCTGCTTCTGCTTTTGGAAATATTACCACATCTGTAACCTTCAGACTACAGTTCAAATTTGTTACCTAAAAATTTTCTTTTTCTAGAGTGACCTCCCAACTCTTTTTTCTCATTATTTACTAAGCTTGCTACATGAAAAGGATTAACTCTTACTAGAACAATTTTATTTGCAAACTTGTTTGCACGCAAATGTCCACCACCCAGCTACTAGATGGGATTATTTTGGGAGTTTCAGTCAGTAGGATTTATTTCAATATATACTGTTCAATTCTGCCTCAGCTTATCTTCAGTTATCATATAAACGAACTGTGATTTTTCTTCCTCTATCTGAATAAAATACAGCATCAGTTAATCTTCTCATTCTAGCTGTTGTTTTTATTTATAATGCATCAAGAGACAACATTGAAGAATAGTTTATACAGTTCTTTGTTTTATTTGCTTTTTATTTCTACCTTAATATCATTTTTCCTCAAAGCATTTAAGAGTGTACTATAGATCTTAAATCAGTGGTCTCAATTTAATGATTATCTTGAATTATTGAACGTTTATGAAGTCTAAAATATAACTGAAAAAAATATTGCTTCAGTTCTTAAGTATTTCCACAATGAATCAATTTTTACAGACTAAATATAATACCATTTTGGAAAGGGGATAGAACAGAAGGAATAAAAAGTTGTTTGCAAGCAACTTAGGTTGACAGCATATCAGAATGAGTTAGAACTGAATGGTAGAAAGATCACTAACAACCTGAACTATTTAAAGTAGATAATATATAAATAATTTGAAAAAAATATTATATATTGATGAAGCTTAAGTATCTTCTGTTAGTCATATATGACCTCAAGCACATGGCCTGAACTGTAGTATAATACTTTAAATAGCTAATTAATCCCCTAACAAGAATTATGATCAAACTCTGTACATCTTTTTTGTTAACATTCATACCAGAATTATAAAGCATAAAAAATATGCAGTGTTCAGACACAAAGTAGGCAAGAGTGTTCCAAACATGTTGTAGGCATTTTCTCATACCTGTCATCTACACCTTAAAGAATATGTACCTTTTCCTGGGCCTGCAGAGATAGATGCAGGAAAGCAAAAACAATTCCTCCTATTTTTTTTGAGCCTGTATAGCTACCATAGAAGCTCAGAAAAAGCCACTGTCGTTTTAAAGAGAAGCCAGTAGAAACAGAAAGCACTCCTACCAGATCAAAAGTACCTTTGCCTGCTTTGGATCCAAATCTTTTATATGGTTGAGTGCTTTTTTTTTTAGTAATACAATTACTTCAACTTCTCACTGAGGGGGAAGCAACTTATCAAACTAGTAAGTTCTATAGTCATTGGGATCCCTCACTTTCTATTAATAGTTTTAGTTACTGGCTACATTTTTAAACTTTGAACTCATTATACAATATTAAAAGCTAACATTATAATCCTTTACAGAAGATTAACTGATGCTGTATTTTATTCAGATAGAGGAAGAAATAAAATTTGTTTTAGCAACTTTTCACTTAATACATTCTAAAGATCCCTTTTTAATAATTCTGTTTTTAATTACCAGGTTCACAAGAAAAATATAGAACAAAAAGAAAAAGTAATTAAAGAATTAGAGAAACAAATACACTTAAAAGATGTAGCAAACCAGAAGTTCAGCAAGAAATTACAAGAAATGCTTGTTGTTGTATCAGAAAGGCGGCACATTTATGAGGCTACTGGTAAGTCATATGCAAGGATATCACTCAAAAAAAATAAAAATGGACCACACAGCTAGTGAGCTCACATTATGTCCTCTTTATGAAAAATCAGTTTCCCCCGAAAATAATCTAGATATTATCAAAGTGGGTAATTTTTCCTAGGTCAATTACCAACTTCCATAACATTGTTAAGCATTGCAGTATATTCTGACAATTCTATTAATTCCATTTTGTTATTTTAGTTTCTTTCAATAGTTTTGAGATGGTGACTGATCTTCTACCACTAGCAACTGGATCACTTTGTTCAGTGAACCTTTCAGTAATACTGATGGGCAGCAGATGAATCTAATAAATAAAAATAAAAGCTGTTTGGGATGAAGTAATTTGTTTCATCAATCATATAATGATGTACAGCTCATAACAGCAAGAGGATAGTTACCATAGTCCTACTGGCATTAGTAAATTTGAAAGAAGATGGGGGAAAATGGTGATCAGTTCATTGATTTTATTCTGAATATTTTTGTTTAAAATCCAGACTCAGAACTACTGAACCAAAACATTGCTAAGGAGCATTATGAGGACATTGTACAACGACAGCAGCTGGTAGATCTTGCAAAAGCACAAGCCCAGGAGTTGGCCATCCTTCAAGCTGAAGTGGAAAGATTGAGAATGAGAACATTCCCAGCTTTCTTTGATGTGCAACAATTTTAGCAATAAACAGTCTTAGGCAAGGTAGTTTTTTTCTCTTTCAACTTTATTCTTTATTACATTAAGATAGCTTTATAAATATTGTGTCATAATTCATTTTGATCACTTCAACATATTTATATTCACAATGCATTTAAATAAATTTACCAGTTTGTATTGTAACAGATTACTCTTGTCATACTAAAACTGGTATATTTAGATATTCCACTTTTACAAAACCAAAAGATGCGCAGTGGAATTAAAAACTCATAAAGAAACAAAAATATATCCTTGTGAATGGAGAATTGTCCTAAAGCAACTTGGCAAAAGAAATTGACTGAAAGATTGCAATTTGAAGAGAGACTGAGTTAAGAACAAATGAGAAGGGGCATAACAGCAGACTCTTGGAGTTTAATGTATTAAATACGGAGGGGTAGATGATCAGGATTCAAATACAGAGGGTGGACTAAAAACGAAAGTAGCAGGTCCTTATAATAATCTAGTCATACAGTTCAGAACTTAAATTCAATTCTTGAAAATAGTCATTTTTTTATATATTTTTAAGACTGAAATAAAACACTAATGTTTATGGATCTGTAAAATCTTCATCTGTTCGGATATAATGTAAGAGTTTGTCATCTAATCCAAAATTGTCAATCAGTTGAGTCAGACTTAATTTCTTGTTATCAGTAGATAAGGCTGATTGCAGCTCATATAGAATTGCTTGGGAACCCTTTCTCCATTTTGATATCAGAAACTGTAACTCTTCTGGGTTATTCTGTAGGGAAATAGAAAAAAGCAATACTTCTGGAGTAATGTGTTGAAATAGCTGAAATGGATAACCTAGACAAAGGTTCCAATAGAGCAGCTGTTCCCAACCTTTGTGGCTTGGCCTGGCTGCAGGGTGAGAGGGGAACTAGGCTGTGTGGGCCTTGTGGAAGTGGTGGGCTGGCGCACATACGCTAAGCACAACTAGTGGGAGTGGCAGATTGGCATGCACATACGTGAGTGCCCGCCAGCCTACCACTTGTGCAAGTCGAGCTGCATGTGCGCATTCATGTGCTCCAGCCAGTCACTCGCACGACCCAATTCTGAATAGGCCATGGCCTGGTAGTGGGCCACAGCCCAGGGGTTAGAAACCCCTGCAATAGAGTACAGAAATTCACAGAATTAGAAGTATAAATATCAGGATTTTCTCTCTGCCCCTTGTTTGTAATGTATTTTCCACTTGAAAGAACAAAATATCATATACCAAAACTATTTTAAAAATCTTATTAGACAAACTTTGAATGTACACTAATTAGCATATTTTAAAATGAAATTTTGTTGCCTACAATATATCTTAACTTACTTAAGTGTAGAATTATAAATTTATTTGTATAAGTACATAAATATTAGCAGAGTTTAAACAATGGCTATGACTTCTGCAAAGAAAGATCATAATTTTAATGTATGCAAACAGACAAGAATGGGTCAAAGACATTGAGTACAAGTATAATTTATATAGAACAGAATAGATAGAACTGTTTAATGGCCAAGTGTGATTGGACATACAATGAATTTGTCTTTGGTGCATATACTCTCAGTGTACATAAAGAAAAAATAAAATACGTTCATCAAGAATCATAAGATAATATAATCATAAGAATTATTACATAAAAATAAATCTTTTCAGCTTTAAATTAAAAATAGAGAGCACTCTACATATTTGCAAGAAATAGTATCTTATGAAGGAAATGGTCAATTTCCATTACAGTTAAAGACTTATTTAGCTCTAGAATAGATGGAAGCAAGTATATTATGCAAGAATGAACTGGAACAGAAATTGGCTTGATGACATGCTAAGATTGGTTAGTATTTGGGAATACAATAGCATTACAAAAGTGTTGAAAAACAACCTTATCAACGTGATTTGTTTTTAATATATTTAAATTTATTTTAAACTTTCTGAAGTTTTAATATTTACTTTACTTACCTTTGTTCTATATAGTTTGACCAATTTAAGTCTTCGAAGAATGTCTTCTTTTTCCTGAAGTTGCTTCATTAGTGTCATCTTTTTCTCCAACAGCTCCCATTGTTTACAGTCTCTGCCCAACAAATTAATTTCTGAAGAATTGTGTGTAGAGTTATTATATCCATTGTATTCAGAGAGTGATCTGTCTTCTGCAGAACTCTTTGAACATATAGTTTCATCAGGAACTTTTTCCAAGCACTTATCCTCAGCATGTGATACAGAACATGGTTCTTCCTTAGATAAAGTTTTCTCCTTTGGATTACTATTGTTTTCATCATCTATTTTAAGTTGTTTGGCAACAATAAAATTTGAATGAAAAGATCTTCTTGTTTTCTTCAACCGTTCTCGTAGAGTTGTACTCATTAACTAATATAAAAGTAATTAAGAACTGCTTTTTAATCACATAAACATATAAACATATTAAATACATTTCTTGGTATATTTATTACCTGTTTCCCTAAGCTGCTGCTTTGAACAGAATTCTCACAATTCTCTGGAGTGCAGGATAACGATCTAGGTTTGTTCAATATAGGGGTCCCCATTTTGAGAATTGACTAACCTGCTTGAAAGATAGATAGAATACTTCAAGGTTAAGATAGCAATTTCCATTTATCGGTTTAAAATCATCTTATTCAATATTGCTTGAATTCTGGAGTCTTACAGTACTGAAGTAGGAATCCTGGTTAATTGATCTCACGAACAATCTAAATCATAAGCTAGCAACTTGTACATTTGTTGCTAGAATAGCTAAAGCCACAAGTCTTTAATACTCCTAGACAAATCTCCTTGGGTATGTATGTGTGTATACACACACACAAAATTTGCAATTTGCATGTGAAAGACTATACTCTTAACGATAAAGCTTCTTTCACAAATTTTAACTAAGCTTCTGTTGAAGCAGAATTATCTATTCTGCACAGTGGAGGATTAAGGCTCACTGGTGCCCTAAGCACTGACAAATCTTGGTGCCCCCCTCCTTTGTACATACTGTACAAACAAAGCCAAACGTAGGCTACATAAAAGTTTTTGTGGTGCCCTCTTTGGGACTGATGCCCTAAGCACGTGCTTAGTCTGCTTAATGGTTAATACACCACTGATTCTGCAGGATTCAAGTAGTGAAACCGAAATGTGAGCTGAAATAGTCACCTATTTTACTTGAGCATGTAGTTGACAACATCTGCCCTTGTTAATGTCTCCTATAATAGCTGCATGGGAGCCGAGAACTAGTAAGCCCATGAGGAGATGGGAGAGGATGTGACCTGCCTTTCCCAGGACGGCTTTTCCCTATTAGCTTTACAGGTCTCTTATCCTTCCCACCTTTCTGAGCATTGAGCTATCACTCCAAGTACCTTTCGGTCTGGGGAGGAAAAGAAATGTATCTTCAGAGGAACTGAAAAGGACGCTGGCTCCGCCCCATCTTCTTTAACAGCGCAATCACTTCGCCTCGCACTAAATTACCTCAGAAACAAAACACAGTCCAAAACCTGGCCATTCGTACACGCACACAGACATGTTTTGAGATACCCGCTCAAGCGGAAGCGTGTTAAAACGCACCCGGCAAGACGTAACCTCTCTGCGCGGCCTGTTGCGTCACGGTCTCAGCTGCGCGGCGGGGAAAGAGGGGCGGGAGGAGCGAATCAAAGAGGAACCGAGGAATTCAGACGGGACACTGGCGGTGAAAGGGGAGAGGGCGGGCTTGACGTCTCCTACACCGCGTTGGGTTTAACACGCAGCGTTTTTCAAACTCGGCCATTATTAAGCTGCGTGGACCCCCAGAATTCCGCAGCCAGCATTTTGGAACTTGAAGTTCAATACACTTTAAAGCTGCAAAGTTTGAAAAACTTGGTTGGTTTAATGCAACTCTTTAGAACAGGGATCTCCAACCTTGGCAACTTTAAGACTTGTGGACTTCAACTCCCAGAATTCCAGGAAAGCTGGCTGAGGAATTCTGGGAGTTGAAGTCCACAAGTCTTAAAGTTGCCAAGGTTGGAGACCTCTGCTTTAGGATTCTAGGTGCGCTCGAACTGAATAAAGTCACCTCATTTGCGTGGCACAGCTGAGGTTGAAAAACCAGGAAAAAAGAGGCTTTTCAAACACTGCGCACCAGCGCGCAGCTCACAGCTGATGTGTTTTTTTACAGGCACCTGCAAAACATAGTCACCGAACTGGCAGTAACACCGGTTGAATCCCACCCCTGCAACCAGTGCATATTTACTTGGAAACAGGAACTGTGGAATGCATTGGGACTTATTACAAAATATGCATGTTTGGATATATGTTTTCTGAGCTCAGTGTATGTCCACTAAAGTTTTGTCTTGAGAGAAGTTTATGCAAGCATACATATTACAAATTGAATGCCTTATTTTACAGGCAGTTAAGTTTAAAAGATAATTATTTATTCAAATAACATTTGAAGTTCTTGTTCCCTCCCCCCTTGCGCTTCTTTTTGTAGCCTTAGTGACAGTGGTTGTATTAAAAAAAAATTACTACTGGTTCTGTGGGCATGGATTGTGTCATAGATTGGTGGGAAGGCAGGGGAAGGATATAAAATCCCCATTTTCACCTCACTCCAGGGGAAGGATATACTGCAAAATCCCCATTCCCTCCCCACCCCACTAACCTGTTTTCCAGCTTCATTCTCCTATGCAGGGCAACAAAAGAAGACCCAGCTGATCAGCTGGGACTCTGATCAGTTGGGACTAAGGAGGCAGAGAATAGATGGGGACAGGGCCAACCAGAGGTATTTACCAGTTCTCAAAATTTCTGCTACTGGTTCTCCAGAACTTTGAACTGGTGAATACCACCTCTGCTTAGTGTGCATGTATGCATATCTATATCATGTAGGTATCTATATAAGGATAATATGCATTGTAAATCTATAAAACAGAAATATTTACTGGAAGAGAAATTTCCAGGACTGAATTCAATGGATATTGGCAGTCCTCAGATAGATGGCAAAAGAGCTCAAAAGCATATAGAACTTTCGTGTTATAGTCCTTTTGCTTGGCATAATTTCTTCCAAATGAGTGGCTGTTTTAAATTCAAAATAGTCTTTCATTTGGATAAATGCAATATTTACCATCTAAAATTAGTCCTTCTACATCCCTATATGTGTGTGTGTGTGTGTGTGTGTGTGTGTGTGTGTGTGTGTGGTATTCAGCTTTGTTTGGGTATTTTCCGTCATTGTGGTTGTGCTTTTAAAGTTGTAGCAACGTTTCGGCAGAATCTCATCTGCCATCATCAGGCTTCTGTATTGTGTTCATCAGATGAACATATTACAGAAGCCTGATGATGGCAGATGAGATTCAGACAAAACGTTGCTACAACTCTAAAAGCACAACTATAATGACATGGGAAAATACCCGAACAAAGCTGA
Organism: Pseudonaja textilis; assembly: GCF_049901715.1. Classification (NCBI taxonomy): domain Eukaryota; kingdom Metazoa; phylum Chordata; class Lepidosauria; order Squamata; family Elapidae; genus Pseudonaja; species Pseudonaja textilis. The sequence goes on from NC_141993.1 coordinate 46,617,916, forward strand.
ATACCATGCATGTAAGTACCCGCGAAAACTTAAGAATATATATGTGTGTGTGTGTTTGTGTGTGTGTGTGTGTGTGTGTGTGTTTGCAAAACTGTTTATCTTAGAAGATATAAGATTGATATCCTGATATAAGAAATTATGGCTCCGGTTTGCAGCGCTTCGGCGGCAGGCAGGAATCCGCGATCGTGCACGGTTTCTGCCTGCGCTCGCCGCTGGAGTGCCCCGAGCCAGCCGGCTTCGGGGCTAAGCCACCCCGTAGAGGTGGTGAAGATAGGGGAGACCTGGCAGGGTCGAGGGGAGCTGCACCTCTCCTCAGCTGGCTAAACTCCCTTTTCTGAAGGCGATAAGAGCAGCAGTCAGAAATGGCTGCCTCAAAGAAGCACTCAGCCGGAAAAGAAAGTGCAGGAGGAAGTTAAGAAGTGAAAGTTTTGGCTGACCGGGATAAGAAGCAACAACCAAAGTATCCTAGAATTTAAATTTTTAAAAAAGATACATCGTTCCCAAGGAAGATTCGGAAGCAGCGAATGAAAGTGAAAAGGGAAAGTTTTTTTTCATTCTCCTTCCTAACATTGACAGCGAACAGACATGAATGAGAAATTGGAAAAACCCGCTTTGGCATCAATAGGTAATTAAACTGGATAATTAAATGTCAAGAGGATAATAAGGATTTCTGAACACTAAAAAAAAACTTTTTTTCCTGCTGTAAGTGGGAAGGGAGAGGAAAAGAATAAGAGTAGGATTCGGAAGGAGGAGACTGCCTAGAATTTAAAAGAACCTGTTTAAATCCTAACAAGACTTCTAAAAGATACATTTTAACTGGAATTTTGTAACTAAACAGTAACCCCAGGAAGAGAAAGTGAAAAAAGAAGAAAGTGTCAAAAGAAACAGCTTGTTTGTATCTGGATTGCTTGGGGACTTGGGAACTTTTTGGAAATTATATTTGAATGACTAAAAACACTTGGGTGGTTGTTTGAAAAAAATTTTTTACAGTGGCATCACTTGTGGATGAACTGAAAATGGAATTTAAAAAATACAAAGAAGAGGAACAAGAAGGGAAGGACTCTCTTAGCTCTCTTTTTCAATTCTTAGAAATGGCGATCTGTACCTACAAGAAACTACAAGAACGAACTGTGCAACAAGAGGATTGGGACAAAGAAGAAGCCATCTTTAATGAACAAGTAACTTTACTTGGGGAAGAAAGGGGAAAGGAGGGAAAGAAAATGGAGACTTTAAGATCTAAAAAAACAACCAAAAAAGGGAAAAATAAGGTGAAAAGTGGATATAATGTTAGAAAGCAACAGAAAGGGGGAATACAGAAGAGGGAAATGGAGGTGGAGAGACAAGGGGGTAAAAAGGGCAGAGAGAAGAAGCAAGGGAGGAAGGAAGGGAAGAGAAACTTCAAAGGTGTGGAGCAAGATGTAAAGAAACAGGACTTATTTAGAGATAATGGGTAAAATCTTAACTGAAAAAGTGATTCTGCAAAGGTACATAAGATTGTATTGTTATATTTGTATTAGAAATAATGTTAGAAAAATGGAAACAACATGTGATTAAAAAGTGGGAAATATTCAGTGTAATTCAGTGAAACTTTTGTGAACAAAAGAAAGGAAATGAAATAAATGAGAGAATTGAATTAAGAAGGAATGGGAACATTTTAATGACACAGTGTTTTAAAGTACAAGTGAAGTAGGGGGAAAATAATTATGGAAAGTTTATAAGTGTTCCCATAGAAGTATGATGCTTATTTGAAAAGTAATGTGTAAAATGTTTAAGATTTAAATGAATATTAATATTAATGATAGATTTGAATGGGTATGGATTGTTGTTTTAATTATATTATATATTTATAATTTTTTTCTCTTTTTAAAATATAGTGTGTAACTTTAGAATGTACTAAGCAGAATCCAAATGGAAGTTATGTATTATACTAAAGTGTTATAAATTTAGGAGAAAGAGATAAAAGCGTCATACTCCAATCAGTGATTACAGGAGAAATTTTGTTTAATGAGAAAAGATAATAGATAGCTGGAAACAGGACAGACAAAGAATATAAGTATAATGATTTGAACTGAGATGAGATAAATAAAATAAAACTAAGAAAGTTAAAAGAGCGGAGAAGCTATATAGAAAATGCAGAATGGCAATAAGATATGGAATGGTATATAAAATGAGCATGAATTTGAATTTGTGTCTGTATGAAGAGATGTAACCCGGGATCAAGCTGCTTTCAAAAAAGATGTTTTATGTTTTATGTTTTGTTTGTGCTTGTTTTTGAAAATCAATAAAATTTGTTTTTAAAAAAAGAAATTATGGCTCACAGCCCTTTAATTGAGCTACTATTAGCCTGGTTTTGCTTTCAGTATAACAGACCACAACTAGAGGCTGTTAGGAATTTGATCCTTCTCCACATGTAATGTTCCAAAGAGTAAGAGTTGTTTTGCTTTGTGATGTTAAGGAAGCTCCTGCAAAGTCAAAAGGAGAGAAAATACCCTGCTTGCTGGTAATTTCAGTAAGCTGTGCTAGAACTTGGCACAACTTGCCCTTCTCTAGAAAAACACTGTCTTGTATCTACAGGTACAAGTTTTAAAAGGTTGTAATATTGCCAGATTCCAAGTCAAAGCAATAATTGAAACCAAACATCATGCAATTCAGCTGTCCCAGAATGAAATTTGGCAGCCCTGAGTCCTGCAATTGAATGGAATTCCAGGTTTTAGGTGATGGAATATATTAAGTTTCTTAACATAAGAGTAATTAGTGACCATTGAAGCCAGTGGCTGAAATTGTTAGTGTGAAGTTTGCTGTTGTTTTATTATTAAAAATAATAGTCCCGTGAGACTGTGCAATCTGAAGTCCCTATTTCCTTCCTACTCCAGAAATCTGTTAATTAATGTTGATTTGACATAAAGGGGAAATAATTATGTTAGTCTTTGTTATCTATGGAGATTCTCAGTTATCCAGGTCATGGTTGTCCCTAAGGTACTTTTTCGAGAGGCAACAGGATTTTCTGATTTTTTTTTAAGATGTTTTGCTTTTCATCCAAGAAACTTCCATCAGATCTGTTTTGAAGAAGCTCTGAAGAAGTTTCTTGGGTTAATCTTTCTTATTTTCACTTATTTTCATGGTTAGCAGCTTCTTTTAATTGTCTGTAAAATTTGAGCAGCAAGAAGCTTCAGGTAGGACAATAAATTGCATACATATTCCCACTAGAAAATAGTTTTTAATTATCTAAATCCATTCTTCCCTTTTTTTCTCATGAAAGGTAAGTGTAATGGCCATGCTAGAGTTTAGGCAGTTCAAATTGCTACATCTCATGTCATTTTCAGTGATCTTCTTCCAAAAATTTAAGTAAGGGTTGGCACCCCTTACTTAGATTTTTTTAAAAGAAGATCACTGACAGTTCATCAGATATCAGGGAAGGAGAGGATATATTTTTCTGTTAACATGCAAACTGAACATCAGATATAAGAATTTGAATGGCAGTACCTAAATTTTCTATTGCTGGACAATGTAGTGCATATGTATAATCATATCGTATTAGATCATTTTAATTGGTATATGATCAGAATATGTTCAATAAAGGTTTTTATGGATTCTGTCAAATTACGGAATTGCAATGAACCCTGACTATAGTAACTTTGGATAATACAGATTGTAAGTTTAACATTTTGAATAAATATCACTTTGTTTCTCTTGTGCAAGAGTACATTTGGGCGCTGTTATTTCTTTTGTAGAAATAGTAAATATATGTCTTATCAATATACAAGTCTTCCTACTATGTAATGTTCAACTCCCAAAATAATCAGCAATCAGTCTACCGCTATGGAATGCTAAAGTTGAAATCTTACACTTATGGTGGGTGCCAGATCAAGGAAGGCTGTGGGATTGAGAATAAACCATATAATTGTCCTTGAATAGGCATGTTTATGACTGTATTGTATGAGACAAAACATTCTATTGACATGAGAGAGGCAGGCACAATAAGAGGAGTGTGTTGGCATTTTCATTTCATGTCCCATCTTGTGTTAAATGGCATTTGTAGATTCCTCCCCATGTGAATTTGTTGGTAATATTTTATGCCTCTGGAATGTACCTTTTGATAAAGGATTGCCAGTTTTGCAAGTCTATACTTGGCAGAAAAAAGTTCTATGCCCCAGGAAAAACAGATGTAACAGTAGCAGGCAAGAGCCAGCAGGAAAATTGCAAGCCCCTTAAAACAAAATAATCACCCAACAAAATGATGTTAGTCAGCCCTGGTACATAATGAAATTGAGGAAATCTAAATCCCTGACTCTTCCAACCTTCTGCATGTAATTTCTTCAAAGACGTCTAGTTCTAACTGTGCATTAGCAGCCAAACATTAACCTATTAGCTTTAAACTACTGAATAGTAATTTGGTATTCAAAAATATAATTTGTGTTTAGAATTTTCCTTTAGTGTTCAAAATAGTTTTATAAATAATAACTTAAATGACTATAATTTTTTTTCTGTAGTATAATCAGCCTTGACATTCAGTCGAGACAGTTATATAGGTAAGTGGGAGCTACTAACATTTATATGAACCAATATTAATTAAAATATTAAGTTGTTTAGATAAGTCTGAACATTTTCTGCTATCACATAAACTGGAATATATGAACTTTGAAGGGAATTGCTTTTTTTAATGATGCTAGATTCCATTTAGATTTTGTATAGCAAAATACATGCCTGGGTTACAAAGAATCTTGTTCATCATCCAGTGCACATTTTGTTCCATGTGATGTTAAAGAAGGCTGGGAATTCAATACTTTTCTGACTCAACAGATGAATAAAGAATTCCAATCATGTTATCAACGGCTATAGTTTGCTTAAGGTGAGATTTTTAGATTTTGCATAAATCTGTCAGGTTATAAATCAGACCTGTATCCTTTGTATCAGTCATACATCATGAGGTGCTGTTGCATACAGGTAGTCCTCAACTTATGACCACAATTGAGCCCAAAATTTGTGCTGCTAAGTGAGAAATTTGTTAAGTGAGTTTTGCCCCATTTTACAACTTTTTTGCCATATTTGTTAAGTGAATCACTGAATCATTGTTAAATTAGTAACACGGATGGTTATTAAGTGAATCTGGTTTCCCCATTGACTTTGCTTGTCAGAAGGTCACAAAATATGACCCTGGAATGCTGCAATTGTCATAAATATGAGTCAGTTGTCAAGTATCCAAATGCAAATCATGTGACCATGGGAATGCTGCAATGGTCATAAGCATGAAAAAAATAGTCATGTCACTGTTTTCAGTGCTGTTGTAACTTTGAACGGCCACTAAGTGAACTGTTGTAAGTCAAGGACTACCTGAAGTTGTAAAGTTGTAAAATTTTGCTTTATGGTAATCTTTGAGAACAGGAAAATATGCCGTTGGATTCAGTTCTAGCCATCACTGAATTTTCTTTTTTCAACTGCTATAAATCAGCCCAGTGCGTCAGCAAACCAGTTATGTTGTCTGTTCTAAGTCCATATTGCATGAGGGGAGGGTCTATGTATAATTGGATACAGACATTGCATAGTGAGGTATTGGAGTGCATTTTCAGGTATCCAAGCAGATGTGTGGTCTGTATTATCTGTATCCCCCACCAGAGTCATTGTAAGAAATCGCAGCTTGAACAGGCATGTTCAGCTTGTCTCTTCTCAGAGGCCGCACCCTTCTTCATGTATCAGTCATGTACCCTACAATGGCAGCCCCCTCCTAAGGCAGTTAACTTCTCTGTACAGCATCATGTAGCAACAAGACTTTCACATGTGCAATTCACGCACGTTCAGGTAGTGGGAGGTCACACAGAAGCAGCCTTCCTTAACTTAGCAAACGCCAAAACCATAACCTCAAGAGTCTGGGGGGAGAAGAACATTTCCAGATGAAATTACCTATTTCATTGTATTCACCCTTCCTTGTTCAAAAAAAAATTATGCAGAATTCAGATGAGACTATTTTTCTTTTGCAACAATTTCTTCTCTTATCGAAAAAGATTCATGAAAGGAAAGACAGAACCGATATAGTGTTCTACATGTGTCTCCTGCAGTTTTGTATCATAATTCAGCATCTAAATCATGTTCGCTCTTTCAAAATGAATCTAAGAAACAGTATGTACTAAGAAACAGAGAACCAAATGGGTTATTTTAAGTCACTTGAATGGGTTAGTGAATGCCACTGAATCTGGTTCAACTTCCGTATGGATAAATGCTTGCAATTTTACCTGTTTTTACTAATTGAAAGCTCTTTCAAAAACATGGAATTTCTATCTAGCTATCATTTTCTCCCTTAAACCTTGCATAATTATTTCTTTTAGTCCATCATTTGCATCACATGTCTGCAATAAGTAAGGTTCTTCTTGCTGATCCTCACCTCAAAGTTTCAGTGAGCCTTTAATTAGCTTAGGAGTGAGTGATGCTTTCTTCTTGCAGTCCATGGTACTCTTAATAAGTGTACTTGGATGGAAGTCAAGCATAATTGTCTGAGGGATGAATCCAGCCTGCAGGCTACCAAAAATCAGTGCACTGAAGGGTATAAAGGTCAAAACAGAAGCTACATATTGGATGATATGATCCACCTATTTTGCAGGGGAGAATCACAATGTCTTTCAAAAGTGGCAAAGAGTAGAGAAGGAATCCTTTTACATACCGGTATTTTGTATCAACATTTAGATGAAAATTTACAAGGTACTTTCACTGCATCTTGGGGCTATATTTGTTTTATGATAGGGGTGTCAAACTTGATTTAATTGTGGGTCACATCAGGGTTGTGTTTGACCTCAGGGGGGCGGGGTGGGTGTGGCCAGGGTGGGTATGGCCAGCTTGATGTCACTTGTGTTGGGGGTCCCTGTAGCGCAGTGGTGGGATTCAAATATTGTTGCCACCGGTTCAGTGGGCGTGGCTTGGTGGGTGCACTTTGCGTGCATGCACGTGCCAATCACGCACTTTGCGCAGGCACAGAGGTGTTCTAACTCACCTCCTGTAAGCCTGCATGAACCCGGTTGCTTCAGCAGCTGCCATGCAGCACTCTTCTGTGTTGCACAAAGCAGCTGTGCTTCAAATTCAGTGGGTAAAGGTGAGTATGGGAGTCTGGGCAGGGGGGGTGGGCCCAACAGCAGAGCCAACAGAGCAGCAGAGAGAACTGGTTTGGTTTCCTCTGCTCATCGCTCCTACCGGCTCTCCAGAACCAGGCAAAACCGGTCGAATACTACCACAGCGGTAGCAGCCCAAGTGCTCTGCCAGCAAAAACAGGCTCCATTTCTGGCTGCCTCCTGCAACCCTCTGCCAGCAAAAACAGAGCTTGTTTCCAGAGTGGCCCCGTGGGCCAGATCTAAGCATCCCACTGGCTGGATGCGGCCCAATGGCCTTGAGTTTGACACCCTTGATGTAGGAGTTTAATAAATGAGTTATATTTAGTACTGTGCAATTGGTCTTATGTTTTGTTGTTGTTTTGTTTACATTAAAATAAGTGTGCTGGACTTGATTTTTGGTGCAGGCTACAGTTTGAGGTCAGGAAAACTGAAATCTTTCCCTCAGCATTTTGTTTTCCAAACTCTTCCCCTGAAGTTCAGGGGCCAATAAAGATGGAAAGGATAGTTTTCATGAGTGAAGTGAGTGGCTGGAAAAGCTTTTTTTTCTTTTAAATATAGTCTTATGGGATATCGCTACGTAATTGTGGCACATAAGTTTGTCCCACAAAAAGAATTTTATATTGATGAAAACAGTTGCAAAATAGAATTGATAGCCTAAGGAAGGAAAGAGAACAGCTGCTTTATTTCTTTTTTGTAGGCAAATCTGAATGCATTTAAACATTTTTATTTTATTACCATAATGTATCAATGGCAAAAAATAATAAGTCAGAATATAAAACAATATATGTAATAATAAGTTTTATTAAGCCAGAAAGAAATTACAATAAAATCAATAAAAAAAATCCCTTCACTGCTCTTCTAAATAAGAGCGGAGTAGGGGCCGTCCAGATCTCGGGAGTTGAGGCAATCTCATTCCAAAGGGCAGGTGCTGCTACAGAGAAGGCACACTTCTGGGGCCTTAAGAAATGACATTGTTTAATTGAAGATACCTGGACCGCACTGATCTAGCAGAACTGAATCACCCAGGCAGATGTTATGGAGAATAGGCAAGCAGGTTGTGTGCCATAGTGGGTGAGGTAACAACAAATAGTGGTGTTACATAGAAAAACTGGGGGGAAATAAAAAAAATCAAAGTGAATTAATATACATACATGAAAAACTAAATTGATATATATTACAATAAGTACATAACTGCAACCCAGTTTGTGAGTGCATGAGTTTCTCCCTGGTTGGGGAAACCAGGCTATATGAGAGGCGGGCTGACAGGAATGCATGCATGCAGCTCCACTTGCGCAAGCAGCAGGCTGGCAAGCACCAAATGCAAAGCTCCACTCACACAAGCGGCAGGCTAGAGTACATGTGTATGCATGTCAGCCCATCTCTTGTGCAAATGGAGCTGCATGCATGCACATGAGTGCCAGTCCACTGTTTTCATGGCCTGGTTCCCCTCTCCCCCCACACAGCCAGGCTGCCAAGCTCCAAAGGTTGGGAACCACTGGTTTCTAGAATACGTACCTTTCTATAAACTCTGCCAAAAGATGGGTTCTAAAAGATGGGTGCTACCATTTCTTTGAGCCCTGAATCATCACACCAACAATATTTTATTTTTCCATTTAAGGTGCTTCTTCCCCAGGGGTGGGGGTGGGGGTACAACTTGAAGTTTAAAATGAAATACTGTAGGCAGAGTGATTCATAAAATAGCATACTAAGCAATTGTCAAGAAACACCTATCCGGTTTCTTACTCACCAATCTTCACAAAGTACAGAGAGGTGCAGTTTAAATAAATAAATCCTTTTCTTTTGCAATATTTACCATTGATAATTCTGAACTAAGAATATCTGTTAAACCCACATTAGAGAACTAATATTTTAACTCTGGAATAAATAGATTTTGTTGTAATTCAGCCGGATGAGAATTTTTATCACAAACAATAATCCAGTCAGCAAAATAGTTGATTGGCAATTGCTAATGTGAGGTCCTTTGTGTTTTTTATAGTAGTCATGGTTCAGACATTTGTTTCTTCTTTCTGCCCTTCCCAAAAAACAGCAAACCTTTTGTGTGTGGTACCTGGTGGCCTTGAGGTTGATTGTGCTGGCTAGGAGATAACTGGGAACTGAAGTCCATAGATCTTTAAATTGCTATAATTAAGAAACACTGATTTGTATAATTGCCAGCTGTGGCCCATGGATTGCTGGCTTTTGACTCACATTTTACAGCACATGAGAATAATTTCTCCATAGTTGCTACCCATAACTTCTGATTATTATTAAAGAGAAGGAAAAAAATAGTAATAGAAAATAGTAGTGATATAAAAACTGCAATTTTAGTGATTTCTAATATTTGTTTCACTTATATGTCCTGCTTCTAACACTAAAGTCCACACAGATACCTACATTTTTTAAAAACAAACCTTTTGACTCTATGTACATCCAGACAAGTATGAAATAAAATGATTGATACATGTCTTGTATGTTGAAATACCTTCGCTCTGCAACTTATACTGTCAATCAGATATTGTTTGGCTTAGATATGTAATAGATACAAAAATTAATCTAGATCTTATTTTATATCTTTAGACTTCCAGTACTAAGATCATTATTTGAAATCATTGCATTCATCTTAATTTTTGGGGGGGTGGGGGGGTGGGGGGTGGGGATTGGATAAGAGTGTCTTTGTGGAATCATCCATGGCAGTTTAACACCTCTAAGAAATCTGATTTTAACCCACCTCAACCCATGTTCCCTAAAATTACTATTATCATGATTCATAAAGGAAAGCAAATAACAAAAAATTAAATTGTATTGTTTGTTTATTTAGCATATGGCAAACAATGTCAAGGAAATGTTAGATACAATGTAGTCCTGACAGTGTAAATTGCTAATTCATCTGTTTGGTGCTTGCATGACTATCTTTGATGCACATGGGGCAAACTAGCTTACACTAGTTGAGTAACAGTGCTTGGGTTGCTGGCTCTTCTGGGCTCCTTTGCCAGTCTCGCCTTGTCTCACCTCATATTGTGTAGCCTTTCATCCAGCCAAGTCCAGCATTGATTTCTGCTCTCCACACACACAAATGCAACCAGATTATTCCCATGAAAATTATACCCATTTATCTACTTGCAATATTGCATGCTTTTGGACTGAGGGGTGGGCAGGAGCAAGTGGGTGGGAGCTCACCCTGTCTCACGGAGCTGGGCTCAAACCACCGGAGCACAGATCATTTTAGGCCAGCATTTCCAGCATCATGACGCCACTGCACCACCATGTCCCCATTACTATTTGTATTTTTTCATGATGAAAACCTGTTTTTGTCTTTATATATTTTAATCTAGTATCGATAAATTGATAAGTTAATGGCATGATGGTAATTTAGTAAAATGATAGAGGCTTTATCTATTAAAAATAGATTTTGTGAAATGCAATCATAGAAATATATTGGCACAGATGGCTGCCTTTTGTATAAGGAAAGAGTCCAGAACACCTTTCACCATAAGTCTCTTATTTTATTTACTAAAATTGTACCAAATTGAACAGATACTGAAATGTGGGATCCTGAACAATTGTCCAGTTTGCTCCTGTTAAAGCTACCACTGATGTTTAAGACAAAACTGCTTTAGCTCAATTTATAGGGTTTAAATGAAGAAGACAAGGCATTAAATGTGGATTTTTGCATGTAAAATGGGAACCAATCAATTCTGATTCTCTAAAGAGATTCTCGATGTCAAAATTTACTCATTCTAGGGGTATACATCTTCTATCTTTCTGGTTGATGGCCATGGAGTGCAATTAAAAAAAGGTCAATCCCCAAAACCTGACTTCAGTCCAGCCCTTGTTTTAGATGATAGTCTTCAACAATCTTGTAATTCTTAGCTTTCTATATAAGGATTCCATAAGAAAGGAATATAATAATGCTGTTGAGTTGTATGAAAACAATTTTAATAATCTTGAGAATTTGTCCAGGGCTTTGTATCATCTGATACAGCTTCTTCTTTACTAATAGCTCATTATATGTAACACAAATAATTTATTGCCTGTATGATACTTCTAGCATAATGTAAATTCCTCACTTCTGCTGATAATGGCATGCTGATAATGGGAGTGATGTGGAACAATCTTTCAGACGTGTGGCAACGGAGAAGTCCAGTGTAAAAATATTCTCTTTTGTATTATGTGCATATGTCTAAAAGTATGAGATTTCTTTTTAGCACCCAAAAAGTTCAACTAAATTACCAGGCACAAACATGCATTTATAAAGGCTATGAAGTTAAATGTTTCCATCCATTTCACCATTCACTCCTTCAATTCGCTACCATTCTGTTTATTTCTTTGATGTTTCACAGGTCACTATCTCTATGAAACCTTCTTACCCATTCTCAATGTTTCAAGATTCAACTGATTCTGCATTCATATGTTAACTGATGTCACCCCAATAAAAATGGTGCTGAAGCAAAGAGACCTTTGGTCCTATCCAACAGAACTCTCCTTACATTTGAAATGGCTGATCTTTTTGAATTTAAGTTGCTGTTCTTCTTCCCTGTAGTTAAATTTGATTCCTGGAGGCAGGTTTTTTTTTTTGCCTTCTTTCTCGCCTGCTGTTTTAGGTAATTTATAGGGTGGAGTAAAGCAGGAAACTATGATACACCATTGTCAGGACTTGTTTAAGAGAAACGTTTTGGGAAACAGAGCCTACCCATTGGAAGGGTGGGGAAAATAGATTAAATACAAGACCAATTCAGCATTCTTTGAGGATCACTCAGAAACAACTTACCACTGAAGCAGTGCTGTTACACTTGTGGTCTTGTGGAACATCTGGAATACTGGGTACGAAGCAAACAGTAGCAATTACCAGGAGAATTCAGGTATGCAATACAAGCAAAGAATCAGTCAGAAAGGATCCACTTTCTACTACCCTCTGATTCTTTGGAATAAGATTTCAACAACTAACAGGGACTGACACTGAAAATCAAAATGTCTAACAGGTATTAATGCAGAGGAATGAGTATATGTTGGGCTGATTTGCTTTTTGAAGGGCAAATTTTAGCCATAATTAGAGGTGTCTAGTTAATATGCAGGTGGGAAAAAAGACTGTGAGATGCATTTCAAGGAAGGAAATATGACAGTACTTCTTCATATTTATATTTATAAATTTATGATATGTACTTATATCACACTGGTTCTGTGTATTATGGATATGTATTCCGTTTCTGTACATACTGTACTTGTCTGTATCTCTACAAACACTCAAAATTCTTTTGCAGTGAAGAGATTACGTGTTACCTTTTCCAAAGAGTGTAAACAAGTTTCATTATTTTCACTACCCTGGAGCAATGTATTCTTTCTTTGTGTATGTGGAAAGCCAGTCTTGAAGTAGTGAACTCTTAGCATAATTAAAATTAGGATTCTCTTTAAAAGATATAAACAAAGTATTCTTTGTAGCATCCTTGTCCTCAAGACATGTGACCTTCATCATGCACCTTCCTCTACTAGATCTTTTTTTCATCAAAAATATGAAAATAGTATAGGTTATATATATTCTGATAAGTACAAAAAGCTTTTGCTGAAAGAAGTTAAAATTTTCTGTTGGCGAAAACAGAACACAAAACAAAAAAAAGGATTTAAAGTGGTACGACAACCAGCCTCTCGCAATCTGGCTCCCAGCAGATGTTTTGGGACTACCGTCTCCAGAATCCATGAGAGATCATGTGCTTTTGGCTTGGAATTCAGGAAATTAGTTTCCCAACCCATCTAGGGGGTGCCAGGAAAAGAGAGGCTGATTTAACAGATATGTTGAGCAATGGGATATTCTATGAATTTTAAATCAATGCATCGGTTATGACCAAAGAGAAAATAAGAGAGCATTATCTATTATGGAACTGATAAAGCAGAGAGTTCTTTCTTTCCATACACTTTATTAGTTGGTGTGATTGTTCTCTAGATGAGACTAAGCAACAGGGTACTGACTGAGAGCCACAGATGCAGCTCATTTAAAGGAAAAAAATACAGTGCTAATTTAAAATTTCAGCAGGACTTACTGAAGTTTAAGAACTGGGGAGTGGAAGAGTATTTAGGATCAAGTGTAAAATAAAAGGACATTAAACCCAGGGTGAAAGGAACACAAACCCCAGTCCTTAAAGGTAAAAGTTGGGGAAAATTTTTGGCAATATAGCCTTGTTGCTGGAAAAGGTGGGCTGTAAGAAATCACGGGCTAAAATGAACATTTGTAAGATTGTTAAGCATTGTTACTTATATTATTCGGCACAGATAAATAGATTAGTTGTATATGTTAGGTTTAACATAAAAGTATACATTTTGTACATTAAACCAACACTGTGTACATATCAACAGAATGCATTTGGCCTCCTGGTCTATTGTTTGTATTATAACTTAATCTCACACAAATGTTAATTTCCTACATAGTGATACATGGAATACAGCTATTTTAATATTAATCCTGATACATTTAAGTAGATGGTCATATTTAAAGGATTGGATATAAGCCTTGTTGTATTTGAAAGACTGGGGCCCTGCCTAGTGGACTTGAAGTTGTTTTGCAAAAAAATTATCATCCCAAGATAAGTACTAATTTATGTCTTAAAAGCTAGAGTTTATTCTATCTGGATAGCTGTACTCAGAATCCAGTTTCTAAGGATTGTAATATCTTCTGCTCCCCAGGAGAAGCAAGACCCTAAATATTCTTAAATTTATGCTCCTTTTAACTAAATGCATCAAAAGCAGAAAGGACTGAGTTCTTCCAGTCTGCACCATGCCCAAAGTCACTTTCATGTCAGATGGGCAGCTATGCAAATATGATACATAAATAAATAATACCTTTACACCAATGAGTAATAAGAGGGTTAACTGACAGCCAAAATACAGTTCATTATATATTATTTAGAAGAGACTATTATTTTTCCCATGACCAAAAAAACAATAATTAGTAGATATATATTTACCTTTTTTAGAGCAGAGAACATCATTTTCAGATAAACTGGAGAATAATGATCCTTAGTTTATCTTTATTTTAGAGTTAAGATCTGATTCTAACATATTTCAATCCCTTTTCAAAAGAGCCCAGGAAATCATAGGTTTATGATCCTTATTACTCACATTTGTCTTGTGAGGCTCCTTAGATGAGTTCTTTATATGTGAATAGCCTAGAATCTGAATGTTTAATGTGTTAAGCAGAATTTACACTGTAAAACTCCTAAGAAAAGGTTCTTAGCCTTTTGACTAAGATCAAGGGTAGTATATGCATATATCAAGAAATGTGATTGCTTCCTCCTCAACTTGTTGCTCTCTGGAACTTGACTGGAAGTTATACATGTTATTATATAAATATTGTTAGAGACCAAGTTGAGGCAAGCAGCTCTAACCACTGTTCAATAGAGTCCTGAAACCCAATCAAAGCGAGGAAAGGCTTATGAAGAAGAGGCTTAAAAAGACAATCAACAATAATGTGGTAGGGATGTAGTTGAAAGCTCACAATGTCCCCAGCGACTGAACTAGGTTTGCCTCCAGGGTTTTACCATTTCATGTGCATCTTTCAAGCATCTTCCTTCACTGTCAGTGCTTGTCTGGGGTGAACTCATAGTATGAGTTTGAATATGACTCAAAGATGAAGAAGGTGTGGGCTTGCCTAGGTGCTTCAGGCAACTTTTATTTGGAGAAACAAAAGCCAAGCCATTAGCTAGCATGATCTGTGAATGGATTAAGGATTTAGATGATCTGGTGGGATTTGTTTTAGGAGCCTCTTGAGATGTAAGAAAGGAACAAAAACCCTACAAAGACATAGAATTCATCTTAAAGTAAGTACATAAAAGCCCCCCAGAACTCCTGAAGTGATGATTAACTGTGTCTCACCCACCAGTCTCTTCTGTTTCTGAGCTTAAAAAGTAATTTGTTAAACATTTCTCTCTTTCGTAATAGCAAATTAGTTGTGATCAATCTTACAGATTGTTAGTCATGGGGTTTTGATCGCCTTATATCATGATTAACCAATCTGTTTTTCATGCATTATACAAAAATTAATTCAAATTTTTTTTCATGCTATGAATTTACTATGCTGTGAATAAAAGTTGGCTACATATTCATAAATTATCACTGGATGGCCCTGCTGCAGCATTTGCCAAACTTAACAACTTCTGGCTGTATGGACTTTAGTTTCCAGAATTCCTCAGTAATTTGATCACTGCTGAGATTTCTGAGTTGAAGTCCACACATCTGAACATAGCCAAACTTGGGAATACACTGGACTGTAGCAAAATCTTTTGCACCTTTTACAGATTATGGTTGTTTTGAATGCAGCCAGTCTTGCTAACTGTCTCCAAAAATCCTGGCCTTGAAACTTCACTAGAATAATTACCAGTTTAGGAGTTTGAAAATGCAAGCTTTCTGGACAGGTTATCTTAAGAAAGCTATTGCGAAGTGTTTTAATAGAAAGGAACATTTATAATGAATGTTTAATAGGAAATATATTAACTCCCTTCCCCCCAAAAAACATTTCAAAGTTGTATCTTATTTCATGATCCATCATGTGTTCTGATTTTAAAAGTCCCTATGAAGTGGTTAGTAATTATGAAAACATGTGAATTGCATTTCCTTGACTTAGCACAAAGAGGCTTTGCTTGTACTTGCAACTCGACTGTTGAATATGTGTTAATTTTTACTTTCCTTCTTCACATGTGAGTAGCAATGATATGGATTCCATAACAAAGAAAAACAAGCGGGATGGAACTGAAGTTACAGAGAGACGTAAGTATTTTTTAGAAATATCAGGACCCTTACATTATCTCCCACTTTCAATCTTGGGTAAAAGCATACATTCACTTTCCTCCATCAATCTGTATATATTACCATGCATATGTTGTACTTAATTACACCAAGCTTTCTGGTTGAGAATTCTGGGAGTTGTAGCCCAAACATATCTCTGACACTAGGCTGTTCAAAATATTACAGTAGAGATAGTATGGAGCATATAGACATCACCGTGTCCTCAAATATCTTTTAGGTTCCATGACCTGTTATCTTTTTTTAAAAAAAAAAGATGATTCTAAAGTTGCTTCAAAACAAAGTGCTAATATTTAGCATCAGCATTTTTCTCAGGACTCCTTTGCATTCAATAGGTATTCCTAGAAAATATAAAAGTTGTATGTCAATAACCTTGTTCTTTAGAAGTACAGTATATCTATTGCCCTTTCCTGCCCCCTCCAGCTAGCTAAAGGAACTACCTAGAGTGGAGTAAGTCATTGAAAGAAATCTCACCAGTTTGCTTGTTTAATATATCGGAGTTTGGTAACTTTAAACATTTATCATTTTGTTATGTTTTGTTATGATTTGTTAAGGTTCTTATAAAGAAGAGTTTTCAGCTTTTCTCTAAAGTACCAAAATGTTATTTGTGGAATCAGTCACAAATATTCAAAATCATTTTGAAAGCAGTACGTTTATTCTCCTCATTTCAGTCTGACAATTTTGAAAAAGAAGCTCTGTTCATTGATGATACTAGTTATCACAGCAGAATTGGTAGCCTAGGTTTCTGGCACCTTATGCCCTGTAAGTTTTTATTTTATTTTTTTTCTTTTTAAATTTCTTTTCAGTTATTACGGAAACAGTTACCACCAGATTGACGTCTCTCCCTCCAAGTAAGTAATTGCAGTAAAAACGTTTGCATTGGCCTTGCTTACATCCCTGCACCTTATTTTTACTCTGTGGAACTTTTTTCACAAGTCCCTCAAATAACTGATTCCCCAAAACTCACCAATACAAAACTAGGAAAGAAAGATTGGTTCTTGAGTTCATTGTTTGAAATGCTGCCTGAGGAACAGGAAAAAAAACTATCAAGTTGGGTTATGGGTTGTCTTAACCCTGTGTGTGTGTGTGTGTGTGTGTGTGTGTGTGATTTTGTAATATTTACATAAAATATGTGTCAGTTTTCTGGAACTAATATAGGTCAATGAATATTTAGAAGAAAATTTTATGTTTTCATAAATTATTTTGTCCAAAGGGACACTGATAGGGTAGATTTCTCCTATGACTTTTCTACAACCTTCATCCATATTCTCCAACAAACAAGAGTGCTAGTTACCTTAGATTTTGAAACTTCTCCATATGTTACCAAATTGAAAAGACCTGAATGGATGCAATATTGACCAGAATAACTAGTTTACATCCAGCATTTTTGCCTCTACTATTTGCATTGCAATAACTAAAGTACCATCTAAAGATAAGAATGTCTTAAGTCATTGTCTATGTTGCCACAAAATTCTTTCCTATTTTACTTCATAAGGTTGTTGAGATGAAAGTTGAAAGCCTTAACCTTATTTTTGGAGAAACATAGGGATAAAATAATATATTACTTTAAACTATTCTGATTATCAATACAGATGATTATATAAATTAGTTCAATACATATATAGATAAAAAACTCATTGATAAAAAAATCTATAAATTAATTCTACAATTCTGCAATGTTTTCACACAAAAGTTATTTATAGTGCAGGAATTGCATTAGTAGTGCCAGAATAGCATCACTCGTAATTTTTGTGTGAAAACGTTACAAAATGTAGAATTAATGCTCCAAGACTTTTTCAAGATAGAATATTGCCAAACACTGTGTGGTTGAATATTTTAATTAATTAATTAATGCCTTTTTAAATTAATTTCATTTTGAATTACTAATAATGATCAAATATTGAGAACCTAAATTACTACATGTCTTTGGTGCATCTGTTTCAGTGCTGAATCTCTTGCCTTTTCTGACTCACAAACTGTTGTGTTTTCTCTGACAGAAGGAGCTGGTAGCAGTGGACATAAATCAACAGCTTATAGTGGAGGGAGCAGCATGGAAAGGAGGACATATGGCCATGGCAGCAG
Organism: Pseudonaja textilis; assembly: GCF_049901715.1. Classification (NCBI taxonomy): domain Eukaryota; kingdom Metazoa; phylum Chordata; class Lepidosauria; order Squamata; family Elapidae; genus Pseudonaja; species Pseudonaja textilis. Next base: position 46,635,879 of record NC_141993.1, read on the forward strand.
TTATACCACAGCCAGTAAGTGGTTTTCAATATGAGAGCAAATAAGAATTTGAAAGTGAAAGTCATACATGGGAATGGAAAGACCAAATAATGGATGGGTTAGCAGAGATGCTGACTGCTAGAAAATGTCAGAAGTGGGAAAAATGATACACTCTTTTGATTCTTTACTAAAGAGTGATTATCATAAAAGTATAAAGATACAACTTATAGATATTGGGTGGCATTTCTTAATTGAGATGATGAGGTTTATTTTCATAGGAAATGCGACCATTCATTAATAAGAGATCGATCTACAGTGAGTCAACTATCCCAAATGTTCATTGAAATAATCAGTTTTAACCTCCTTCTGGATCTATAGCAAAGTGGAGGGCTGCATATGCTTTTAGAAAGAGAGCATCCCCAGGGTAGTAGCTATTACAGAGAAGGCCTGCTGACCATCTCACCCACATATAATCTCCTTTGCAATGAGGCAATTTGAACAGGCCCTCTCTATTACTAGAATGAATAAGCAGTTTAGTTCTGGCAAGGCATTACCTGATGGATTTAGGGCTCTAAAAGTAATGACATTTTGCCAGGGAATCTTCTAGCAACTAACACAATGTATTTCATTCATTCTACCCTGGCAGGGTTACTGTTGTATTTTACACCAGCTGCAGTTTCCTATTACTTACGCATTGTTCTTATCTTCATAGATCTAAGTTATTGTTTGGTAAGGAGATCTGACAAAAATCTAAAGATATTTAAGGATTTTGACAAGCCACATATTAAATAAATTATTCCATGTATGCCTTGTGTTTAATTATATCTCTAATCCTTAGGCTGAAATAGTGTATTCCTGTTATTCATTAAATTTGCATAGTTAGCTGATAAATATCAAAGTGTCTGTTTTGAAGCTGTTAGAAATTGGAAACAAAATTGAAGTTTCCACTAGTAAGGAACCCCAATAATTATTCAAGTATATAAACATTGGGAAGCTGGAACAATGATTAAAATGTGTTAATTATTTTCCTGCAAAGTAGCCACAGTTCCCTTCTTTTTTAAAAAATAGCATTTTAAAGGTTAGAATGTGAGAAGATCTAACAAAATTATTGAGCTAAAATGCTTCTGAAACTCCTTACTAATTTTAGATCAGTCTTTCTTAAACTTTTTGCTCTAGGAATACCTTCATGCTTATACAAATTATGGAGGACTCCAAAGGAGCTTTTATTTGTATGGGCTGTATTTATCAATATTTGCCATATTCAAAATTAAAATTGGCACATTCATAAAATATTTACTTATTATATAAAAATTAAACCCATTAAATGTTAACATAAATAAAATACAGTAGTTTTCACAAAAACACATATTTTTAACAAAGAAATAATGATAAGAGTGACATTGTTTTAAATTTTTAAATATCTTTAATTTCTGGCAAATCATTTTGATTTTACAAACCCTTAAAAGGATCTTGGGGACACCTCAGGGCCTTGGACCATACTTTAAGAAACAGTGTTTTAGATGAACCCATAGAGACTTCTGATAGTATTTAAAGTATAAAGTTATAGAATGTTCCCAGGCTGGGGGTGGGGGAAGATATATTTGTGTGGTCCTATTGTATGTTGTACCATGTTTCACTGATATATTTGTTTTTATCCCTGGCTACTGTGTTTGCTTCATATGTTTTTTAACTGTTATTTGATTTTGATAAAATTAATAAATAAACAAATTTGGAATAAGATGATTGGTAATAAGAGTGACCTCAGGAAAAACTGATATTAGGACATTGTTAAAAATAAGCGGACTGTCAGCATTCCAGCAAACCTTCATTCCAATCAGTAACTCTGAGACAAACGTCATCTCAAAAGTACCTTTATTAGAATAGCATTGGCACATCTATGGAATCTCGGAACTAAATTCCCCAGAACTTTCCACAATGTCCCAAGCTCCTTTTCCTTCATCATCACATCACATGAACCAATCCCAAATTAAGTTCCTTTTTGTTTCTGTGCCACACTCCATGACCTTGAACTAACAAAAGAATTATATTTTGTCTACTTAGAGCTATTCAGTTGAAATCACCCCTTCCCACTTTCTCAAGCTGTGTGGCAGCGTTGAATAAGGTTTCCAAAGCTGACACAGATGCTACTTAGTCCTTTTGAGGAATATGTTAAAAGTCTTATTCAACAGTCATATATACTATATATCAAAGTAAAAGTATGTGTGTTAATATATATTATCTGCTATATAATGTTATACACTATATTGCTATATAGATAGCATGTAACAGCCAGTATCTGTTACCTCAGACATCCAGTGAACCATACATCTTTATTACACTGTACATCAGACAGCTCACATATAAATTGATTTTCCCCTGAAGGAATTCACTGGAATTAAAGGAGTTTAAGAAAAAATTACATTTTTATTTGTCAAAAATTATTTGAAAGTAAAGTTTAAGTGTTTTATCAATGCCTTTTGCTATATATTTTGTTTGCTATATATAACACAGAAGTCAGCCAACAGTGTCTACTGAACAACTTTTAAGTCATTTGTATTTCACAAGCTAGTCACTTTCCAGGGGTATTTTGATTGTAGGATGATCTTTTTAGAATTAGAGAGATCAAATTCATGTCATTGTGGCTATCTAGAGAAGGCAAACAAGATGGCAGTTAAATGATGAAAAGACATCATTTCCCACACAATTCATCCACCAAATGTGAATCTGAGGAGGTTTTGTTTCATCTCTAGGTGGGAGTGCTAGAATGAATACCTCCTCTTCCTCCTACAAGCAAGCCACCTCTCCTTCTTCCACTCTTACCAAATCACCTGGCTCCACTTTTGAACGAAAAACTTATGCTACCCACCATCCAGCATATGAAGGTATCATAAAAAGAAGCAGGGTTAAATGATTTTAAAGAATGTCAAAGAAACCAGAGTTAGGACAATTTTAACTGATAATCCCAACTTTTCTTAGGAACCAGATACTGTATGGCTTGCTCTTTTCAGTAAATTTTGGATTGATCTGTTGTTCAGTAGAACAATTCCATTCATGATCTTTGCAGGCATTTTCATTAAGATGTGGTTTTTTTAGTATAGTATTCCAATGATGATATTAATTCATCTCTGTTTCATTGAAGCAGTACAATCACTTCTGTTGCAGGCTAATTCATAAAACTTCTGCATGTGTTCTTCAGGCACAGTATAAGTTTTAAAGTAAAGCTTTATTACATATTGTAATAGGATGGAAATTTACTATGTGGAGTAAACTACATAATAATGTTTTCAAATTTCTTTTAATTTAAACTTTTCTTTTTCAGGAAGCTCCAGTGCAAATTCTTCACCAGAATTTCCGCGCAAAGATTTTGGTACATTTTCCATTTTTGAGAATGACCTTAGTATCAATATAGATACTGAAATGAATTATGAAAGTGATACAGATTTGCCTACATTTCTTCTTTTCTGTTCTAATGATAGAAACCTTTGCACTAATTGCTCAATAAATGCTATTGAGCTATACTTCTAAATTCCATTTCAGGCAGCAAATGAATGAATATATACACCTTTTTATAGTTTTTATTTAGAAAAAATAATTTATGAAATTCTTGCTTATTCACTACATTCATGGCAAGTTGTTTTCTTTCCTAAAGTTGAAGGAATCCGAACACCAATTTATTGTACAATATATATTCAGCCACAAAGACAAACATACAAGCTATTAATAACAAATGGAGAAAAAGTCCAAATGTATCAGCAATCCTATATTACTTTGTAACTCAATAAAATAATGCTTAGAAGTAGCCCTATTTTAAATTAAATAGGGATATGTTAGCTGGTATTGTTTTTTTTAAAGGCAAGATGCTGAACACCTTCACTGAGAATCTAAACTGATTCATGTATATTGATTATTTTGCATATCGATTTAATATAAATTGAGCAATATTGCTGTTAGCTTTTAGAGAGCTACTCTCTTTTTTTTTAAATCAAATTTCAAAGAGTGATTTTTTTCTTTTATAGGTTCTTCTGCTACCAGGGGACGAAGCCAAACCCGAGGTAAGAGCTCCTATATATATAAAATGATTTGCCGGGCCACAGACCCTTTACCTTGTCCCCAACTATCCTTAAATATTTATTCCATTTGAAAAAGATAGATTTGGAATTGCAAGTTGCTGTTCAAAAAAATCAAAGAAACTCTGTTGGTATTTGTCAAAGAAAAATTGTCTAGAATTTATATATTTTGAATTTACACTGGAATTATTAATATGAAGGGACATTTTGACATGCATGGTGGATGTGCAAAAAAGCTTTTAAAAAGTTTGGATGTGGTAAATAAATAATTCAGAATTTTTAAAAAACTAATGTACATGTCAACAGTACAATTGAAACCAGAGACTTTTCTTTTGGGATAACAACCTCTAAAAGAAGTTATGGAATTTGTTTTTATATATGATAACTGTAGCATGATTATCAAATGCTCAAAAGCAGAAAGATTTAACATTAACCACAACATAGTGAAGATGATAGTATTTTCAGAGGTAGCTCAATTGATTAATTCTTGATTAAAGAAAAGACAACATCTCTTTCTCTCTCTCTCTCTCTCTCTCTCTCTCTCTGTGTGTGTGTGTGTGTGTGTGTGTGTGTGTAAGTTTAGGTTATTAGAAAAAATTAAATAATAGAAAAAAGTAAGCTTTTTTTCAACTATAAATGTTTTTGTATTTGCTTTTCTTTTTATTGTCCTTTTATCTTCTTTTGCACTTTTGTCTTTTTTCTTTTTTCTTATTTATTTACTTGTTTCTGTATTAGTTTTTTTTTACTTTTTTCAAAATTTTAAATAACACTTATAAGAAAAAGAAAAAAGAAAATTGAAATAAACTGAAATGGCTGGGTTTGCTTATCTATAGGAAATGTTCAGTATGTTCAGTTTTTCCTCTCTAGTTTAACTGTACAGTGTTTATTATCCCAATATTTCTTTTTGCTTTTGATTATTTTGCCTCTATATACTTCCCTTATGATGCTTTAAGTTCAATGTCCTTTAAATAATTATACAACATAATCATGTGGTCCCACACTTCAATATTATCATCAGACTCTTGGCCTCTGTCTAAAACTGAAAGTAATTCCAAACACATTTTTTCCAGCAACTCTTTCAGAAGATATAGTAAGGAAAAAAATGACTGGAGATAAGGAATTTCAGCAACTGAACTATTTCTAATATCTAATCAATAAAAAAGCAGAGTGCTCTTTGCTTTCTTTGTTACTTCCTTTCTCTGAACTGACAGATCTGTTCATTGATAAAAGAACTGGAAGATGCATGTTGATAAAACTGACTTCTGAATCCTTATCAGTATTGGAACTAACAATTACAAGTAATAGACAAGTAGCAAAAGAAAATTAAAAAGGAAGAAATCAGATATAACTAAATATAATGAAGTAGATCATGTTCATCTATAGATTCAACAATGAACACAGCAGCTTTAGGAGATCAGATAACCAACACATCTACTCTAAAATGAGCCTTTTGTTTCCCTTTGTCTTGCACAGAGAGTGAAATCCGAGTGAGGTTGCAGAGTGCTTCTCCATCAACCAGGTGTAAGTCTATGTTCCTAATATGAACAAAGGTTGTTGCATCTTTGGTAAACAATTCACAATTGTCACCAGTAATCATTTTCTTCAACTACAATTCTCTGTGGGTATGTCATATAATACTTTTAATCATCAAAGTAACCAGTTGCCCAGAAATGGGGAATAGAAATAGATAGCAAGAATAATTATAGTGGCTACTGAATTATATATGGCATGATCATGATAAGAAAAGAATACAAGTATTGAAAAAGGCAGTTAACACAGAATCAAGTTCCTTCTCACTTAATGTTCAAATTCAGATATCCACCAAAGCCACTACCCTTGGTTTCAGATCCATCTATTGACCAAAATATAAAACCTCATACTTAGTATGGAAATTAGTTGATTTAATTAAGCAATTCATTGTACTTTCAGATACAGTTTATATCTGAAGACAATTTATGTGGTTAAGTTCCCGGTATCTTTTTTTCTCTTTTAGGGACAGAACTGGATGATGTCAAGCGACTCTTACGGGGAAGTCGATCGGCGAGTGCTAGCCCTACTCGTTCCCATTCAGGCACACTCCCTATTCCAAAGAAAGCTGTTGTTGAAACCAAAATGGTGACAGAAAGCTCCCAATCAGGTACTTGTGCTGAATCCGATGAACTAAAAGTCCATTGAGAAGCTTGAATTGTTGGGGAAGCTACTGGTTTCTATTAAAACAATAAGGAAGGGGCTACAAATATATTCTTGAGATCATTGAGGAATAATAGAATGATAAGATTGGATGGGATGTTGGAAGCCTTCTAGTTTTACCCAGGGGTGGGACTCAGCTGGTTTGGGCCAGTTTGGGTGAACCGGATGTTAATTTTGTATCTGGTTTGATGAACCAGTAGTTCCGATGACAGGCTGGTTCTGTCCTGCCCCACCCCTCCCAGGAGCCCCCACATGGCCCATTTTGGATTCCAGGTAAGTACAGGGCCTACACTGAGGCTTGGGGAGGGGGACAAACGAGTCTCCCAGACATTCTGGAAGAGCCCGGGGAGGCCATTTTTGATCTCCCGGAGGCTCTAGGAAAGCCTCTGGAGGCTGGGGAGGGCAAAAAATGGGCCTCCTGGAAGTTCCGGAAGAGGTGTGTGTGGTGTCTGTGTATTCATATTCCTCAAAGTGGACAAAATAGACAAGTCAAAATATAAAATATTAATAAAATATTTTGTATTTTATATTTTGCAAAGTATATTTTTATGTTTTAAGCAATAATACCATGCATACTAGATATCTATTTCGATTATTCACATTTTAGAAGTTATGATTCAATGTTTGGCAAAACTTTGCATAATAAGGAAAATCCTCCTTTTTCATTTACTTCATCTACCTTGCTCCTGGCCATCTTTTTCTCTTCCACTTTTCCAAGCATTATTGATTACTCCAGAGAGCTAGGACTTTACATAATGTGTCCAAAATATGATAATACAAGCCTGGTTATGTGTATCTTGAGTGAGCATCTCTTGATTTTTTTTCCTATGACGCACCTGTTTTTTTCAATAGCAAAGTTCAAAAGGATCAATAATCTTTCTCCTCATTCATCAAAGCTCAACTTTACTTACATGAGACTAGAATATTTACAAAATTTAGATACCAGAATTTTACAAGTTCTCTTATAAGGTTTATATGAAAGGAACATTAAAAACCCTCATTATATATTGTATATAATTATATAGTATTAAAATCCAATTTGGGATAATGTTCTTTGATTTTCCTCCAGTGTCAGGGACTTACGACACAACAATCTTGAATGCTGCCCTCCCATCATACATGTGGTCCTCCACCCTGCCTGCAGGGTCATCTCTTGGTGGCTACCATAACAACATGACCCAAAGTTCATCTTTGATCAACACTGCAGCCCATTCTACTGGATCAGGTATACATTCATTTATAAAAGTGTCTGCAATGTGAACTACTAAATGATGCCATTGATGCCCTGTTTTAGTTTTTAGAAAACATTCAAACTCAATTTTAGCAAGACCAAGTGTTTGTAGGTATTTCCCTCCATTATCCTAGTGACCTTTCATTACTAGACTAGGATAGGATTGTACATCTCTACTCAAGACTGGCATGCAATCTGGAATCTTTTGGCATTCACAACTCCTGCTCAAGGAACAGAGAGCAACTGTGGCTAAAAGGGATTTCATATTGATTCATTCCCAAAGGTGCTTTTTCAAAAGGCAACTGGATTTTGTTTTTTCTTGAAGAAGATTTGCTACTCATCCATGAAGCTTCTTCAGTTCTGACTGAAGTTCCGACTTCTGCAGTCAGAACTGAAGAAGCTTCTTGGATGGGAAGTGAAACATCTTCAAGAAAAAACAAAGTCCAGTTGCTTTTTGGAAAAGCACCTTTTGGATCACTAAGAATCTCCATAGACATATTGATTCATGCATTTATCTGTTCTACTATTCAGTAGGGAGGTCCTCTTGATGCTTACTTATACCCTAATCACCTAACAAATGGACTACTGCAATATGTCCACATGGGGTTGTTTTGAAGGCAACTCAAAAACCAGAGCTTGTCCAGAATGTGGTGGCATGAATCATAATGTGACACCATTATTCCACAAGCTGCCAGTTGACTTTTGGGTGAAATTAAAGATCCTGTAAAGTCTTTCATAGTATAGGGCCAGTTTTTACTTGATCAGCTGTCTCTAATAATTTCTTCTCATCTGGTAAGAATCAGCAGAGTGGGTGAATTCCAAGTCCCTTCAATTTAACAAACTATCAGAATGGTATAATGAGAGTCTATCTTGAATTTCATGGGTGCTGTTTGAAAACTTTGATTAATTAGCTGCTCATTATTTTAATCAAAATAGAGCTTTCAGGACTTTTGAAAGTAAGGAAGGCTGACTGGAGATGTGTGTGTAAAAAGGGCTGTGATTTTTTTAAAAAGGACCTGGAAAAGATAGACCTGATGAGAATCTTCTTATCAAATGTTTTCCATGCCTTCTTTAGGGGATGTGTCTTTTTAAAAAGAGACTCAATACATCTGAGGATTGAAAATGTAGACATGAGTCCACCACAACCCAAAGTTTCAGTACTGGTGGTTGAATAGCTACAAGAAAAAAATGACTGGGTCACACATTTGAGATGTGACACAGGCACTTTTTCTTGTAGCTATTCAACCCCCAGTTCCAGAACTTTGGGTTGTGGTGGACTCATGTCTACATTTTCAACAGTTTTTATTTCTGTTACTTTCTCTTGCAGTGTTTGGAGTTCCAAACAACTTGGCCCCAACTTCATCCACTCTGAATGGTGGTCTTAGCAATTCTTCCACAGGTTTGTTTTCTCCTTTCAGGAAAAAGAACATTCTAATGGATCTCTAATCATATGTTCTGTGTTAATGGCACAAGAGAAAAGGCATAGCCAGAAAATTTTTCCCTGTTTATACTTTAAATCAATGCCTCAGTAAACACAGATGCTCATATTTGGTACATATATTTATAAATTTAATAACCTATTAAAAACCATAATAAAAATATAAATAAAAATAAAGGTAATCTGTTAAATAACTAATATATCTTCTCCATTAATCTTACTCCAATGATTGTACAAATTATCACTACCAGAAATGTTGGCATAGCACTAAGAAAGCCGTTTCTTTCCACCTTTAATGTTAAATTTCAAAGATAATTGCCAGGATATTTCCTTATGATAAAAGTTGGTTCCAACACGAGACAAAAAAAGGAAATATATGTAAGCAGGTCTGTTAACCAGCTATAATTCCATAGTTGTAGATGATTAATTTCAGACCATCCATACAAAAAGTTACTCACTATGGCTATATATAAATTTTAAATGCATTTTAAATAAATGTTAAATATGCTTTTATATGACCCTCAATTTTTTTTTTTGCAGTATATGGTGTTCAAAACAACCTGGCTCCAAATACACTTGGGGTCACCAGTACTACAACCACACCTTCCACAGGTAACAACACTTGTTGAAAACATCTGAAATTCAAAGCATTTTTGCTAACATTCATTTGCCTTAGAAACAATAGAACTATATTGAAAAATTATTTCCTTTTGCTCATTTCAAAATACTGTAGCTCATGTAGATCTCCATAATGTAGCTCAAATAAATCTACTGTTTTGCCAGCTTACATATCTACTAATCTCAGTAGATCACTTATAACTGGATAAAGAATAGTTGGGTATGGGGATATAGATCAGACATAAATAATATATTCTGTATATTAAAGCAAAAGATTAAATCCTTTTAGTTTTGACTGGGGCAATCTTCTGTGTGAAACCTTCAAATGTAGTGGATAAATGGGCTACATTTGTGGCCTTCAAAGCCTTCATAAACCACAGCACTGAAATTCAGTGTTAAACCATCATTTTAATCACCCCACACTGAATTTTCAGTGGTAAACAAAAGAGACATGGGTATATCAGAAATATTAAATCATTTACTGTAAGATCCTCTATCCCAGCCCTGCAGCAATACAAATATATACATCCCAGGCACAAACATTTATGTTATATCAACCTACCATAATATCTTTTAAGTATCATTGTTGACTACTTGACATAAAAGTTGCAATGCTTCCTGGTAAAAGAATGAGATAATATCACCCTACATATCATCATTCTGTTGCAATTTTGACATCATCTCAGTTTGTTGTGAACGTCCTGATGACAAAGACCACTGTGGTCCATTAAAAAAGAACAAGTTTGACTGTGGCATGCACTAAGAATTAGAGCTCACTGTGTTAAATGTATGGCATATCATTCTCATTTGCCAGGGGCCAATAGGTGCCTAAGATTAAAGGGAAAATGGCAATGAAGTGCAAATATATTCAAAATGATTCTCAGTGGGTTATTGGTAATAAGACAAAGCATTTTCACTCTTGAGTAAACTAAGATCTGGTTTAGGACAAGAAGTCTGTCTATTTTCAAACTGTGATGGCCATTGAGATCAAAGCTGGTGGGAAATGGAAATTGATATTATAAGCACTGATGTCAGGAGAAAAGTTACAAGCATAATAATATTTTTTTCTGTAATTTCCGTGTTTCACTTCTCTCCATTTTGCTATGTACATGTACAGTGAATAGTACATAATGTTATGATGTGCAACACATGATGTATGTACTGTTATACATAATGGTACATAATGTTATTATTGTAACTTAATGTAACATTTTATACATTTGAAAATGTATTTTTGCTGTACTGAAAGTTTTAATTTTTAAGACACCAAAGATCTTAAATAATAATTGTTAGCACTTTAACTCTTTAAAGTGCCACAACCACCAGTTCTTTTTTGCTGAATAGAGGTAGCTATTCATAACCATTAATAGTCACTACTTCAACTTTTTTAAAGATGCTGTTCTCTCCTATGATTTTAGTGTCCCAAAAGCTGGGGAAATACCTACATGATTAAGATCTTTTCCTTGGGCTTCTGGAAATCTATAATTTTGTCTTTATCGCTCACTCTTTTTCTTTTCTTTTTCAGCAGCATATGGAACAAAGAAAAATGCAGTGCAAAGCACTGGTGTGACTAGTACAGGTGTGTCCACATCATCTACAACTGGTGAGTCTTCCTCCCTTTCACATGGAACAGGAAAGGAGACTGAGCAATGGCCCTTTTTGTGGTATCTCTGGAGCAGGGGTCTCCAGCCTTGGCCACTTTAAGACTGATGGACTTCAACTCCCAGAATGTACTCCCTTGCTCTGGAGTACATAATGGGGATAAGGATTTGTGCCTACTGCCTGCCTGCTATCCAGCAAAGCAGCGCTTGCTGCCTGTCTCCTTTTCCTGGATGTCCAAAAAAGGCAATTGGATGTTTCTGGTTTATTTTGCTGTTTCGCTTCTCATTCAAAAGGGTTCTTTGGTTCTGAACTGAAAAAGAACTGAAGAAGCTTCTTGAATGAGAAGAGAAACATTTTCAAAGAAAAAGAAACCTAAGAAAGTCCAGTTGACTTTTGGAAAAGCACCTTTGGGGCCTGGATGATTGAGAATCTTCATAGACTTTCCCTGGATGGATTTTCAATTTTTCTGTGCTGTGCTGGTACCTGTGGGTTTTAATCAAATGTATACCTATTTTTTTAAAAAACATTTTTTCTCTGTATGTTTAAATCTTCAGACTTACTGATAATAGAAAAGTTGCTGTTTCAGACAAGACTTCATTCAAATATGAAACAGGGCTGGGTTAGGTTTGCTGCTATGGCCAACAAGGCATGGTGGGAAAGGCAGGATTTTGCTCAAAATTGGGGATGGTCTGTGCTTAATCTGTAGAAAGGGAGCCTTGAAGAAAGTATAAGGAATGTATCTGGTTTCTGCTTCACTGTATTGTAGGTACTGTACAAACCAGTACGTGAAATTAACAAATTTTGCAAAAAGCAATAACATCATAATAGCATTTTTCCCTTAGGAAGGTTCCAATTCCTCCTAAACAGTAATCTTGGGGAGAAGACTTTATATGGTTTAGCTAATGTAGCATCTAGAAAAGCCCAAATGTGATACCTACTCGAAAATATATCTTCTGATAGCACTGCACATTTCTTAAGCTATCTGTGCTTTATATTGGTTTATATTAAATGTTAAATCTTAAAATAATGGACAATGTTTCAATTTGATTTATAATTTGAGTAAGTCTAGCCACAGAGATCTATAAACAAGGGCTTTTTTTTTCCTTGATGTGATGTGAAAACTTAGTGCTATCATTATAATAAATCACAGTGCTGTGTTAGCCCTACTTTTGTTTAAAACCACCTGCTTAATGAAGAAATTCATATATAGTGAAATCACTCCACAAGACATGGGGACAGCCATGTAATTGGGTGGCTTGAAAGTGGGCCTGGAGGATTAGTTGATCAAAATCTTTTAGTCATAAAGATTCAACATTCTACCAGAGCTTGGGTAGCTTGTCAGCGAATACTTGGAGAGGGAGGGGAACAATAGAAGAAAAGGTATGTCTTCACCTCTTTCCAGTGAATCTGTTAGGCCAACATGAGAAACAAAATGCAGATTAGCAAAGGCTTTGGTCTGACTCAGCAAGGCTTATGTTGCAAACACCGTAAACTTACCAGGAGATATTGTAAATCGGATGTCCACTAGAGGAAGCTGCTGCCTTTAGAAAAAGGAAATAAAAGCAAACATTGAAAAGGTTACTTTATTTTGCAGCAGTTTTTCTTTGATTGATACCATACCGCCTCATGGCAAGTCTATACACTCTGTTAGACAGTGTTCAGAGAAGCTTTCTATGCTCTCTTGCTGCATAAATCAAGCAGAGAGCTAGTTTCTGTTCTGTTAGGTTTTTCAGCTGCATTACAGAGATATCTCTCATATTAAGGGATCTCTTATGCAAAGAACCAAGATTTGCAATAGTTTAACTACTTTTAGTAGTAATACTTTTAATATGTTTACTACAGAAGATGTATCTAACCTTTGACATTCTGCTGCTGCTTTCACTGCCTTATCACAGTTATTGATAAAAGATTTCCTTAATGAACGCCATATCATATCTGCATAGATATTTAGAATTATGTTTCTGAAATTTGCAATATGCACAATGCATAGCTATACATATGCTTTACTTTTCTTTTTTCACGTTTAAATTTGGGTTTCCATCTCCTTTTCTGCTGTTTTTTCAACTGTATTCCTGTGCCTTTAATAAAGAGACGGGCAATTATATGCTGTCCATCCTCTTGACTTGCACCAAGGCCATAATATTTGGGAACAAGATTATGAATATGGATAGATCCTTGTCTTTTGTCTGGGCTTTGTGGGAAATATTTTGTGGGATTTTTAGTTTCCTTGGGTTATATGTTACAGTTTTGGTGTATGTCCTGCTTGCCATGCAAGGATCACAAAAAAAGTGAGCCAAGTGTTACCTGCAATTACACTACTAAGATATTATTAGACCCAGAGTAATTATAGTCTATATCCAAGTGGATATTTTAAATTAATAAATAAAAAGTGCAGAATAATCTTCAATATTCTGGAGAAAATCTATGTGGTCACTTAGAGTCAACACCAAGTTGATGGCACATAATTATCAATCTGTTTTTGAAAGCAGTTTCACCAAAGTAGGATAATATCCTACTTTATCTATATATTTATATGATTGTTATATATTGTCCAATATATATATGATTGTTTTCTCCTGTCTTTTCTGACATTTAGCTGCCACAACCACAAACTCTCAGAGTGATGACATCTTACGCAAAGATTGCAAATTTCTGCTCATAGAAAAAGATAATGTAACTCCCAAGAAAGAGATGGAACTGTTGATCATGTCCAAGGACAGCGGAAAAGTTTTTAGTGCATCGGGCACTGGGCTCAGTGGAGGTCAGTTTTCTTCCCATTCTTGGGGCCACATTTTGATTTGATATCAGTTCAGAAGGTACACTACTTATATAGGATCTGTTTCCCTCCAATCTGGTTTTATATCATCTCGCAATGTCAGGGAAAATGACACAATTCCTTCTGATGTGAAGTAAGTATTTTTTTTGTTTTTGCATGATACACTGAATCACAAACAATAGCAACCATTCTTTTTCCAGTCAGTGTTTCTGAGATATCTCTACATATTAGAGAACATATTCTTGTAACACTATAAACAGGGGTGGGTTTCTACCGGTTCGGACCGGTTCTATAGAACCGGATGTTATGAGTCTGAGCAGTTTGGAGAACCGGTAAATCGTGCCAATGGTTGGCCCTGCCCCTTCCTGCCTGCCCATTCCCCACCCCGCCCAGTTATTCCTCATCTTGCCCGCCATTGCTAACCTGCCTTTGCCTGCCATTGTTGCCTGCTTTCCACCGCAGCCCTGATCTCCCTGGGTGAGTAAGCCTACAAGCAAGCCCCGGTCCAGTCAATACCCAACCCGGGCCAGCCTAGGCTGCTGCACTGTCTCCAAACACCCCGCCCCATGCCCGGGCTTGCCTGGGCTGGGGCTGTGCTTGCCAGGGAGAGGAGAGAGCGTTTTCCTGCCCCTGCTGGCCATGGAAAAGCCGCCACGGGGCTAGAGCTGTGCTTGCCAGGGAGAGGAGAGAGCGTTCTCCTGCCCCTGCTGGCCATGGAAAAGCTGCCGCAGGGCTGGGGCCATGCTTGCCAGTGAGAGGAGAGAAGAGAAGAGAACGTTCTCTCCCCGGCCTCCCCAGCCTCATGTCAGCAAGGCGCCCCTTAATCAACTCCAGGACAGCTGACAGTGGCTATGGGGGGGGGGGAGAAGAGCCTGGAAGTCCTGATGCACCACGTGTGCAGTCGCATGGATGGCAGGGGGGGTAGGAAATGATCCCAGAAGCCCCTACGCCGCTGGAATCTCCATCACCACCTCTCTGCTGCTGTATCCCCCACCCCCTGCAGGGCTTTCAGTTTACCTGGGGCACGAAAGGTGAACTTCCCTTGGAGCTCGATGCTTTCATGCAAGGATAAGGGGCGTGTGTGTATGTGTGTCTAGAGTGAATGGATAATTCTAAGGGACTGGATGGCTTTGCACGGCTGCCAATGGACTGCACAATCCTAAAGTGCTGGGACTCAAGCAAACAAGTTCTAACCATGAGTGGTTTATGTTACTTTTTTGCTATCATCCCCTACCCAATAATTATATATGACTTTTTTTGTCTTATGCTGTAATCAGTGCGTCCCATTTTTCATCATTTTGTCTTTGTAACCCATTTGTATGGTGTAGAAGTGTTTTGTATGTACTTCATGTACATGTTGATCTATGTCAGGGGTCTCCAAACTTGACAACTTTAAGACTTATGGACATAGCTGGCTGTAGAATTCTGGGAGTTGAAGTCCACCAGTCTTAAAGTTGCCAAGTTTGGGGACCTCTTGACTAGATTATCAAGGAAGAGAGAATAACATGCAGCAGATGCCTAGCAAAATTTTGTAATACTACAGATTGGCTGTTTACATTGAAATCAGGTGCAAAATAGTGATTGTAGGTAAATTATTGGGCAGTTTAGTTTGGTATTTATTTCAGTAGGCTGATTTTAGAAAGCTAAACAGGATCAGACCTGTAAGTACTTGGCTGGGAAACCAACACAAAATGGGGTTGGGAAGGAAAGGAGGAAGGAAAGAAGATAGGATAAGATAACTTTTATTGTTATTTTTTTACTATAAGTACACTGGCACACATTAAAAGTGAAATATATATACATATCCATACACATACATAACACCCATATACACATGCTACACACACACACACACACACACACACAAATCATTGCCCATTTTGAATACATAGCGGAAAGGAACAAAGTATTGGATACATAAAACTTCAAAGAAATAGGATTATAAAAATACAGCTTCAAATCTTAGCAGTTATAGATGAGAAAGAGAAATGAAAAACAGAGAGGGAGAAAGAGATAGAGATAGAGAGAGAGATGAGAAAGAGAGAGGGAGAAAGAAAGAAAGAAAGAAAGAAAGAAAGAAAGAAAGAAAGAAAGAAAGAAAGAAAGAAAGAAAGAAAGAAAGAGACAGAGATACCTTTTTAAAAGAAAATAGAAAAATGGCTCTTTGAGTATTTAAGGTTGCAAATCCCTGGGTTAGGCAAACACCATGATCGTAAATGAACCTTGTGGTCATTAAGCAAACACTGGTTGTTAAACAAGTCCATTTTCCCCAATAGGCATTTTTAACCAGAAACCAGGAGGAATTGTTGGAAACTGGCAAAAAACATAGAAAACCTCAGTCACAAGACTGTGTGGGATGTTGTAACTGGTCATAAGTGTGTGTGTGTGTGTGTGTGTGTGTGTGTGTATGTATGGCTGTCAAAACACCAAAAACAGGTCAAGTAGCTCTGGGGAGGTCAGTCATAAATTAGAACACTTGCTAAGCAATTGGCCATTAAGCAAGGACCACTTATGTTTGGTTGCCAGTAACATGGCCACCTAGCTACCCCCACCCCAGTCATATACCACCTGGCCATACCCACCACATCACATGACCACCTAGCCATGCCAGTCAGCAAGCCACGCCCAGCCAGTCACATGATCACCAAGTCACACCCACAAATTAGGCCATGCCCACAGAACTGGTTGTTAAGAAATTTGAATCCCACTCCTGGCTATAAAGAAATGCATGTCACTTCAATTAAAAATAAATGTTCATTAAAGGATAAAAACAAGAAGACAGAGGAGAAAGTTAGTAAGCCGCAAAGTATAATTATAAAAACATAAAAGCAAATACTATTTTTGGTATACTTATAAAGGTAAAGTTTTCCCCTGTACAGTTATGTTTGATTCTAGGGGGTGATGCTTATTTCTATTTCTTAGTCGAAGAACCAGCATTGTCCAAAGACTTCTGTGGTCATGTGGCACGACTATATGCCAAGGCCCAGGATAGTGTTACTTTCCCACTGAAGTGGTACCTATTTATGTATTCACATTTGAATGTTTTCACACTGCTAGGTAGACAGGAGCTGGGGCAAGTAACAGGAGCTCACTCCATCACAAGGCACTCGGGAGTTGAACCTGAGCAGCTGGCTTTTTAGCTGACAAGCTCAGTGTCTTTAACTCAAGTCCCCATCGAATCCTCTTTTGGTATACCTATATAGTGAGGTAAATTATTGTAGCTTAATAGATTTAAAGAGAACAAAAAAAAATTGACTACATTTTATATTGTTCAAATGAGATGATTTTGACTGGCAGTTGCCTTTTTTTCTGGCCGATGAGCAAAAAATATTCTTAGAGGAAAAGAAACATCAAACTTACTTAGGCGGGTGAATGAACAAGGAAATGGCAATCTTCCAGACAGACTGTCTTGAATGTTTGTTAAAGGATACTGGCTGGGATATGACTGGAGAAAGGGAGGAAGTGGATCACAATCCCAAACAACTCACAGGAAATTTAATCTATTGAGCCTGAATTTCAATGTGACTGGTTTCTCATGGGCTGAAAGCTCCAATGACTTAAAAAAAAATCTGGGGTTATTGTTTACTGAAGTGTTTGTGGGAATAAACCTTCAGGCTAATATCTGATATTACTATACCACTCTAACAACTATGCATATATATGATATATAATAGCTGCTGCATTAAGTTCTGTAGTTGCTATCTCATTACTTTTTAGATTCCCCCATCATACCACATTTACTCCCTAAAGTCATAAGAATTGATGACCTTGTTTAATCAGTACTGGATTAATATTTCAATGCCATGGTGATATTAATGAAAATAACTCATTAAGGCTCTAACTCACACCACATTCCAAGCCAGGGGTGGATATCTTTTTCAACCTTTATTTGACTATAATCTTCTATCCTGCTGGACAAGGTTTATGATGTTCCACAGGGCTCAATTTTTTATATCCTTTTTATAAGGAGGTTTAGAATAGGTTCTGGGGGGAGGGGATTTGATCCTTAAGTAAAATATTAGATTAATTTGGGGAGTTCATCAAGGTTTGGAAAGGGTTTAACAAATACTGTACACTTACACAAGGTTAAGGCTCTCATCCTCCACAAACATTCTAAAAATTCTTGGTTACAAAAATCAATAAGACTTAGAGGATATTTTTTGCGTGTTGTTTTTTTAAATTTGGAGATAAACTGGTATTAAGCCATTTCATAATTACTCTAAATATGATTTATTTGGGCCCACTACAGGTTATTATGCAGAAGACACTTTAAAAAAAGACAAACAGGCTATTTCTTCTTACGCTGGAGATTCCTATCTGAAATCAGAAACAAATGGTACGTCATTAATTCTCTGACTTGATTTGACTAATTAAGAGAAGAATAAAAATACAGCTCACACAAATATAGTATGATAATGATGATCAGGCTAATTCAAACAATGATTATTCTAGTGACAAAACTGTGAGAGCTGGACAAAGAGAAAGAGTGAGAAGCAAAATAGACACCACGGAATTATGAATTTGGAGATATTTGCTAGGGTTAACATGAAGTATAAAAACAATCAATTGGTATTAACTGATAAAAAGGAACCAAGTATTTCCTTGAAGTGATAATTGGGACACAAAAACTAGTATACTTTGGTCATGTGATGCAAATGGATAATGAACTAGAAAAAACAATTATTCTTGACAAAGTTGAAGATAATAGAAGAAGGGAAAGAGAACAATAAAGCAGATGAGCAACTTCAAAGAGGTCACTGATCCTTGGAAAAGCTATGGATCATCAACAGGGAGAAGTCAAGCTGGTGAGCATTTGTCCATACAATTCACCAGAACTACACTTAACTATTACCAGATATGCACCAAGAATTCCTGGTCAACTGTTTGATATAGAAAAAAAGGGGTCCTCTGCATTCATTCATCTATTGTCCTAAACATTAAACAGAAAAATATCATGCATATGAAACTATTAGGATATAGCAAATATTTCTCCTTTTTAGGTGAGAAAAATGCTTCAGAGTAAATCATTCCCTTGCCAAACTATTGAATGAAATTTGTTTCCTATCTGTGCAGTATTTCTACTCCGTTATTTTAGGGTTTGGAAAAACAAATCTTAATTTATAATTTCAATATGGCTTACATTAATTCTTCAAAATCATGTCCCCGTTCTCTGACCACTGAATTACTACTGTGGATTAAACTCTATTTATAACAAATAACATAGCTCTGTGCAGGAAGAATATTACCTTTACGTTCTTTTTGTTACAGGTGGCCTTAAATCTGTTTCCACAAAAGACAAAACCACTGTTGCAGGTGAACACCCACATCCATTAGTTCTTGATTAATGTAGTGCAGTTAATAGTTAATTGACAGTTAATAATAGATTCATATATTTTTATGGAAAAATATTTATTTAAAATTTGAGGCTATTCAGTATGTGTGTGGGGGCGTATTTTTTCTATAGCCAAATGCTAACATACTTTTTTAATGTGACCCTTTACACCACATATGCAGGGTTTAGAAAATGCAAAGCACATTTACTTTATTCTGTGCCAACTAAATTTAATAATAAAATAAATGACTTTTAGGAATATTCTGTTCTTTGGGGGATTATAATTGTACAATCATAATCTTTCCCAGAGATTTTCTGACTGGAACTGGTTGTGTTGAACAGTTGTGACACAGTAGGACATTTGTCATTTTGATACCTGTGTCTGAAGCTCAAAATATGTTTCATAGTTAAACTGTTGTCAAAATTAAAAGAAAAAGAATACATCTTTAAGAGTGTAATATGTGCCATAGCTGCATCAATAATGAAATGTTACTTCATGCTACAAATATTTCTTTATAGAGTTTTTAGAAACTAAAATCAATAACACAGTTCTATGTATGGTATATCTCTGTATATGTACTTGCATATATATTTGTGTGTGTGTGTGTGTGTGTGTGTGTGTGTGTGTATGTATTTGCTGTTTGTATCAATTAAAGCCCAATATTTCTCAAAAACTGAAGATTGGTTCTCAGTGCAGGTTCTTTAACTATGAAGTGAATACTTATTTAACACTAATTATTGTAATATTGAGTTTAGAATTCTGAATAAGACTCAAAAATAACTTAATGTTTGTAATCTCACTTTCCAGGGACTAACTTGTTTTTTATTATCCTTCTCTACAGAAGGCAGAGGTGATAATGGATGTGGAGGGGCCGGGGGTTGTCCAGCCTGGTGCCCCTGTAGCTCATGCTGCAAGTGGTGGATGTGGCTTCTTGGGTTGCTGCTGGCCTGGCTGCTTCTTCTTGGTCTCCTTTTTGGACTTATTGCTTTGGGTAAGATATTATCATTGAATGGGACAAGCAAAAAGTTCAAGATCTCTTCAAATGATTGATCCTAGAAAATAAGGGTATTTAATATTAAGTCAGAATTTATTTTAATCATATTTTGTTAAACTTCCTATAATGGCCTGGGTTTCACATAAGATAAGATCCATGATTGTACTGTATACAGCATGCTAATCCATTTATACAGGATGCTAATCCAAAACCAGAGCAAAGCAAACTCATTATAATTTTGTGTAATGTGTGAACTAGATTTTGAACAAAAATAATTGTTTCCATTTTTAAAAGAGGATCACTAAAAGTAGTGCCTTGAATTTTCTTTCAATTCACAGTTATTTTCTGTGCAATAATTACTTCTTGAAAAGCATGCATGAAACTATAGGTATAAGGACAACTTAATTCTTTATTTTACTTTAAAATTTCAGCGGA
Source organism: Pseudonaja textilis (assembly GCF_049901715.1). NCBI lineage: Eukaryota > Metazoa > Chordata > Lepidosauria > Squamata > Elapidae > Pseudonaja > Pseudonaja textilis. The sequence goes on from NC_141993.1 coordinate 46,656,542, forward strand.
GGAAGTACGGAAGTTGAAATCCCGAGTGGACAGCCTTGAATCACCAATTGACTACCGGCAAGGAATTGGCAGTTATTCAGAAAAGTTAGTCAGCGAGGGAGGCACATTCAGCAATATGAATGAACATGATCAGCGGAATTATCTGAGATCGTTAATAAGTATGGAAATGAAACAAGGTGAGAAACATACAAAAATCATATTGGTTAGGACATAAAATGATGTATTTGCCAGAGAATTTATTTAATTCTTCAGCTGTTAGTTATCTTTTCTAAGAATTATATGATGAGAACAGCTGCACCAATTTGGATTACATAAGTTTTGAGGCCTATCTTCCTAAGCACACTGTTACATTGCAATTTTGTATCCCTTTGAAAGGAGCTCTGATATCTGGGGGCCTTATAATATTTAGAGGTACCATATCTTTGCTGTTCCAATCCAATGTTTTTGTTTAGTCCTTCCAATTCCAGTTCCACACAACCTCCATAGCCTGCTACAAGAATGATCCACTGTTTGCAGTGTCAGCATCCCACTCCCTGTCCATAGCCAAGGCAATCTGAGGATGGTTTTAGGTACTCCACTTTTCCATCTTGTCCCGCTTCCAAATGCTGCATATGCAGGCATTGTTGATACTAATGAAAAAGCACCTTGGGACAACATTACCTGGATAACTGAGAATCTCCATAGACATCTAAATGGAGCAGGTAACTAATAGAGCAGGTAGCCCTGTGGCTCCAATTGGTTCTGCTGGTTTCATGTAGGACTATTTCTATCCATCCAGTTCTTGATATATTTTTTTGTTCTTCTAGCCTTCAAGCCTCTTTCAAAATGAAGAGGAACAGAATCCAGATTCCATGGCCACTTTTTAAAATTAGATCAATTTATATGATTGTACATCTCACAGATACATCTCTGAGTGGTTAACACATTAAAACCAATTCAAAAAACAATATCAACAAAACATTTCTGCAATAGTTAAGAACAAACAATAAACAATAAACAACAGAATAATATCTTATTTCATGGATCATTTAAGTTCCTGCCCCCCATGTACTGGAGCACATCTAGGTCTTCAGTACTTTGTAAAAAGTCAGCAGGGTCTTTTTTAATGGGTTCATCAACCAGATCATTGGTCAGCTACCAAGCACTAGTGTTGATTAGTCCATCCTAGTTTAACACAGGTACTTGAAAGAACTTGCATCTTGTATTTCTGTAGCCTGCTTCCTTTCAAGGTGCCATATTAGCTTATGCCATTTTAAGAATGTTTTCTTAAACATTTTGGAGAAAATCATGGTGGATAGTGCCATATTAAGTGAGTAATACACAATGTTAGAGGGCTAGCAATGCCTTCTAAGAAGATTTTATACAACATACTTTCTAAGCCACACATATTCCATTCACTTATCTTACCATATCAGTAATAAATCAGAAATAGTTTTGCATCCTTTGTACTAGCATCTGACTGTCATTCCATATTCCTATGTAGGTCAGTTCCGAGGAGAACCAGGACCAAAAGGTAGAAATTTGCTAGATTTGTTTCAATATTTGAATAAGAATATCCTTTATTGTTCATTTGTATTCAATATGATTGAAAGGGGGCTTTTAGTTCTGTTTTTAGCATTAAAAAAATTACCATGAGTCTATGGGAAGATACATACTTTGTGTTTCTCTAGGAGAAAGCACTAATAGTTAGACCCATTTGAATTTGTAGTTTGGGAATGCATTTTATTTAAAATTAAGTGAATCCTTAGAATTTGTGTTTTTTCTATGAAATATATGGAGCAATGTCTCAAAAAATAAACCACCTGAGGCTAATTGATATACAGCCAACAATATTTCTGTCTTTCTCAAATATATTCTAAGTATAGTAGGAATTAGAGAAAGGTAAACAAAATAAGGGAAGTCTGAATATAATCCCTCTACAATATTTATTTATATTTAATATTTTTTCTCCCATATTCTTCCCTAGGGGATATTGGGATCCAAGGACCAAAAGGTAAATTCTAAATTTTCCAGTAGCTTTGCCCTGTGAAAACAATATAGGCATAACTTTTCATTCAGCAGATATGTACTGTATTTATATGTATCCACAGTAGACCATCAATGGCTATCAGGAATTGCTAGCCACATATTCTTAAAAATCAGCAATCTAAACATGACTTATTCAACAATTGATACTAAATAATAGTTGGTAAAAAAGAAAAGTTGAGTACAGCTCCTGTCAGGTCAAACAGTGCTGATTTTATGTGAAGAGTTTAATGGTGTACCTTGAAAAATCTAGAAAAAAGACATTTACATTATTTTTAGAAGTCAAGATGGTTAAACAGGAACATTCCAGGAAAAGCATTGTTTATTTTATTTGCTACAAACGGGATTTTGATTTGTTAAGAGCCTTGAAACTAGGTCTTTGTTGAATAGTGCAGACACAGAGTTAATCCAAGTTTATCATTTCTATTGTGTGTGAAGGCATTCAAATCTCCTTTGCCTTCTGCACTAGGTAAGTGTTACTGACATAATGTGGAACTCAAAAGACCAGAAAATTGCTATTGGCAAATTATGTTACTTATTCATCACTTTTTGTTTGTTTGTTTCCATAGGAATCCCAGGACTTCCTGGCCCACCAGGTAGGTGGAACTTAGAAACAATAGCCCAATTTCTTGTAGCCCAACTTCTTGAGCTGCACCAGTAAGTACTGTGAATGTCAGTGTCAGTGGTGTTGCTATGTTCACATTACCCAAGAATTCAATACTTCATTCTTGATTTAAAGAGAAAAGTAGCTAACTGATCAGTTATCCCTGAGTTCCCTTTATATAAAAAAATGGCATTTGAATTATTAAAAAGTCACATTTTGATCTTACAGGACACTTTTTATTTCCATAGTCATAACATCCTGAAATCAAGCTTTCATAGCTGCTGGAATCCACATGCAACAGCAAATTACCAGATTGGAAAAGTGCTTTTTCCTGCACTGAAATTAATGCAATCTATTTTAAAAATGTAACTTTAAAATGTTCTTTTAAAATTTCTATAGATAATATGGATTTCAAAGGTCAGAAATGAAATATAGAAAATTGTGATTGTCTTAAAATAGTAGTGCCAATGTTAGGAATAGTTGTGCTTTATAAGAAATTAGGGCTTTAGTCCAACATCAATTACAAGAATTTAAAAATCATTTTTAAGCTAATGACAGAGTCATTCAAAGGATTATTCCTTTTGTGATTCATTTGATTATTATGCCAAAAATCAAAATTTTAAGGTAAAGTTTAAATTGAATTTTAATTTAAAATTAACTTAAATGAGATATAAGTAATTTATGTTTTTTCCTACAATTCTTTGTAGCTGAGCATAAATAATGACACAGATCATTTTGTGAACATGTATTTTCTGTCTAATGTGTTCTTGGCTTAATAGGTCACCCTGGGCCAGAAGGACCAAGGGGACTAAAAGGCAGCATGGGTAAGCAAAATATTTATTTATTTTGGACCTTATACGGGGTCCATTTTGTCATTACAATATATATAATTTTCTGTAATAACAATTATAGTCCAGGAAAAGAAATATTGGATAAAACATAAACTGTGATGGACCTATATACTGAATAATTGATTCTTTACAGGTGAAACTGGCCTGGAAGGCCCCATAGGGCCAAGAGGGCGAGATGGGCCTCCAGGCCTCCGTGGGGAACCTGGTTCCCCTGGATTTGGAGAGAAAGGTGACAAAGGTAAGATTTTTTTCCTTCTTCGTCAAATAACTTAGAAAGTATTATTTGGAAGAATTTCCAAGATTGTGAACATATTATATCTATGACTTTCATGCATTCTGTCTTCAGAAATACTTTCACTCTAGCCGTCCACGATGCCTGTTGAGATATCTGTTCTGCATTGCAAAAGATTTTGAGAAATATTTAATCCTTCTTCTTGGAGAGGCTCAACTATAGTTCCAAAGCCCCAGCAATACTATTGTATTCATTGGTGAAACCCTTCCTTTGTATGGGTAGCTGTTCTAACAAGCCCTTTTCCAACAAATCAAACACAATTCAAAAAGAACGGAAACCTTGTAATGCTTTTACAAAATAATTAGTTGTGATAAGCACAAGCCTTGCCAAACTGTGCAAGACTTGCCAAAAGATAACAGACAAGAAATAATTTGCAAAATAAGAATCTTCAAATACAAACTCAGGATACTGGAATGTCCATAAGGCTGGGGTTTCAAACTGTCTTTGCCTTCTGCAAAGAAGGTTAGTTTCAAAGCTGGCTTTTATCTTTTTGAAGGAGGGGCCATTACCTTGCAGCCTTACTCCTGAGTCACCCATGCTATTGTAACTGCTCTTTCCTCCGAGCAATCCTGTACTCAAGCGCACTTAGCACAGGCTCCTCGGGAACCTCCTCATCACTGCTGCCAGCCCCCACAATCTCTGAAGGCACTAGTCCATGCCCCTCATCTGAGTCCTTGCTCTCCTCAGTCATCCGCACCTGCTTCCAGCTAACCACAACAGTAGCTGTGGCTCTACTTATTTTTTCCATGCTTTCCCCTTATCTTAAGGGAAATATATAATAGCACCATGATTTATATACTGTTTCACAGTGCTTTTACAGCCCTCTCTAAGCAGTTTCCAGAGTCAGAATATTTTCCCCAACAATCTGGGTCCTCATTTAAGCTACCTTGGAAGAATGGAAGGCTGAGTCAACTTTGAGCTGGTGAAAATCAAACTGCCACCATGGCTGTCTGTAGCAAGCAAGTAGCAAGCACTGCAGGTGCCCACCATTTTAAGTTTACTAAGAATGCCCCTCTGTTTCTGCTGACAGATTTAGACAGAGAGAAACCATAAGAGGAGATTTAAATGACTATCAGCACTTGATCAAAAAGATAGATTCCTCCCTCTGCATTACAAACATTACAAACTTGCATTACTTGGAAATGAGGTGAGGACGTAAATGAGAAAGCAATGGGATTTCCAGTTGTCTTGGATATTACCAAAAGTCCGAGATTTTTGAACCTCTGGCTGCAGGCTTTCTTAGACACCTACTGCATATCTATGTGTGCAGTGAGAGAAGATTTATTGCAGCCAAATTACTTTTGAGCAACTGCTTGCTGACTCTTACTTATATTCACAGGAATTCCAGATTGGTTTTTCTAGGACTATGATTCCAATTCAATTCTTTGTCGCATATCATATCAATCAACCTTTATTGTCAGAGTACAACATGTGTACAATGAGATTGGCTTTGATATGACACTAATCCATCCTTAATTTTAGCATTCACCAAAACAAAATAAAAAGCTGGAGTCATTGCTTTTACCACAAAGGCTATAAAAATCATGTCATCTGTCAAAAAGATATAAAAATCACAAGGGCTGAATCTCTCGGCCAAAAGAGATGAGACTGAGAGGCTTTTTAAAATATTATATTCACTATTGTTCTTTATATATTCATTAATCAGAAATACAAGCAGGGCTGGAAATGAAAACTGTATTCTAGTCAGATACTAAGTAATGGGATACCAACCAACCCTTCGTCATTTCTAATGAGTAATGTGATACAATAAAAGAAAGCCATCTGGTACTTTGTTTTGTAACAGGCAAACAATGCCTCATCTGTCCACAGTGCTCTTGTTACTTTCAAATGTGTCCCTGCATTGAGAATTAAGGAATTGTAAGGCAGAATTGAAAAAGAAGACTCAGAAGCTGTTTTTGCCCATTGGGTTCCTGTAAATGACCACTTTTAAGAGGCGCCCCCTGAGTGTTTGTTATAACTGTGCCCTATAAACATTCCTGAAAGGAAACAATATTCCTTTTAGGGAATGGAGAAGAGAAGCATCTTCCCAATACTGCATATGAATTCAGTTCATTGTATATGAACAATGTATTATTGCTATAAATAACAATTGTGGATTTTTATGCTACGGGATTCAAAGAAAGCAAACTTCACCAAGTAACCTAATGCATTTATTATGCAGGTTCTGCTGGGGAACCAGGTGTCCAAGGTCCACCAGGTGTCCCAGGTTCTATAGGTCCTAAAGGTAAGCATAAATATGATGCAAAAAACTAGTAAAAATAAAACAGGTAAGAATTAGGAAATGTTTCCTTCAAAGACCACATTCTTTCCACTTCAACATGTTGAATGCTGCATGTTAGCAATAATTAGAACTTTGCACCAGAATCAGAGTCACCCTTTCCTCTCTTTCTAGCCTACTTTCTTCTTATGTATCCATCTTTTTCTCTTATGATACAATTTTTCCCCTCAGTTTAAACTCAGTTTAAATTTCCCATCCAGTGTATTATCAGATCCAGGTATGCTGAGCCTCTTCCTATTAAGATATCATAGAGGAGTGTAATTGGATATGCTCAGCCTATTCGATGTAGTGTCTTTTTAGGACTGAGAGTCTTGGAGCAGAATATTAATTTGAATACTATCATTATCACTACCAGGTGAAACATTTTATTCCAAGTATATCTAATGTCAACTTAGGTTTCTTCTCCATTGATTTTTCCACACATTAAATACAATAGCCGAGAACATTCCTGGTAAAATATATTTTTTCAATCTGAGCGTATTGCTGCCTTCTTGATGCACATTATAAAATGCAGCAAATCAACTAGGCATCATCTAGTTGGCTTATAAGTAGTTAAATCTGAATAAAATAAAATTGAAAACTCCATGTTACATATTTCCTGGTCTTCAAAAATGTTCTCAGTTATCTCTTGCCTAACCTTCCTAATTATTCTTGTTCTTTCTCTTGGTCTTTCAGGAATTCAAGGATTTAGAGGTGAAGCAGGTATCCCAGGTGCTAAAGGTACAACTCAAAAAACATACATGTCTGTTTGAGGACTGGAATCCAAAAACATATACTACCACAATGTGTTGGGCATGTTTTGCATAGTATTGAACAGAGTCATGGAGAGGAAGCCATAAAAATGTCATTAGGATCCTGTTGTCAACAGGTAAATGGTGTCAGTTTGGACACAAATGACATATAGTGTTAATTTGCATCATTTGCATAATGACATCAGAACATACATGCCTTTTCTTGAAACATCATCTGAAGGAGGCATTGGGCATTGATGTGATAACTCAATATGAAATTAAGAATATAAGGCTTTTGATGGATAAAAATAATTTTTCTTTAAGAATTTGAGTTGTACTATATACATGCATGGAGCAATTTTAAAAAAGATAATGCCTAACATTATGTAAATCTGTGTATATGTCTGAGTCCATTATTTTGCTCTTTAGTTCCAAAATGGATTATATCAGTAAAAAAAAGACTTTTCATATTATAGACTAGCTCAAAACTGAAACTCCTCTCCTCTGCTTGTGTTTTGCATTTGGAACAGATTTCTTTTCAGGTGGAGAGGGGGAATAGAACTCCTTAGCATCAGAGCGTGTTAATAATAATATAGGAAATATTAATGCTCTGATAGTTATTTTGAAAAATCCTTTGTTAGTGAGCAACAAAAGCCATGAGGAACATACGTGCCAAATTTAAAGTTTGTAGGTTTTATGGTTCTGGAGATTTTGTGATGATGTGTGAGTGGTATTTTGCTTATATGTATATAGATTTAGAGTATAAAATGCACATTACAAAAGGCAGAGGCATATGGAAACAAGCAAGAAAACACAAATGTTTAAATATACAAAAAAGTCCTTATAATTATTAATTGGCATAAAAGTATTAAGAAAAAGCAAGAGACCAATTAAAAAGCTCTAACATATCTCTTTCCACTGCAGTTTGGATAAATTAAGTTTATCAATCCCTTCTAGTTTATAGATTAGGCATAGTCTAATCTTTATTAACTTGTGTAATAAATGTATTTTGTATATTCTAAGGATTCTGTACATCCAAAATATTTTATTATAATAATAAGGTTTGGACTACAATTAGTCCTTGACTAATGACCACAATTGAGCCCAAACTTCCCTTTGCTAAGCAAGACTAAGTGAGTTTTGCCCCATTTTACAACCTTTCTTGCCATAGGCTTTAAGGTGAATCACTGCAATTGTTAAGTTAGTAACATGGTTGTTAGGTGAATCTGGTTTCCCCATTGATTTTGCTTGTCAGAAAATTGCAAAAAGTCACATGACCCCAGGACACTGCAACAGTCATAAATGCACGCCAGTTGCCAAGTGTCTGAATTTCGATAATGTGACCATGGGGATGCTGCAACCGTTGTAAATGTGAAAACTGGTCATAGATTTTCAGTGCTATTATAATTTCAAACAATCACTGAACAAATGGTTGTAAATTGAGGACTACCTGTATGTATAATCTATCAATTAAAAGGAATGCCCAATTGACCCAACAGTAGGCTTTCTTTATTCTTCTCTTCATCCCACTATAGCTGAGGAATGTTCCTGTCAGTATTGTTCTGCTTTAAATCTTTTTTGTCTCTATTGTTTAGGTGAAAAGGGAGCCATGGGAGTAGCTGGACCCAAAGGTAGCTGTGCTTTTACATCTAATTGTAACAAAATGAAATTCATAGTGAGAAAAGTATGGTTCTACAACTACACAAGAAAAAACAAATGCACAGTTATAGAATAGTGACACTTGGATCCTGGAAATAGGATCTTGGAGTGATAGTGGGATAATTCTTGAGATATGAGCCAGCAGTGTGCTCCAGCTGTCAAAAAAGCCAATGCAGTCCTAGGCTGCATTAATACAGGAATAGAATCGAGATCATGTGAAGTGTTAATACCACTTTATAATGCCTCAGTAAGACCACACTTGGAAAAATGCATCCAGTTTTGGTTGCCATGATATAAAAAAGAAGTTGAGATTCTGGAAATAGTGAAGACAACAGTAACAAAGATGACTAGGGGCTGGAGGCTAAAACATATGAAGAACAGTTGCAGGAATTGGGTATGTCTAGTCTAATGAAAAGTAAAGGACTAGGGATAACATGATATCAATGTTCCAGTGTCTGAACAGCTGCCACAAAGAAGAGTGGGGACAGGGTGGTTCTACCTATTTTCCAAAGCACTAGAAGGCAAGGCAAGAAATAATAGATGGAAATTAATCAAAGAGAAAAGCAACCTAGAACTAAGGAGAACTGACAGTGAGAATAATTAACCAGTGGAATGACTTGCCTTGCCTTCAGAATTTGTGGTGCTCCATTACAGGAGGTTTTAAGAAGAGATTAGACAACCATTTGTTTGAAATGATAGTGACATCTGCTTGAGCAGGAAGTTGGACTATAGAAGACCTCCAATTCTCTCCCAACTCTACTATTCTGTATTCTGTTATAATTCTCTTTATTTATTTCCCTCCACCCATCGGAATGTATCAGATTTTTTTTTCATTCTTTACCATGATGGGGATTATAACACAGATTAATTTAATTTCATTTTATTTCCATGTGTGTTTTAGGTGATCCAGGAGAGAGAGGACCCCGTGGTCTTACAGGTATATATAACATTATCAAATATTTTAAAACTGCCACATGAATATTTATATTTATCCAGAGATAAATATTCTGATTTATCAAAGGATTTGTATGAAGATTGTTGGTTTTCAGCCGCTCCACTCACTTGATGAAATGCAACAGATTATCTGCTGCTTCCAGTGAGAGGGCTAAAAATGGCTGTGCGTGCAACTTTAGAAGGAAAAGGAAATGCTTATAATGGTATATAAATAGGAGTGTGAAGAATGCGGTCACAAATGTGTGTGGAGGAAAATGCATATCTGCATATGTTTACCACTCTGTGTACATTATGTACCAAGTACATCACTCAAAGGCCTGAATCAAAGCTGAACGTAATTCTGAAAGACTAAAGGTTGCTCCATTTGAGGTGTGTGTGTTTGATTTCCAGGTGAACCAGGATCCAGAGGACTGCCTGGGCCAATAGGTGAACCAGGATCTAAAGGATCAGCGGGTGAGAGGCAATATTCCATAATGACACTTCTAGAAAATCTATTTCAATTTAATTGCATAGGCTTAGACTCTTGAAAACTACATCCTAGAATTAAAGGTACTTTGATAAGAAAAATGTAAGACTCATTAAAAGAAAGCAGGAATGAATTTAAAAATAGAGTTCTGTATAAATGTTCTTTGCAATTCAGGTGTGCCAGTGGTATATAATGTGTATGTACAATATATGCAAATATGCAAAAATTAATTAATCAAACATATTGAACCCAGTGACTATTTTAGCAGCATCTGAAATGCCTTTATATTTCTATAGGTCCACCAGGCCCAGATGGACATCAAGGTCCCAGAGGTAAATAACTATTATATTTCCACTTACAAAAGGAAAGAACATTGTAAGCCTAGGCTCAATTTTAGTAGCTTTACTTGCCATCTTTTACATATTCACTGCATGTCAAAGCATCAAATGTTTCAAATCAAAGCTATCATTTAATTATCCTGGGGAGTATACATACTTTAAGTATCTCCCTTTTTGTCATTTTATTTATTTATTTATTGATTGATTGATTGATTGATTTGATTTGATTTGATTTGTCAATTGCTTACAAGATAATAGGTATAAGTATATACATAGTTATGAATACATGAAATGGGTACATATAAGAAAAATAAAAGAAACAGGACAGGAACGGTAGGCACGTTGGTGCGCTTATGCACGCCCCCTACAGACCTCTTAGGAAAGGGGTGAGGTCAATAGTAGACAGTCTAAGGTTAAAGTTTTTGGGGTTTGGGGAAGAAACTACAGAGTCAGGTAGAGTATTCCAGACATTGACCACTCAGTTGCTGAAGTCATATTTCCTGCAATCAAGTTTGGTGCGGTTAACCTTGAGTTTGTAGCTGTTGTGTGCTCTTGTGTTGTTATGGTTGAAGTATTCATTGACAGGTAGGACATTGCAATGTATGATTTTATATACCATACTTAGATCAGACTGAAGATGGCGTAATTCAAGGTTTTCTAGGTCTAGAATTTCAAGTCTGGTGGCATAAGGTATTCTACAACGAATAGAGGAGTGGAGAACTCTTCTTGTGAAATATTTCTGGACTTTCTCAACTGTGCTAATATCAGATACGTAATGTGGGTTCCAGACTGATGAGCTGTGTTCGAGTATTGGTCTAGCAAATATTTTGTGTGCTCTAGTTAGTAGTATGATATAACCAGAGAAAAAGCTACGCAGGATTAGGTTAACAACTCTTAATGCCTTTTTGGCTATGTAGTTACAGTGGGCTCTAGCACTTACACCATTAGAGATGAGTATTCCAAGGTCCTTTACAGAGCTTGGATCATCAACAAGATCTTGACTATTCAGCTTGTATTTTATTTTCTGATTTTTTTTTGCCAATATGTAAGACAGAGCATTTATTTGTTGAGATTTGAAGTTGCTATTTGTTTGACTATTCTGATACATAGTCAAGGTCTTTTTGAAGGGTAGCAGTATTGTCTGTGGTATTGAACAGCTTTACATCATCAGCGAAAAGAACGCAGTTGCTCTTAATATGATCACAGAGGTCATTTATGTAGAGTATGAAGAGAGTTGGTCCTAGAACACTGCCTTGGCGGACACCAATATTGACCTGTACAGAATTTGACAGGACACTCCTAATTTTGACCATTTGTTGTCTATTTGACAGGAATGCTTCTATCCAGTTATGCAGTTGTCCAGAGATACCATAAGATTTTAGTTTTAATAGTAGTTTGTCGTGTACCACTGAATCAAAGGCTTTATAGAAGTCTATGTAGATTGCTTCTATTGCTTTGCCCTGATTGAGCTGTGTAGTCCATATATTTTTGCAGTGTAAGAGTTGCAGATTACAGGATAGTTTTTTCCTGAAACCAAATTGTTTATTAGAGAGTAGGTTGTTTGTGTCTAAGTGGAGGATAATGGATTGGTTAATAATTGATTCTATGACTTTACAGGTGACGCAGCATAAGAAGATTGGTCTGTAATTTTCAACTAGGCTGGGGTCTCCCTTTTTGAACATGGGGATGACCGTGGCTTGTGACCATAGGTTAGGCAAGGAGCTGGTCCTGAAAGATTTTTCAAAGATTATGCTTAGAGGTTTGGCTATGGCAATGGATAGCTTTTTTAAGAAGTAGGCACATATTCCATCCGGTCCAATAGATAGAGATGGTTTTAGATTGCGTAGTGCTTTTTCAACATTGTCTTCTGTAAAATCAATATGTATTAGATCATTGTAGTTGTCTGTGGTTCGGCTAGGAAATACTGGGTATGATCCATTGCTGTTTACAAATACTGAGCCAAAGAATGTGTTAAAGATGTTGGCTTTAATGGTGTTGTCGTTGCAGTCTTTACCATTAGGTCCTATCAGGGGTGGGATGGACCTTGAGTCTTTTAGTTTGTGGTTTACAAAATTGTAAAAAGCGCAAATGGAATTGGTGCATAGGTTTTCCTCTTGTTTAATGTGATAATTGGTGCATTCAGTCTTTATCTGGTGGCATAAATTTTTGTATCGGCTTTTGAAATTGGTCCTACCTCCACTTCCAAACCCCACCTGCAACCTATGGTAATAGTACAACACAAGTCGGAAAATTATATATATAATCTAAGTTTATGTTAGAGTAGTCTTTACTTGCAATCAGTTCTATTTTTATGAATGGTCATATATTTCAAGAAGAAAACTAATTTTATATCTTGTTCCCCTTCTTGTAGGGGAACAAGGACTTATGGGTAGTCCAGGTCCACGAGGACCACCGGGGCCTGCTGGAGATCCTGGGCAGCCAGGTAATACAAAATGAATCCAAAATATTTGCAGCAAAGGAAATGTATTTTTATATCTGGAGGTTATAGCTCTCTGCCTGTGAAATGTTCTAGAGTAAAAGTCAGATTAAGGTTTGGGCAAACATTGTGAGAATGTTAAAAATTGTATATATTTATTTATTCAATTTGTATTATCAATACAAACAAATGATTCTGGGCAATATAAATTTTGAAAATGGAAAAAAAAACTGGTTAAAATATGGTTGTGATTTGCTTATGGAACAGCTGTGTGAGTTCTTAACGTGTGTATGAAGCCTGGGTCCATGCCTGAGGACTGGAGGATTGCCATTGTAGTTCCATTTTTTAAAAGGAATCATAACAAGAATAACAAGAACAAAACACTTTCAATTGTTTTTTTGTGATTGGGAAGGCCACTGATTGAAGAGGTGCAAGAGATGACAGTGAGAAACATTTAAGTATGCAATATGTGATCTGTTACAAATAGTAAATATCCGTCCAAAGCGGATTTTTTTTTTGCTGTTATCTAATTGAGAATTGGGTGTCACAAGAAACAAAAAAAATGCAGTAGCAATGCATTACTCAAGAAGAATATATGATAAAGTAAAAAGAGATAGGATCAAAAATAAATGGGTGAATTAATGTAGATTGAATATAAAGTACCAAAGAGGTACATAGACATGTTTCAGTCATATAGAGAGGATCAAAGTGCAAAACAAATTAATGAAAGGGGAATGAAAGGATTGAGAAGATAGGAAAATTCATGATTGTTTGGAGTTGATAAGTTTCCAAAAAGAGAAGGATGGATTTGTGGACTTCTTCTTCCCAAGGAGTTTCTTCAGGTTTAGACACTGATTAAGCCTAGCCAATGGAAAGTCCAGTCTCCAGAGTTTCTGGGAGACCATATCTTATAAATGCTGAAAAGGATTGTCTTGATATTGGAAGGGAGGTAAAAGATGCCACTGAATCAAGTAGAAAAGAATTCACTCCTTCAACAAAGATTTATGTTGTTAAATTTAAACTTTCGCAGTCAAAGTTGTTTGATTATTATTTCTGTATCTACTAATTTGCCTTCCTGTGAACTTCATACAATGCCACTGTTTCCTTAGGTCTCACAGGACCACAAGGCCCACCAGGTAAGGTACCGGGAAGGAAACAACTGCTTAATGAATAAATATGTAGATTAAAATGTTGGTCTTGATGGGGAAGTAACAAACAATCAACATAATTCCTTCACTGAATCAAATTGAACCAAATCATAATTTGTTTAATTACAGTTTATTGATTAAATCACACATATAATCCATAACATAATATTTCTTTATGAACTCAGGTTAATGCTGGAGAGCAATAATGTAATGAGAAGTGGGATAGTTCTTTTTTTTAATTTGAACAGATTATTAATTTATTTAAACTGGAACAGAAATGGCTTTTTCTTCAAAGTAATTTCTGAGATGATAGCAATGGAATTTTGCACTCCAATTTTATATCTGTTTGCTTAGATATAAGCCACATTTAGTGCTGCAGAGCTATTCATAGAAAGGAAACATTTGCTTCCAATGGATGCATAGTATGTGAATTAGTCATGCTCAACATAGCGGATGAAGAAACAACATGAAATAATGCTTTCATGTCTATCTCCTGATTCTGGAAATTGCTAGAATGAATGGACATGGATATGCTGGGTTTACTACATAATTTGAAAAGAAAGTAATTGCATGGCATATTTTTTTGCTACCAAGTGATGAATTCCAAACTAATAAAAAACAGGCTATATTCATCCATATTGGAGGCCCAAGGGGATCTTAAAGATACAAACAAAAAGCAAAGAAGCAGAGTCTTCTTAACATGGAAATGCTACAGTGTACCAATTAAACAATGGTATAGAATATTATTCATTCCATATGGTCATTCCACAGGTCTGACAGGAACTCCAGGCCGACCTGGACCTAAAGGTAAGTGTTTCAACATTAGCTTGATGATCCGGAGTGTGGCACAAAGGCAATAGAGTCAAATAATAAGTAGGAGTTCCTTTATTAGCTCCAACTTTGCCCCCAATGTCCTGGTTACCTTCTGGTCTGGAGAAAAACTCTCCCAGGAACAGCCTGTGGCTGCAGAGATTCAAGTCCAAAATGTTGTCAAGAAAAACTTTAATTAAAGTCCAATCAAGGCAAGATAAGGTAATTAATCTGGCCAAACGTGAAGTAACGGCAAGTAAATCAACCTGGTTGGGGGGATTCCAGGAACTCAGATAACCACAGTCAACACAAGATAAACTCACATTTGTTCCCAGCAGCCGCCACTCTCAGCTTGCATCGCTTTTAAACTCTCTTCCCAGGTGTGTCTAATGAAGGGAATCAGGGCCCTTTACTCCCCCATAAGCCACATAACTCACATTGCTCTCCTCTCCATTCCTCCCTGCATGCCCTAGGATGAAGAGGGGTGGGCCTGGTTCTTCCTCTGAATTCCCTCTCCCTTGTTTTACCTCTTCCCTGCTCTGCCCAGGCAGACTTTGCCCTTCCCCAGTTTTTTCCACAGCCAACGGAGCCACACTCCCACTCCCTGTCATCTTCCTCCTTGGATTCAGACTCCGATAGGGGCAAGACAATTAGCTATGTCTTTTCTTGCATCATCAGGACAGGGCAGATTACCATGGTATGCCAGAGCAATAGCATAACTTCTTCCCTGTACTCCAGAGGCACATACAGCTACATTACTGGGCTGCAAAATAGCTGAGACCCCCCTGTAAATTCCTGATCATCAAGAGCTTGTGTCTGACTCCTTTTTTTCCTAAAATAAGACTATAAAGTCCTACAGTCCAAAAATGAGGAGGATCAAAAGAAACACTGGGTTCCATTTAATTTACTTTCAAATTAAGGGAAAGACAATTGAATCAACTGAACCAAATATAGTTAGCACATTTATTCTCTGGGTATTTAAAATGCTTCCTTTAAAAATTGATGGTGGGGGGGTTGGACTTTCTCCCTAACCTTTAGGGTTTGTGCAGGTAGCCTTGGCCACATATTGCATGGCCTGATATAAAGAATCACCCCAAAAGACCATTGAGTAATTAGGTATTCTAGCAGAGGAGTTTTTCTAGTTTTCTACCACATTTTTATAGTAAAGCACAGTCTAAGATTGAGTCTATGAAGGAGGATGTTGGAAAAAGACATTGATTTCTTTGGTGTATTTCTCTATTCTAAAAATGTGTGCATAAATATATCTGTGCATAAAATCCTAATATGTTTTTTAAAAAAGGAAATCACTTGCAAAAATATACACAAAGGTGTAAATATTTGGAGGTGATTTTTATTAAACTGATACAGAAACTGAACATGGGGAAGTGAGAAAATGACCATATATAAAATGTAAAGATTCATTCATCCTCAAGAGAAACAGATTGCATTAATGCCCTATTTCTCTCCCCAATCACAGTGTTATAATAATATTTTAAACAAACGTATATTCCGCAGTTCAACAATTTGTTATTTAAAGTTCATGTAATATCTTTTCTTGTTTCTATAGGTGAACCTGGAGCACCAGGCCAGGTCACCAGTTCAGGTAATGCTGCAGAAGGAACACTCATTTCTGCTCAATAGCTTTCTTCTTCCATGGTAATATTTCTGCATGAAATTATGTGTAATTTTTTAAATTGTTTCAGATGGTGGAGCAACTGTTGCACTTCCTGGCCCACCTGGTCCGCCAGGGGCTGTTGGACCTCCTGGTCCAGCTGGTGTCCCAGGTGGGTATCTCCATTCATTATTGACTAGTTTCTCTTGTTTATTTCTGCTGGATCAGTACACCGGTGTTGAAAAATTGTGATTAATAATAAAGTTTGACTCTGCTGGGTCGGATTAAATGGACAGGGTCCTCAATGCTGTCAGCGCCACCACAGGGTCAGATAGATCCTTGTCCCTCCTGGATGGTGAAAGCCTCCAGCACAGTTACTAGCAGGTGGGTCCAGGGAGTGATTAATACATTACTAGAGGAGGAGCCATTTCCAGATGCTTTGGAAATGGTATAGGTACATTGAAGCTTTAAGTGATTAAAAATCAGTCCATTCCATTTTTACAAATGATAATGTCAAAGGTTCTATAGTTATTTGTGTGAAACTAATTTCTTTACCCAGGGGTGGGCTTCAAAAAATTTAGCAAAGGGTCTCTGCCTGGTTGCTGGGTGGGTGTGGCCATGGTGGGCATGGCCTAGTCAGCCTCCAGCACCATGGCAGGGTTTGGGTTTTTTTGCCCTCCCCGGGCTCCAGAGGCTTTGCTCGAGTTTCTGGGAAGGTGAAAATGGCCTCCCTGGGCTCTGGAGGCTCTCCGGAAGCTGGAAACTGGCCCATTTCTGGCCTTCCCGAACTTCTGGGAGGCCTGTTTTTCATCCTTTCCGAACCTCCCCATGCATCCTGCACTTACCTGCATCCAAAACGAACCACGTGGGGACTCCTGGGTGGGGTGGATGGGGCCAGCCAGGAGTGGGATTTGGGGGTTCTCCAAACTGCACAGAATCTTAGCTAGGGGCTCTTCCGAACCCATGTGAACCCCCAACAGCCCACCTCTGCCTTTGCAGTAAAAAGTCCAATTTTTCTCCCTTTATGGAAGAGATATAAACAAAACATTTCTTCACATCGTCTTCTTTAAACCTGGAATTGCCGCAGTGGAACCTTTTCATTCAGACATCTTCCTTTTTCATCACTTGCTAGAAACAAGTACTGTTTTAATAGAAAGAAATGAGAGAAAGCACAGATTATTGTATTGTGACAGCATGGCATGTAAAATTGAAAACTGTAAAAAATTAATTGTGTCTTCCAGACACAACCATTATTTAATAGGCTACTTGATTTTCCTTCTTGAAGATGAGATACAGTTGCTTCATTTGTAAGAACAGTGGTTCAATTTTGTTTCTTAATTCAGGTCCTGTTGGCCCAGCTGGTCTTCCTGGAGCTCAAGGTATTAATTACATTTTTGAAAATCCAACATTGCTTCCTTTCTTTTCTGCCAAGGTACTCTCATTGTGGTGCTCTTTCTTTTTAGACTGATCTATGTGGCTAATATTTCCTTATATTTTATGCTTTTTGGTTCTTTCATTATGATTTCAGCCTTGTCCTTTTACTGCTTGAAATAATCTTATCTGCACTATAGAGTGAATCACTACTGCTCTGAAAGGATTTTTTGTGTCACACTTTAAACATCTAGCAATAGCACTTAGACCTACATACCGTTTCACAGTGCTCTACAGCACTCTCTAAGCGGTTTACAGAGTCAGAAAAATCTGAGTCCCTATTTTGCTGACTACAGCATGGGTGTCAACTTTTAGCCAGCCTGAGCATCATGGAGCAAAGAAAAATTATCTTGGGCCTCATATAAGATATGCAATATAGTTAATGCACACAAATCACATAATAATATTAAAAGTTTATGATCTTATGAGGCTACATGCAACCCATAGAATTGGACACATCTGATCTACAATATTCTTATTGCTGTTGCTGCATTTGCTGGCACTTTTTCCTATCATTACTATTAGTTTATGTTAGCAGAGAATGCCACTCATTAAGATCAGTTGGAGAGTATCTCCATCATATGTCACCATAGTACGAAACATAATTAGAGATACAAGAGGACAAGTCCTCTGAGCCTATGGTCTCAGTTTGGAGAAACATAATCATCCTCTGGTAGATTTTTCTCTTCCTCTCCTCCCATTCCTCATTTTGTGAAGACCTTTCTTGCGGGCTTGCTGAGCCAACAGAAGCTTCAACAGCAAAAAGATTGTTTCTCTTGAAATTCTGCTGCATTTCTGCCTCTTCTGAAATTTTAATAGTTTCTTTTATTATATTTTTTAAATTTGCTATAAACTGCCTTGAGTTATTCTTAAAAGGATCCTAAAAGTATTTTAGAAATGAAACTATTGTAATTTAAAAAAAAAAAACTTTAACGTGGGATATTAAATAATGCCATTTCCACACAGAACATGTAAATCACCTATACTTTTCTGAAATGATTCTCAGGAACCTTGAGAATCCCCCTGAGCTCAGATGATAAGGTGGAAGCTTGCCAAATGCAAATTACACTTGTGAGGAATGCTTTACCCTGCTAAGACCTTGCAAACACATGCTCCGATAATTAAGAAATATGGTATTTTTTTATGTTCTGATGCAGGTCCTCGTGGTGAGAGAGGCATTCCAGGAGAAACCACCTTGGTTGAAACCGCTAATCCTGCACTTGCTCCGCTGGGAGGTAGAACAGTCTTTTCCTGATAGACACAAATGTTCTAACAGTATTGAGAATAGCAAAGAGATGGATTATGCCATTAGGATGTTAACTATGATTCCCCAGATTCTGTAATCATTAAGAATCTGGTATTCTCTTCCCTATTTTTTTCTATTCCTCATGATCAACTGCTTAGATTAGAAACCAAAACACTTGACAAAGCAATTTATTTATGATTTAATGATTGGAAGTATTGTATATCAGTTTAGTGCACAGTATAGATGAACTGGGTGAACTGACAGTATTTTCATATATGTATTACTTCTGGCTGAGATGAAAGTCTGCAGATTCTGAAGAACAAATGTCTCAGGATCAAAGAGAATATGCTTTCCCTGAGATGCTCTTAATTCAGCTTATCCAACTTGATTAGTTCAACTACAATTCTTATTTTCTTCAGCCACTCATCCAGCCCTTGCTTATCAATGGAGACTGAATGGAGCAAGTAGCCAGTTTTAAGTTTCTGGGTGTTACCATAAAAGAGGACTTGACCTGTGGTGCCCACATTGCAGCCCTGGTCAAAAGGACCCAGCAGAGATTATACTACCTGAGACTTCTCAGAAAACAATAGCTGAATGAAAAACTGCTGGTGACCTTTACCTCTGCACCATAGAGAGTATCTTAACTGCACCTGTGCATGGTCTGCCAATTGCATAGTGGCAGATAGGACAGCACTCCAGAGGGTTGCCCAGAGGATCATTGGTTGCCCTCTCCCCTCTTTGGAAGAGCTTTATAGCTGCCGTTGCCTTAAGAAAGTTCAAAACATTCTTAAAGATCTATCTTGTCCTGGGCACCCTTTTTTTGAACTATTACCATCTGGCAGATGGTACAGGATAATAAAAACAAGGACAAACAGGCTGAAAAACAGCATCTATCCCAGGGCAGTAACTATATTGAATTCTACTGTATGGTGCAATATTAATGCAATATCAGGGGTTTTCAATTCAATTGTATAGAATGCAAAGGATATGTGTTTGTGTTTTATTTTATAGTTATAATGTACACTGAAGATGGCATTTAATTTCATTGTACGAGATGCAATGGCAATAAAGTAAATTAAACCAATATGCCCATTGTTCATATTACCTGGCAATTAGGAAACTGTAATCATGGTTATAAACCTTGGAGAACAAAGTACGTCCTTCCTTTGCCCACCTCCACAGGTTCTGTAGAGACTCATATTGCCTTCCTGACCAAGATAAATGGTACCATCCGACTACTATAGTACCATTTTGACAAAGAAAATGTGGTGGAGGCACTTCTGGTCTCATTCAAGTGCTGTGTCCCCCAAATCTCCATACTGCACTATAAATGACTGAAACTCAATTTGTACTGTTATTATTGGTACTTCACTGAATGTGCCTACTGCTCAGGAAGAATAAAAAGATCACAGCTGTGGCAGTAGGCCAGTATATCTGATGGCCACTGGATTGGGGAAATTTCTTTGATTCTTTTTTTAATGTATTTTCACCTCTAAAACATATCTAATATTTAATTTGTACACTGAAAAATAATAATTCTACTTACCTCTTTTTGTCTAGCGTTGCCAACACATAGAGGTCCTCCAGGGCCTCCAGGACCCCCAGGTCCACCAGGACCCCCAGGTATATTCTTTCTTTATATTCATGTTTAAAAATAAAGAAGAATTGTAAGATGAAGCATACTTTAAGTCCTCTAATGAAAGCATCGGTCACTAATATCTTAGAGAGAAATTCAGTTGCTATTTCTGAGAGAGAAAAAACCCAAAGCTGGAAGTTTTCTAGTTGTCTTAAACTTTATTCCTTAATATTTATAATTTATTGTAGGATTGATTTCCCCCTCTCTGTCTCTGTCTCTCTGTCTCTCTCTCTCTCTGTATGTGTGTGTAAAATTCTGTTTGGTAGAAGTGATAGTTGAGTTGCTATAATCTCAAAATATCTTTGCAGAAGCCAAGGCATAACTGTGTTACTGTTTTATCTGAATCCAAGGTGATTGGATTTTTTTCCTCCATTTAACAGGTGCCTCTATTGAGGGCCCACCAGGACCCCGTGGCCCACCAGGTAAAAAAATTTTTTTCCACAGAATCAACACATTCATAATGTTTTCAACAACTATTCTAACTTCAAAGACAAATTCCAATCAATCCATAATATGTCATAAGCAAAGAAAGCTCCAGTTGCATTGGAATCGATTAATGAAGTCTGTGATCAAAAATTAATGAAGGAAGTATAATATGAACCCCCAAACCACAGAGCCAGGTGTGCTTAAATGGGTCTTGAGCTGCTGTAAACAGTCATATCTCTATTGTGCTTCCTATCAAAATAACTTGAATGGTCTTTCATAGAGATGTATGTAGTAATTAGCACTAATATATTCAAATATTTCTGTTACTTAGGAGAAGGCATACCAGGCCCACCTGGGAGACCAGGTTCTTTTGTTCCCACATCAGGTAGCTATTTTCATTTGATTTTGAAGTTTCTGTTCCCATCCTATACCAAATATAATTGCTACAACCCTGGAGCAACTATTATAAGTGCTTCGACAAAAGTAAGACAAGCTTTACATTAACAAGAGAATCTTCTGACCAATAAAGAAAGGCCAGGATTCTCTACCTGTATCTATTAATGTGTGTTGGTTGTTGCTGAATATCATAATGATTTTTTTTACTACAGAAACTTTCTTTGCTGGCCCACCAGGACCCCCTGGTCCTCCAGGTCCAAGAGGAGATCAAGGCGAGTAATTTGAAACCTGCTTCTTGAGTATAGAAAATGATTAGACTGCGAAATCTGGTGCTGCAAAGTTGCTAAAGCTACAGTAAAGTAGAGCTGAGTTTTAGCCTGAAAAACATGAGACCAATGTAAAACTGAATGGATGGATCATGGATGGATGGGTGCATGCACGAATGGATGGATGGATGGATGGATGGATGGATAGAGGGAGGGAGGGAAGGGAGGGAGGGAGGGAGGGAGGGAGGAAGGAAGGAAGGAAGGAAGGAAGGAAGGAAGGAAGGAAGGAAGGAAGGAAGGAAGGAAGGAAGGAAGGAAGGAAGGAAGGAAAAATTACAATGATAATGTCAAGTTTCGAGTAATGAACCCAACCAATTCAGTACGACTTTCACCTTTCTCAAAGAACTGTTTTATTGAATACATCATTTTGGCACAAATGAAACTAAAAACCAGCTCTAAATATTTCCCATGGTTTCAGTATAATTAAAGAAAAGATAATTTCCTCCCTCATGGTCACAGGTCAGATTGTCCAACTAGGTGTCCTGGCATCTCCTTGGCAACTCCTCTCAGTCTCTGGCCAGCACCTCTTGAGATGACTTTGGTTCCCATGGGATGATCAGTTGTTGTCTGGTCTGACATTTCAGACTTCCCCCCTCCCATACTGGGTGGCAATCTGAGAAACAGAAAGATGGCTGCGGCAGGCCTGAACCGTTTCGAAGTTGACAGATAGCAGATGCTCCCTTGAATCTAAGTGCACATCTCATGTCCAATTTAACAGGACCAGCCCTTCTCAATATTCTTTAAATACATTTTTGTGATTTGTTTCACACTGCAGCATACATCTAGATGTTAAACTTCAGAAGTTTTTCTGAGGATATGTTATAGCTTGCACTGAGGCTGCACCCTATAAAATAATTCAGTTTTCCCCTGTTAGCAAAAATGTTATCCCTTCCTTTCCCTCAGACATGTTTCTTCTCAGGTTATTGACAGCTATTCAATTTACTACTACTGTTTGATAGGCTGGTAGAACCAGTTTCTTATCTAGATTTAATGTTCTGCCATTTGGCAGGAATCATTAGTACAAAGTGACTGAATCTTCATGCATAAATACAGGCATCAGAAAATATGTCTGCTCTGTAAACTATCCTGCCTTTAGCAGCATCCATACCAACAAAGAGAATGGAAACTGAAATTGATGAGGAGTTTCTGTGAGAGTGTCCTCTGCATAAGTCAGGGGTGTCAAACTTGATTTCCTTAAGAGCAACATCAGGGTTTTGCTTGACCTTTAGGGGGCTGGGGTGAGTGTGGCCACAGTGGGCATGGCCTGCTCAATGTCACTCATGTCAGGGGCACCTCTGGTGGCTCAAGTGCTCTTCCAGCAAAAATGGCCTTCAGAGCTCCGTTTCCAACTGTGACAGCCTTCTGCAACCCTTTGCCAGTGAAAACAGAGCTTGGGAAGTCCTCAAGAAATGGAGCTCTGGAGCCTTTTTTTTGCTGGCAGAGGCAATCCCTCACTGTTTCCAGGGTGGGCCCATAGGCCTTGAGTTTGACACCCCTGGCATAAGCATTGCTAGTCTAATAGAGCTTTTCATTTGCAGGGTTGCCTGGCCCACGAGGATTCAAAGGTAATAAAAACAAGGGGTTTGTTCATTGGGTGGCATGAAAAGGCAGTAATATATTCATTGTCCATTTACATGATTGTTCAATTTTCTCATAGGTGAACAAGGTCAGCCAGGTCTCCCAGGAGCCTCTGTTCAAGGTGAGTCTAAATTATGTTCCTTCCTTATCAGAATTTTATAATGTAATCCTTTACATGGCTACTGTGCTCAGAATAACAATGAGTCACTTTGACTTAATAGGACTGATTTAAAAATAAACATGAGGTCAGGTAATCTAAGATATTTATCGGCAAATCTGTGTTGGCAGATTTTGGTGCATAGTCAATAAAGAAACAAGCCTGTTCCGTCACCTGTAGGGGCATACCTGGGTTGGAGGTACATCTTTCCAAATGCGGGCTTTACCTAAAACATTTAAGGTGTACAACGTAATGATACAATGATCTATATGCCTTGCTTATCAATGAAGACCGAAAGGAGCAAATGGCCAGTTTTAAGTTTCTGGGTATAATCAAAAAAGAGGACCTGATCTGGGCCCTTTTGATGCATTGGTCAAAAGGGCCCGGCATGAGATTATACTAACTGAGACTTCTCAGGAAGCAACAACTAAATGAAGAATTGCTGGTGACCTTCTACCGCTGCATCATAGAGAGTATCTTAATTTACTACGCCTTTGTATGGTTTGCCAATTGCACAGTGGCAGATACGACAGCACTCCAGAGGGTTAACGTCATTGCCCAGAGGATCATTGGGTGCTCTCTCCCTTCTTTGGAAGAGCTTTATAGCTCCCGCTACCTTAAGAAAGTTCAAAACATTCTTAAAAATCCATCTTATCCTGGGAACCCTTTTTTTGGAACTAAAAACAAGGACAAACAGGCTGAAAAACAGCAACTATCCTAGGGCAGTAGCTCTATTGAATTCTACTGTATAGTGCAATAATGCAATATCAGGAGTTTTCAATTCAATTGTATAGAATGTGAAGGAAGTTTGTTTGTGTTTATTTTCATTGTCATAATGTATACTGAAGATAGTATTTAATTTCATTGTACGAGGTGCAATGACAATAAACTATACTAAACTAAACTAAATTTTCCTCCCTAGTCCCAGTTTCCCTTCAAGTCTCTCTGATTCTTTCCCATCTTTTTAGCAGGTACTGGCATTGCTGTCCAAGGACCACCTGGACGTCCTGGACCACCTGGACCACCTGGACCTAAAGGAGACAAAGGTTTGTGTAAAGAGAGGCAGTTCTCCCCACAGACCACCTTGTCAAAGTCTTGAATTCCAAGTCTGGCACTTCTGGTACTGGGCGGGCATAATCATTTGAAGTTGACTGTGAAGTTTTAAAAAAACAGTGCTTAAAATGATGCAAATAATTTGAGAATCTCATTTGAGAATCTCATTTGGCTCCTGTTTTTCCTCAGTAAGGCAACAAAGATTGTTCTATTCTGCTAAACAGTAATAGTGTTATATAAACGAAGGGTCACCTTTTGGAGTTTCATAATGGGTCATTTTGTTCTTCCCATTATTTTTTTTAGGCGATGCAGGTGTACCTGGAGCCCCTGGAATCCCTGGAGGAGGTAAGAACCCTATTTTATTTAGAATAAACATATTTGCATACAATGATAAGAGATTCTGAAAAAGTAAATATAATTGGAGTTTACTGTAATTTCCTGGAGAACTTTGTAGGTGAATAACAGCTCCCTACATCAGTACCAGGAAATGCTATCCTGCAAGTGACCTGCCCTGATTAAGTCATATTCTTAATTTATCTAAACATCATCCCTTGAAAATAGAGATGGGGTTATTTTAAGCACAATAGCTGTAATACAATTGAAAGACTCAGTCCAGTGTAGCTTTTCAGAAGCTCAGAAACGACAGCTTGCTGTATAGAAAACTCTTGCCCAGAAATGAGCTAAATAAGCAGTAGAATTAGATATTCAAATTCATGAACATGTTCTTACTGGCACAGGTGGAAGAAAGACTGTGTCCTTTCCTCAAATAAACATTGCAAATCAGACTTATATTTCTTCATGTAATTGACCAGATTCAGATTAACCAGGAGAAGGGCTGATGCTCTCCATTGGCATTCCGACATAGCCAAATCTTTTCACTGTTTTCTTTTTGTCTCTGTATTTCCATGAGCACTTTAATAGGGGAGGGAGGAAGGGATTTATTTATTTTATTATTTATTATTAAATTTATTTGCTGCCTATTGCACCATAGGACTACTCTGGACACCTTAAAACAAGAGATGTAAAAGTATAAAAATGTAAATATACCAATAGTATAACAATGAAACAATAAAAATAATGAAAGTACAGAAATATGAATTAAAAGATGGGCATTGGAGGGAATAGGAAGTTTAAGAGAAATCCAGTAAGGAGAACATCAAAAGGTATTATAAGTAAAGTAACTTTTTTCTACAGCTGGATCCAGAATCTCTCAGGGTCTTCCAGGTCCCCCCGGCCCTCCTGGAGCTCCAGGAATTGGAATTAGCTCAATGCAAGAGATCCAACAGTATGTTGCTGAGTACCTACAGAGTAAGTACAGACTTTGGTTTTACATGGCTTTCCAGAAGGCTATACATCCTATGGCCGGCAGTTGACAATCTACCCTACTCTACCTAAAGCATCCATAAAATTGGATGACCTCTTCAGAGATAACCTCCCACATTGAACACCTTGAGTTCAAAGGCAATTTGACCACTTTCCTAAAGGATAAAAAAGTGGTAGTTTACAACCTCAGGCTGTTCTAAAGTGTGAAGATCAAACCTGAGAATATCATTCCCTGGCTCCCAATCTCCTGCATGTCTTTAACCCTGGGTACTTTCTCCTGGCTAGATTGTGTACAGTGGGCAGATAGTGCCTGGGAAAAAAAAGACCCATAGAAATTGCATATGACATGTATGATATCAGAGGTGGCCATATTATGTACTGTGATGTTTGAAAACGAGGGTGAGATGAGATTAGATCTAACATGGTCCACTCCTCTATATTTCAAAGGGTGGGGGGAACTAGACATCCTATTTGCCAAAGATAGAGTAGGATATGAATAGCTCCACCCTTTCTTGTTTACATTTTCTCTTTACAAGGAAAATTTAAATGGGGAGGGGAGAATAACATTTTTAAAATATGACTTAATCTCTGAAGTCTGAGAGTTGCTGTAAAGAATTTTACCTCATTTATTACCACTTCATTTAATTCAAAGCATGGATTAGCCCATTTGCTTTTCACAATTTACAAGTTATACATGTAAGTTCTCAGTTTTCTTTTGACAAAGAAGAGAGAAATAACCAAGAAAAAATTGTTTCCAAGTTTTTGTTTTAAAGTATATTTTATCATGTTTCCCTTCCTAATTACCAATTAGATTATACCTCAGCCGCCAAGATTTCACTATGAGATATGTATAACTTAACGTACAGAAACTTTTTCCACAAGATGCATTGCACAATAGGGATAACAATCCATTCACTTAGTTGGTCTTGATATATGATTCTTCACAAGTAAGTAAGAAAAATATAAATTGGTCTTCCTCTTATTTTGGTATCTTATAGATGTCTGCAGACATCCATTTGGCATGGCTAGTAGTCAGAGTTGGGTGGGTTTAACAATAAAGGGCATCATGGTGAGGAAAGATGAGCTGCACTTATATGCCACATAAACCATGAATGAAAACATTTTAGGAACTGAGAATCTGGATTCCTAAATGCTCTAGTCAGGTATTTCTTGAATCTGAGGTAGCAGCTAATTATATAAG